>NC_049206.1:35531456-35851683 GCF_013347855.1 Anguilla anguilla
AAAAACAAAAGTATATCTATATTATTATAATTACAGCACATTTAGTAATGATAAATGGAAATATCCATATTTCAATCATATTTTGCCTGGGGAAAAAAAATCCAAATTAGTATTAAAATGCTAATTTACCATCACATTGATACAATACAAACAAGATCTAACATGCCAATTATGGAAGCCCTTTTACCCCTGTATTCTACAGACAGTCAACGCACACAGTCTGAACCAAGCAATGCATAGTGCATGCTGGCTTTTGACAGGATGAGCATACATCTGATGCCTTCTGGTCAGTGTTGCAGTCGCATAAGCAACACCTTTTCCGCTGGGTGGGATTTGCTGCAGAAGGTGGCATCCCCCCACAGCAGTGGAACTTGGCCTTACTCCCGTACTTATTGGAGCATTGCAGCTCGGATCGAGGTTTGGAGCGTTTGGCCTTTGGGGATCTCTATGTCTGCACCTGAACTGTCTGTTGTCAGGCGCGGGTGCGGGAATGGACCCAAACGCAGAGTGAAAAACCAAAAAGTCCAAAATGGGGAAATCAAAAGACTTTAATAAACTAAAACACGGAACAAAGAGCCTCGCAGGGCGAAATTTACAGACAACAAAAACCTCAAGAATTCACAAGAAAACAAAAATACAAAATCCAAAAACGAGGGAAAACAGGGCAGGTAGGGCACAGGCAGGCAAACAGGTAAACGGGAAACAGGCAGGAACAAACAGGTCACTGAAACAGACAGGCAGGCAGGTAGCAAACCAAAGCAAAAGATTCCAGCGCCTGGAGTCGGGGAGAAGGAGACTTAAATAGAAAGACACAGACGAGACACAGGAGGGCACGATGAACAATCAAGCCACAGAGAGGGAGGGGAACACGAGACAAAACACAACTAATAATTGAATAATGAGAACCAATAAAACAATTAACAGAACACAAAACCAAGGTACCGCCATCTGGCGGCCCAACAGAGAAACAACACAGGGGGAAGACACAGAACCCTGACAGTTGTCTGCTCAAAAATCACACAAACAAGTCCCCCTCCCCCATCTTTGGTTATGTGTCAATTGATATCTTGTCCCCACAGAAACCTGGATTCTTATAAAGATTCCTTTTTATCAAGTCACATAGGCGGAATTTGTTGCTTTTGACTGGGGTCATATATGACCCCAAAGGATATGTCATCACCTAATCATCACATCACTCCAAATTAAGGCAGAAATCAGAAATAATGGTATGTATTTATTGAAGACAAGTTGATTGACAAAGTCAAGATATTTTGGAAGGATCAAATAAATTACCATTAAGATATTAATAAAAGTATATGACTGGGGTCAGATATGACCCCAGTTGGTCGATTGAGGGTTAAAAGGAAAAAGTAAAAACACAAATATCCACATCCCTCTCCCGGGGGCAGCACCCAAGACAGTATAAAATTCAGCCAGACTACGTTATATTTTAAATATGCTTGGAGTACAAAATCAATGAAAAAGACAAAAACAAATCTTAAAACAGTTTGTAAAAAATAAAAAAAATGGGCATAGAGCAAAGAAAAGAAAGTGTTTACAGCAGCCTGCTCTACACAGTAAAATAATACAAATACACACAAAAGAAATAAAGAATAAATAAAATCAATGCAGGCGGCAATCACCAAATACGGGGATTGGAATGAACACCCCCTTGCTACCAGTGCTACCAAAAATAAGTTAGTGACACCGCAAAATTCCTACACACACAAATAAGTGAAACAGATTGAAGATAGAGTGCACCTACATTCTACCTTACAAGTAGCAATATCGGCGTTAACTCCTCCCATATAACAATGGGCAATTAACAAGCGAAATACTGGAAACAAACAGTATCATACAGCGTGCCAGCAGTCGTTTTTGCTACTCCAAACCCCGTTAAAAACACAGCACCAGCAGGCAACCACAATGTCCACACAACCCCCCCGCCCCATAGACAAACAGTCAACTCCGTATTGAGGCTTTCCCCCCAGGGCTTCTGCCCAACCTGGTGAGCAGGATAAACATCTAAAACAACCCAAATGTTGGCTCGCATTACCCCAATTCTCAAAAAACCCACCTCAGACCCCTCCGATGTAATGAATTATCGACTCGTATCGCTTCTACCCTTTCTGTACAAAACCCTTGAACGAGCAGTTCTTAAACAACTAACCTCTTTTCTCCATCAGAACAACCTGCTAGACCCTCACCAGTCTGGCTTCCGATCCGGGCACTCAACAGAGACTGCGCTCCTAGCTGTGACGGAGGCACTTGCCACTGCAAAAGCCTCACGCCTCTCCTCTGTCCTGCTCCTTCTTGACCTGTCTGCAGCTTTCGACACGGTCAACTATAAAATACTCCTCTCCACCTTGGCTGGGATGGGCATCGCCGGGACTGCCCTGTCTTGGTTCGCTTCCTATCTTGCAGATAGGTCCTACCAGGTCACCTGGAAGGGGTCTGCCTCTGCTTCTCATCCCCTTGTTACGGGAGTGCCGCAGGGATCTGTACTGGGTCCTCTGCTGTTCTCCTTATACACCAGATCCCTTGGTTCAGTCATTAATTCACATGGCTTCTCCTATCATTGTTATGCAGATGACACACAACTCTTCTTTTCTTTCCCCCCCTCGGCCACACAGTTCAATGATAAGATATCTTCCTGCCTGGCTGACATCTCCACCTGGATGGCCAGCCACCATCTGAAGCTCAACCTCAACAAAACTGAGCTGCTCTTCTTCCCGTGCAAGACCTCCTTACTTTGTGAGCTCTCAATCACGGTTGATGGCACCACAGTGACTGCCTCTCACTCTGCCAAGAGCTTGGGGGTGGTCCTGGATGACCAACTGGACCTCAAGGAGCACATCAAGGCAACATCACGGTCCTGCAGATTCCTTCTGTACAACATCAGAAGGATTCGACCATACTTGACGACGCACTCCATCCAGCTGCTCGTCCAGGCTACGGTGACCTCTCACCTTGATTACTACAACTCTCTCCTTGCAAGCCTGCCAGCTTGTGCCATACAGCCACTACAGATGATTCAGAATGCCGCTGCCCGACTCATCTACAACCTTCCCAAATTCTCCCACGTCACTCCTCTGCCTACCGGTCGCTGCCAGGATCCGGTTCAAAGCCCTGACCCTTGCCTACACTGCTGCCAACAGGACAGCCCCCATCTACTTGCAGGACATGGCTCGATTCTATGTGCCTGCTCGACCACTCCGCTCTGCGGCAGCAGGGTGCCTTGTAACCCCTCCCACCCACCCAAAGGGATCACAGAGCTTCTTCACCATAGCTCCCCAGTGGTGGAACGAACTCCCCGTCCCTCTCCGAACCTCCCCCTCACTACCTATCTTCCGCCGTGGCCTGAAGACTCATCTCTTCAGACTATACCTAGATTAACCACCACCACGCTGTATATTTCACTCTAAATCTCCCCCCCCCCTTTTTTTTCATGACACTTGTTACATGTTGCCCCATCCCAGCACTTTTGGTCATTTGTATTTGTCCTAATACTGTAGCTTATTCTTCTGCCTAGTTGGCTTTGCAGAGGTTAGGTCTGAATAGTGTTCACTGTGTGAACTAAACTGTGTTCTTGGCTAGAAATAGCTGTACAAAATAAGTATTGTACCTTACTGAACCTGTGTTTAGCAGTTGTCTATGACCATGAAATGCACTTTTGTACGTCGCTTTGGATAAAACCGTCTGCCAAATAAATGTAATGTAATGTAAAATGTTAAAATGCTAATTAGCAAACATGCATTTAAAACATTTAAAATAAATGGGATTTAAAGAGTTCAGATGCCTTCCGCTGGTCCATACATATAAAATAAAGCAAAGGAGGCGAATGTTCACAGTCCACAGCTGTAGGCACTCTAATGTTATAAACCAGCACGTCACTTAGCTCTCCGCAACTCGGGTTCTCCTTTGTCGTTTCCACTTTGTTTCACTTTACCGACATAGGACGCAGCAACCAGTTCTCAGCCCGGCGTTCTCGTAGTTCGTCACTCGAATAAATCAGTTCAAAAAACTTTCGCCCTCTTTGGCATGGCCCCATCTTAAAAATTTCGATAAAACATTTAGCGTCCTATGTGACGGAGCTACGTCTCCGTTACGAACTTTTAACAGCAACATAGACGGTGCTAAGCATTTCAGAGCATTTTAAAAACGGAAGAAGCACACCGACAATTATTTCTTAATGCCGTTTTTATTATGAATTGCTACGATCCTGTGTACTGGCATTTCCAGCGAATGGTGCCGTCAATGTGTTGTCAAACATCTGAAAAACACAAGTAAAAACATATCAGTGTTTACATCGCTATTGGGGTGGCCAACTAATAGTGCATGCATCGCTATGTGTTTGTGCGTTTCACACAAGCGGCCAAAACCAGACTTCGTTTTTGAAGCTCATTTCCTGGTGTTGTAGTTCCTGGTTGCTCACTAGCGCCACTACGGATGGCTCCAGTATAGGTGTTTTCATATCCGGTTTCCATGTAAGTCTACGGTACAAATGCGATCAAAATACAAAGTCAATAATTTTTTCTCACAAGAACAAATAGTCATAATAGGTGTATTTTATTGGTCTTATGACTGTCCATGGGTCGATTTCATGATTTATTGCGTCATTTGGGCACAGTGCCAATATTTGTTTTGGACCAATGAGGTACAGCTTGCGTCACTTCCGGATTACTGCGGAGGACTCAGCTACAGTAGGGGCTACAGTCTATGGTCACTGGGGTGGGCGGTGGCGCTTCTTGGCCTTGCCATTGCGGCTCCGGCTACGGTCCGCCTGTGCTAAGTCTGAAAATGCAGGCATCCCATTTCGTGGTGATTTCATTATGGCGTGTGCTATTTACAGCTGCTCTAGACGACCATAAAATAATCCTCCTCTTAAGTTTTTCGGTATCCGAGTCATTTTTACTATTTCCTTTAGCCTACTTAACCAAATAATTACTTGGCAGAAAGCGTAATCAGCTTGCTATATTTGGTAGTCCAGTAGTAGCCTGTGCTAAAACAGTTCGCAACTTCGGCTACCAAACCATTTGACTAGCTAGCTAACCTTAACCGGCAAACATTCAATCTGTCAAACGTGTTTGGCGGCTTGTCAGTCGTGTACATTCCATAAATGTCTACCTGGGCCATGCTTCACGCATGTGACAAAACTACTATAATCCCGATTTTGGGATAAACACTTTTTCAGTTTCACGAAGCGAATTAAGAGTTTCAAGGTTCATTTGCTGAATATACAACACACGATGAAATCACACACACAGAATTTAACGAAATTAACCATCTTGGCATTTAGAAAGGAACATGTTTTTAGCATTTAAGAGACCGACAAGCTAGGCATTTAAGACAGTGGTTCTCCGAATCGGTTCTGGGTGCTCCTTGCGTATATTGGCTTTTCTCCATTGGTTTTGATGATTTACAAGAAAAAAATAATAGCCTAATAATAATTAGAAATTCAACGTAGGCTACATTATTTTTGTCTTCATGCACCAGGTGGAAAACTTGCCGTACAAAGTGCGTTGTCATATTTACACGCCTGCAGATCAGTTATTAAAATACTTGGTAGATTTGTTAATCACCGCTGAGTGTTAATTTTTGTTCGGTAGAAAGTGATTTGCGAACGATCGGTCAGCTAGCGTCACCCAGCAAGTGAACACCACAAACGGCGATGGAGTAGCTAGTAGTAGCAGACTCATTATCTGACTGGCGAAAACCTACGACGATAACTTGCTCGGTTAACAGCAGATCTACCAGACAGTTATACGAAAATTTGCCTAGTCAAATCACCAGTAGCCTACACATCTCCGATTGATTGACCATCAGTGTAGTCAATGTTCTTCCCCTGTGGTTCATATTGCTAACGCGTGAGCTAACCACGGACAGCCTACCTAGCTCACTGGCAAGCTGATATGCTAGCTAAGCATATTCGTTTTGCTGAGAAACATACATTGAAGATAACTGAACATAGCCTAATTGTATTTTTAATGTCATACATATAACGTGATTACATGACACAGTACAGTCACGGATGGAAATTAAACTCCGTAAACATCTGACAATATATTTTAAAACATAACGTCAGACAGTCAGCTAGCCTCGTTCAGGTTGAGGGGCTTTTCCGCACCGGACTGTCAATCAAATTGTAAAAATCACAAGACCGCTTAACTCTACGGTTTTGGCTCCAAATCGAGAAAATGGCCGCGCCCGCCATTGAGCTTCAAAACGTGTTTTAGAGACCCACGGAGAGTCAATGGGTGACGTCACAGTAGCTTTGTCCATATTTTTTACAGTCTCTGGTTTCACACTACCATTGGCATTGTGCGGCTCGTTTGAATCTTGTATCGCTATGTGTTTGTGCGTTACATCAATACGGTGTGCTCATAGAATTCACGTTTAAAACTATGTGTATTGGCATGTCGTGTTATCTTTATGCTGGAATTTAAATCATGCCTGAAATGTTGCTAACATTACAAACTTTAGAAATTAATCAGAGGGGTTCACACCGTGAGCAGTGTGAAGCTAGCGACAGTAAGGACTTTCGCGCGGGTCTGAAAATTTCAAAATAAAAGTCGGACGATAAAACCACTGTTACGTTCAGCAAAATGAAATTAATTAAGGAAAAATCGGACTGCAGTTGTCCTAAAATATGAACTATTCGGTTTCTATTTGTACAATATTAAAACAACTTCGATATTAAACACAGACATTGTAAAACTATTCACAACACTAATATTAATTACAAACAAATCTGTCTTCATTTTTTCTATTTTATTCCCTATTATTATTATTAATTACATTTATATAGCACTTTTCCAAATGCTCAAAGTGCTTTACAGTGAAGGGGAACTCACCTCACCCACCACCAATGTGTAGCACCCACCTGGGTGATGCACGGCAGCCAATTTGCGCCAGAACGCTCACCACACATTAGCGAAGGTGGTGGCGAATTTCATTCAAATAAATCCTAATTGCTTTCTGATAAAACAAGCAATGCACAGGATGCCAAAAACAGCTGTTCAGAGAAAGTATATGGGTAACTCCTCCTGCGCAGCGCATTGTATATGTTATGCTATCAGAAAGCAATTGGGATTTAATTGAATGAAATTCGCCTATGTACTGCATGTTCAAACCCCAGCAACATTTTCTATGATGCTTATTTGATATAAGTGACACCATATCTGAAGAGTGGAGGGTCCAAGGTATTCAAAACTCCCCCATATCATTGAGACAACATGTCCAGGGGAGGCAGCAGAGCATGTTATCTGTTATAGTATCAGAAAGCAACTGTAACTTAATTGAATGATATTCACCTATGTACTGCATGTTCAAACCCCAGCCACATTTTCTATGACACTTATTTGATATAAGTGACACCATATCTGAAGAGTGGAGGGTCCAAGGTTTTCAAAACACACCCATATCATTGAGACAACATGTCCAGGGGAGGTAGCAGAGCCTGATGTACACGATCCATTGACCTATACTAGCAGCAGAGAGGAATACACTGTTTAGTTGAACCACAACATTTTCTATCAAATTTTATATCATGTTTATTTGATATCTTTGTCATCATATCAATTTAGTGAAGGGCTGTATGCAGTAAATGAGCATTGTTAATTCAAATCTTGACAGATAACTTTTTGTCTGACTCTGGAATGTGGGAATTAGCACTGGACATTTTATTGTGTACTAACAAACCCATGCCACATAGTTTATCCTATAACAATTAGCCAGGAAGCTATCATCTAGAGTTGTTAGAACACCTCAGTGGTAACATGACCTATTAATTATGACAAATATGCTGGCATCAGTTTTATATTGTGGACATTTTATTGTGTACTAACAAACCCATGCCACATAGTTTATCCTATAACAATTAGCCAGGAAGCTATCATCTAGAGTTGTTAGAACACCTCAGTGGTAACATGACCTATTAATTATGACAAATATGCTGGAATCAGTTTTATATTCTCCTAAAAAAAGCAAGATCATGGTATTTCATACTGCAATTACAAGAATCAACATAGCAGAAATATAAAAAAAAATACACTGCCTTTTTAATTGGCATCATAATTATAACGGAGTATTTTTACATGTCAAAACGTCGCTAGTTTAGAAAATGAACTTTGAGATACGCGTTTCTCACTTTCGCGCAGGCAGACTTTTATTTTGAACGATTTCCGACGAATCTGCCTTCTTACTGTCGCTCACTGTCGCTCATTTCACGGTACTCTTTTGTAGTTTTTTGTAGCTTTTAGTTGCCGCCAGTTTGATTGGGTATTCCCGGGGTTGTGTACTTTATGGTAAATAAGGTGGTTTATGATGTACCTAAAGTATTTAAATGAAATGTATTGATTATCTAAATGTGTTAATTATTGATTGTATTTGTTATGCGTAATTGTAAGCTGTTGTAGAACTTTATTGGTATTAGAAGTAATTGGTAGGGTCCAAGGGAGGAGAAGCTATTTAAAGTAATAATCCCAAAGATTTTCATTAAAACAAATGTCTGTTAAGTCACTATCGATTGCCGAATTAGGTAACACAATGGTGAGCCTATTATTATATTAATTTATATTGTTATTATTATAATAATATATGATTAAAGAACTGGGTGTCTGTGGCGACATAGGCCTATTTCAGAAGATGGTGACCAAAACCAGATGTAGGGATACTTTGCTTCCGGTTACCGTTGCTACGGACGCAAGTCCATTTCTGACAGCGAAAAATTGAGCCTAAACAGCGACGTGTATTCTCACAGTCACTAATAGCTCTGCCAAAGTTCACTTTCCGATGTTATACGCATTGTCGAAGCATTGCCAGTGAACGTTAAGCGGTCTAAACTAGACAAGGGCTATAAATTATTTTTTGAGAAGTTTATATTCGGTTATGAAGGTAAGTATAACGTTAGCTCTGGTTCGCCAGAAAGCTAAATAGCTAGCTTGCTAACCACAGCAAGTTAACCGATTAAAGAGATATTTCACTTCGACATAACATAAATTATTTTCTGGAGGCGACTCCACTGTGTTTTCGTAGCGTGAAGCAACATCTGCTGTCCGATAACAGCGTCTGTGTTCCTCTCGGTTGTCCCGAAAATGAATGAATAGGGAGCCTGACAACTGTGAGGAAAAGCGATTCTGTTAACGTTGACGGTCAGCAGGGGAGGCAAAGCTATGTAAGTACAACGTTAGGCTCCACAAAATTACTTGTTATACCAAAGTGAAATATCTCTGAACTAAGTTTTGTACTACCGTTACTATTGTGTGACATGTTGTTTGTGCTGTACTTGTTCTAATAAAGATTTATATTGCTTGTCAGATCGCCTGTGTAGTGGTGTTCAGTTCACTACCGAGCTGTTTGTTTTCATCGCTGATAAAAACTACCCACACATTTTGAAATCGGCTGATGTATCTTAAGTAGGCTTGTCGCGATGTCCGTCAATACATTTTGTAATTACAATTAACAACTAAAATACACGTGCATCTGCAGTTTCAACATTGAATATCCAAATATGTGCTTGCTAACAAGCTAGCTGGCTAAAATGTAATTTGTAATCATAACATAAAATATAGCTAGCTAACTGATTTTATGACATTCTTGAGTAACAAATACCACATGACTGAAACTGCGTTAGTTCTCAATGAATGATAAAAAACAAAGGAGTTGGTAGTGGACTCAGACTTTTGGACCCAAATGTATGTGAGGAGAGAAGTTCAATATCGAGTGTAATCTTATTCACAAAGTAGTAGCTAACTAGCTAGCTATCGTAATGAGTTAGTTTATGTTAGTTTGCAACATTATGACAGTCATGCTACCTAGCAAGTTTTTTTTCTTATTTTGGAGCACATCTGTGGGAAAGCTATGAAAGGGCAAATAAATTCTTCTTCGAATTGGTACACAGGGGAACGCAACAAAACTGGTTGCTCTTCGTTGCTGCCATTGTTTTGGTGGCTGTTAAGATAACCGGAAATGAGAGACCCCTACATCCGGTTTTCATGCCCGGAAATGTGAAATAGGCCTATTCCCGGGAAGAAATCACAAGCGGCGCATAGTTAGTGACGCGTTTTCCATCACCCATCAGTGGTTGGTCCACCTGAGAGGGTAGGCGGAACTAACGCAACAGGCTCGCTCTTCAGCTCACTTGTGTGTGAGCGGCGTACTGTTTTTTCCGGTGTCTGCATGCGTTACAATAACAGAGAAAGGGGGTGGGGGGAGTTATGGAACCATAAAAAGTTTTTGTGTAACATGAGAGGTCATATTATTTGTTGATGTAGATTTCGTATTACGTTTAATGACAATGTAACTTTACTAAATTACATAGCTATTTGCACAGCTAACGCTAGCTACCGGACCATGTCAAGAAAAACAGCATTAGTTTAGACAACGTTGCGCACAGTATCCATCTCTCATATCAGGTAACATTGCGTTAGCTAGCTAGCTAATGTAATTAACACAATCTAATGTCAGCTAACAATTAGAAAAAACGCTAGCTAACGCTACCGACCGGTACCGACCTCGCAAACCGTCTCTCGAATGCAATGCTACCTTGTTGCAACGTTGCAGTGTAGCTAACTAAAGGCCAGTTCAGATCAATGATTCGCAACGAGACTGGATGCAACTTGCAAAATTCGAAGACGTCTGATTGTAAACGTTCTAAAACTGCACTTGGCGATTTGACAGGGACGCTCTTTTAAAACCTCAGGGCAGGCAACAGCTCTGCTACTAGCCAGTTCACACCGCTGCAATTTTCTCTGCAACATTCTAAAACCGTTTCGCCTCGCTGCGAATCATTGATTTGAACTGGCCTTAACGTTACCGTTATTTACATTGCCATCGAGTTCATCAATATATTATACTGATCGGAATAAAGCCGGGGTATGTGGAGCAGAGCCGGGTCTGATTTCTGAAGACGTCACGCAGGAGAAAACTAAATAAAAGAATACGGCAGTATGGATTAGCATTATTATTTTATCACACTTCCTCATATGTTCCTTCAGCCTTTATGCCCTTTTTGATGAAATCTCCTTTGTTTTTGTTTTATTCTTCTTGTTCTGATTGCTAATTTACCACCCAGCTCAGCTTTATTCTCAAACAGTTTAGCTAGCAAAACCAGAAACACCAGCGGTAACATTTTGCAAGGCAGTTGTTTCAAAAATACCACACAACAATCATTCACGAAAAAGACTGCTTATTGTGCACGAGATACATAATTGCACGAGCCACAGCGAATCCCGCGAATTCTTCTCTGCAGTGCAAAGATGTTCATACCGGGCAAAAGGTGGATAAAGAACGTTTGCAGAAATTGATCATCACTAATTCTACCCCAGGTTTGCTACGGCATTTTAACCCGGCTCGGCAGTGTAAAGACATCTTAAGTTAGCCAACGAATGAGTATGTATATAACGTTACTTTTATAACAACCGTTTTTTATTCAGTAAATAGTAAGTGTTATCGTTGGCGTGCCAACTGACTGACGTCACACAGGCGACACTGGTTGGATCCGGTTGGATCTATGGGAAGTGAGGTCCAAAAACACACCTGCAATTACCGCTTCTCGCCATTGGTACCGCCAAAGAGAACGAAACGGAAATCTTCGAGATTGTAACTTTAAGCTGGTCCAAGTCAGTGCGGTGTATTTGTAGTATTATTATTATTCTTGAACCTTTCAAACATAGTTACATTTTACTTTCTTTTTGTTTTGCAAGTTTTTGTGTATTTTTATTATTATTTCACTTTTGTTCACTGTAAATACTTGCATCCTTTTCTCCACCTGTTTAGAAGTCAATAAATCTCCTTTGCATCTTAATTTTTGGTCGACATCATTGGTTTTCCACCGCCGTAAGATCTGTCCTCTCACAGTCCTGCCCCTCCAATCAGGAAGTTTCACACACCTGTTCATCATTTGGACGCTAGTGAGGGATAATGGTGTCGCTCTCAATGGTGTCCGTCAAGAAACTGAAAATATTCAACAGTGAACCCACCAAAAAAAAAAACATCCACAATAAAACATGGGTGAACAGAACACAATTTGTCGCCATGTGACACTCTCCTCTGCTCTTTAGGTTCTTGTCCCAAGAAATATTAGGTGTGGGTTACTCCCTATACTTCATAGGTAGCCTACCAAAGTTCTCCCTTAGTGACCGTCTAAACTCTGAGCCAGGTAGTACATCTCCCTCTCCAGGGCCAGCTGGATCCACCTGTAACAAATACCCCCAGGGCGGAGTTGGGTCAGTCACTGAGTGAGGAACCATCACCTCCTCCGGGGACCTTGGTTGGGGAAAATGGATACGGGGCGAAGGCAATTCCGATGCAGAGTCTGCTCTGGACCCTCCACTCCCTCAGGCCTCACCTGGTAGACTTATCTACCCACTCCAGAGTGCTAGCCCCCTCTACCCGCTGTCTAGACCCCACCACCATGTCTACAGGTAAGCGTGTATGTCTACCAAATATCAGATAATTGGGAGAATAACCTGTAGAGGCATGGACACTGTTATTGTAGGCATGCACAAGAGCTGCTAGATGTTCAACCCACTTACTCTTTTTCTCAACCTCAAGTGTTCCCAACAGGTTAAGTAACGTCTGATTGAAACGCTCACAACTGCCATTCCCTTGTGGACGATACGGGGTAGTACGACTCTTACAGGCCCCATAGACATTACCCAATTCCTGGATGAGTTGTGATTCGAAATTCGGCCCTTGATCTGAATGAAATCTCTCGGGGCACCCAAAAGGCTGAATAACATGCGTCCACAAGGTGCGAGCAGTTGTGAGGGCAGTCTGATCTGGTGTAGGTATAGCCCAAGCAAATTTAGTAAACAAATATGTCACTACCAAATTATCTGGAAAACGATCTGTGGGCCTACTCAGAGTAAGATAATCCATTGCAATAATGTCATGGGGACATCTAGGTACAATAGGAACTAATGATGCCTTACCTTCCGGTTTCGCTTTCCTCAGTGCACAGCGAGGACAAGCCTGAAACCAAGCATGAGAATCCATCTCCATTTTTGGCCAGTAAAAGCTTCTGCTTACCAAGGACATAGTCTTGTCGAGCCCCAGGTGGCCACTCTGTTCATGGTAGGCAGTCCAAAGGGGCTTGGCTCGGTCCTGTGGAACGAGGGTCTGCACCACCTCCTCACCCGTCTTTGGGTCCAGGATTTTCCGGCAAAGGACACCATCCTCCAACTCCAGGTGTTTCCATTGCTGCAACAGCACTCTTACTTGGGCCAAGTCCTCCCTTCGCTCCGCTTTGGTGGAAGGGCTACCCCTTTCCACGTACCTCTTAACTGCGGCAAGGGCCAGGTCCCCCTCTTGTGCCGCCCTCCAGCGGTCAGGGGCTGGTCCCCATATCTCTGGCACCGGGATATCTGCAGCCACTGCATGTGCCTCCAGGGGGTCAGGCTCAGTCTGTACTCCTGCTGGGTTGTCCACCCCGCAGTCTTCAACCAGGACAGCTGGTGACACGACAAAGAGTCTAGAAAGAGCATCAGCGTTAGTGTTTCCTTGCCCTCAATGATATTTAATCTGAAAGTTGAAAATATCCAACTGGGCAACCCATCTCTGCTCTACTGCCCCCAATTTTTCAGTCTGTAGGTGGACTAACGGCCTGTTATCTGTAAAGACTGTAAAAACAGCACCCCATAAGTAGTCTTTAAAATTTTCAATGATGGCCTACTTCAATGCCAAAAGCTCCAATTTAAAGGAACTGTAATTTGCGTCATTCCGTTCCATTGGGTGGAGGCTACGGCTAGCATAAGCAATTACACGCTCCAGGCCATCTTGCCTTTGAGAGAGGACCGCTCCTAGTCCACTGGGGCTGGCGTCTGTATAAAATATAAAGGGTAATTTCTAATCTGCATATGCCAGAATAGGGGTTTGTACCAGTTCCTGTTTTAACTGAGTAAATGACTCCTCACATGCTGGACTCCAGGTGATGGCAGGGGAGTTCCGCACTCGATGGCGTGCCGTGCCTACAAGTAGTCCATGCAAAGGTTTGGCAATTTTTGAAAAATCTTTGATAGAACGTCTATAATAACCTGAAAACCTAAAAATGAGCGTACTTGTCGTACAGTCTCTGGAGGCTTCCACTCACGCACAGCAGCCACTTTCTCGGGGTCAGGTACCACTCCTTCCCCACTAACCTGATGCCCCAAAAACTTAACTTGCCACTGGAAGAGTTTACACTTGCCCAGCTGAAGTTTCAGGCTACACTTCCAAAGGGACTGGAACGCTGTCTCCAAATGGCTCAGGTGGGCTGCAAAGTCTGCAGAGTAAACAATGACATCATACAGGCACACAAGTAGAGATTCTGACAATTGAACATCAATTGCCTAAACATCGCTGCATCAGTCTTTGAAAAGTTGCAAAAGCATTGCAAAGCCCAAAGGGCATTCTTTCAAATTTGTATAGTCCAAAGGGTGTGGTAAAGGCAGTCTTTTCATGGTCTTGGGGGCCAAACTCCACCTGCTAATACCCACTTGCAAGATCCAGTGTAGAGTACCACTCTGCTTTTGTGAGGCTGGTTAAGGAGTCTTCTATTCTAGGAAGGGGGTAGGCATATTTATGGGCGACATTATTTAATTTCCTATAGTTCACACAAAAGCGCCATGTACCATCTTTCTACAGGACCAAGACTATAGGGGCTGCCCATGGGCTACAGCTCTCTTTAATCCCCCTGCCTCCAACATACCATGCAACAAGCCCCGGATTTCCTGATACAGGGTTGGTGGTACTGACCGGTACCTCTCCCGCACTGGAGCTGCGTCGCCTTTAGGGATCTGATGTTGAATGATACCTGTTCACCCATAATCTTCCTCATGGGTGGAAAACATTCGTTGCCACTTCCTCAGTAATCCCTGAAGCTGCTGTTCTGGGTACAATCCCTCACCTTGCAGGGACAGACTCTCAGGCGCGGCTTCAACCTCCAATGGCTCCTCTTGCCTCACTTGCATAATTCTCACCTCAATGACTCCAGGGCTGACCTCCATCAGGATCACATCGTTTTCCCCCTTCACATCCTTCGGGTCGATTGGGGACACAAATTACTAATGAAACCTGGTTTAGATCAATGATTAGTTTAAAAGAAAGTTTTGCGCCCCACCAATTTTCAGCTCACCAGTTGCCGCTGCCGGGAAACCTGCTGATTTTGCTCAAGCAATCAAAGTTGCCGTTAATAATAGCCGGCGATCGAGGGGGCTGTTTATTCATCGCTCTTTAAAATGTTGCATAGATTAAACATCTGGAATCTATTCAGGGAGACTGGACAGGAATTGGCATTGCACACTCTAATTGGAACGGCCCTTCTTCACAACACCCAGTGTTCTGGCTACATCTACCCGCCCACCCCGGTCTACTGGCTCAACAAGCACTAGACAATCCCAGGCCTTTGGTTGATGGACCCTAGCCCACAGTACTACCTCACTTTGTGCTGGTATCGTTACCGGCTGGCGGTAGGCAAGTCGGGCGGTACGGGCAGCACAGTCTTTGGAAGCAACCTGGATCTGGTAGAAGTCTGCAAACGCCTCCTTCCACACTGGGTCTAATGGGGGCAGAACTTCTGAAGCAGCACTGGAGTTACTGGCAGTTTTGGCAAAACACTCTTCCCAACGCCTCCTTCCACACTGGGTCTAATGGGGGCAAAACTTCTGAAGCAGCACTGGAGTTACTGGCAGTTTTGGCAAAACACTCTTCCCAACATGCATTTATTACATTCATGCCCACTATGGCTCTATGTGAGCCTAAACAGTCATCTCTTACAATTGCAACCCCTTGTGATGGAATCTTGACGCCCCTGATCTGGAAGTTTACAACCATATATCCTATACAGGGGATATCTAACCCATTTGCTGCCCTTAGAGCTAGCCAAGAGAGCCCTTCTGCATCTCCAATTTCTTTTGTTTAAAATGTTCATTGAAAAGACTCTCACTAAACAATGTAACTTGGGACCCAGTATCTAAAAGGCATTTGACTTTGACCCCATCAACATCCACGTCCACAGTAGAGAAAGTCTCTGCTATGGCTGTTCTTGCTAGTGTAACAGGGGGGTCTGAAAGGGGCTGACCGGTCACTCGACTCACAGTAACCGGGGGCACTAAAAATCTGTCGGCGTGGGCTTATTTTGTGGACAGTTCCTACCAATATGGCCTCTCTCCCTGCAACTGTTATAAATAGGCCTGCCCTGAGCATCCCACCTGTTCTTTGGAGGCCCCGCTTGTGTAGTAGGGTCCTGCCATCTGGCCCTGTACCTCCCGCAGTATCTCCTTTTTGTGGTCTTGTTTCCAGTCCACATGGGCAAGCTGAGGTGCAGGGGTACACTTTCCCACGGCCTAGCAAGTAGGTGTCGTCCACACCTCCCCGTCGCGTTCATCCTCCAGAGCTAGGGCCTTCTGCTTGATTTCCTCAAAGGGAAGTCTGCGATATCTCCAAATCTGTTGACAGAGGGTCTGCCGCATGGCCCCATCTTTCAGGCCCATAACGAACTGGTCTCGGAGGAGGGAGTCAACTTTCTCCAGGCCTATACCGTCTCTGCGCCTGAGTCTAAGAAACAGCTCTCTGAGATGGAGGGAAAACGCACGAAGAGACTGGTTAGGTTCCTGTCTACAATTTAAAAATTGTGCCCGCAATACTGCAACAGGAGTGGTATCCCCATACAAACTAGTCAGTACATCAAAAATCTTTCATGGGGTATCCCTATAGCCCCTATCCAATTTTAAAATTCCCCGCTTGGGCTCACTTTCTAAAGCAGTGGTGGCCAACCTGGTTTGAACTACTGCGGGCCACATGTGCGGCCCACACAGTATAAAATCGCCCCCTCACAGGAACGCATGTTTCCGTTGTACTACCAGTAATATAGGAATCTATCTTAACCTTGTTTTATGTTTATTTTTAAAAAGGCACAACTTTTACAATTTGAAGCATACGTGTGTAAAGTTAGGCCTACATAAAACTATAAATCGGACATCATGTAAAATGAGTAGGCATACTTATGCTACTTAATGCAACTTCTGGCACATGATGTTCTCCACCAACCTCTTTAACACCAGGAGCGCCGGACCATTTCCTGGCATTGAAATAACTTTTTGCGCGGCCTGGGTCATATGACACATTAGCCTTCAAACTGGAAATATTCGCATTGTTCGCTAGATGGCACTTATTAGACACGAGCTGACAAAGGTTGCCAGCCCATTGTCCTAATGAAATATTTGCGAGATTTTAGATTGTCAGAGTAAGTTATGTTTTAGTTATGGCTCGGCATTCTAGTCAACACATTGTTGCAATATAAATGTATTTAGAATAAACAGTATGTCTGTATGAAGAGAATGAGTCATGAAAAGCTAACAATAAACAGATAGTAGGGAGGTCAAACCTGTTTTGGCAATCTTTCAAAAAACAAATTTGACAGTTTATTCTTCATGCATAATGTCATAAATGCTAATAATCAAATAGGCTAACAACATATAAATCGCCAATTTGCCAGAATATAACTGTAATACGATTTCTAAATTTAGCCGCTTCCCTCCGCATGTGGTCACTGATCACTGTCGTTGGAGGGAAACGCATCATCACCCGTGCAAATTTTAGGGTCGGGTTTTCTGTTTTATAAAAATACATGTAAAAAATATTGTCGTTCAAATGAGTTTTTTCCGGTGACCAGAAAACATGTAGGCTACACTGGCAAGCAGGTCATAGCTAGCTGTGACTATTCGACTGGGGATTTGAAATCAAAAGACGGCACGTCTCTTATTCATCTTAGGCTAATTACAAAAAAAACCCATTCGTAACACTGAATAATACCGCACTGTACATAAGACCATGGCAAATATATACATGCAAGAATCCTGTTGTTCGAACGAGTTTTTTCCGGTGACCAGAAAACATGTAGGCTATACTGGCAAGCAGGTCATAGCCTAGCTAGCTGTGACTATTCGACTGGGGATTCGAAATCCAAAGACTCTCTTATTCATCATAATTACAAAAAACACCCATTCGTAACACTGAATAATACCGCACTGTACATAAGACCTTAGCAAACAAGTGGGATTTCAAAACTGATTACAGTAGACTTAGAATATATCGCTTCAGCGCACACATAAAGTCAAATTGAGATAGCAACAAAGTAAAAAGACGAGACACCTGTCTTCAGTAATTTGCTTTATTATATCAAAACCACTAGCATACAGCACATTGTTAGGAAGTTGAAACGATTTTGAAAATATAACGTTAGCTAAATATATAGCTAGCAAGTTGAATTATTTAGAATCACCCCGCAAATCAATAAATAAAAAAATCTATATAAAACATTAGCAATAGAGCTGCTGGTAATGCGGTAACGCCGTCAGCATTCAGGACAGAGTTCGGGTTGCATTTTTGTACATTTGCCACAGACAAATCGTTTACACTTGTCACAGATGTCACAAGTTTTGTTCCCTCCACATCTGGATACCTGGCAACGTTTTCTTTTTAGTGACCGCTCTCGCTGCGGTGTGTTGGGGGTTTCTGGACTGCAGAGTGGCGCTAGGATGGTACGCCGCGGAGCTGCCTTTGCGGTCATGTGATTTGCACGCAACTCCTTGGCCAACTCAAGAATAAATCTTCTTCGACTAATTGTTTTGTTCATGCATTGCGTGTACAAAACTTGGGCGTTGATTGCAGCCAGATCCAAAATGTTGAAAAAAACGGCAACTGGCCAACGACGACTGCCCCCCTTGACCGAATACAGCCGTGCCATCTGGTCCAAAACATCCACTCCCATTTTTGTTGCGTTGTAATGGGCGATTGTTTCTGGCAGTTTTTTGGCATCATTGTCGATCGATACGGTTTTGTGCATAGTGCTCAAGATGCACACATTTTTCTTGGGCTTGCACTGATAAACCGTGAGTTTTTTTCTCTATGGTAATTATGTGGACAATTAGTTTCATAAACTCCATAAACTCTATCAATGGTTGCGTGGACATGGTAAAGCACAGAGACGCCTATATTCCCACGCAACGCATCCCGATAGTTTATGCATGTGCTGTTGCATCCACGCAGACAGCGTGAGCAGTCTTCTAACACAGTTCCTAACGTGCAAGGCTCTAATTTTTGAATATGAAACAAGGTCCGAACCTATTATGACTAGAAATAAAACAAGTAAAAATGTATCTTGTATCTTTGTTTTGTATCTTTTTACTACTCAGTAAGCCTAAAAGGCCTACTCATGATAATAGCTTCAAAAAAACTACCAGCTATTCACGCACGATCGTTCACGCTCATCCATTGAATCGCCCCTCACCCCTCCCCCAGCACCAGAATACTGAATTCTTTAGCTGCCTTTAGCGAAACCAGAGCTGATAGTTTTTTTCTCTATGGCCCCGAGTCAAACTCAGTAGGTGTGAATGTTCAGCTTCGCAGAGGGGTGTGATTTTCTTCCTCTCCACGACACCAGTGACTTCACTATTTGTCCGGCACATAATATTATTATGTTATGTTAGCCTACTCGCTTCAAAAATAATAAATGTAATTTGCTTAGCCGTAATTCGTTACGCTACAAAGTATGCCTTGTATTACTTTTAGTTACGCAGCAATCTCTCGCTCTTGCTTATACTTTTTTCTACATTTTTATTCTTTTTTTCTATTTAGTTTACTGTTTTTTTAAAAGATTTTTATTACTAGTTTACTCAACGGAATAACAGCATACACCACACGAACACATCACAAGACACTTCACATTTGAGAATTCATTTTTGATTGTAGGCTATGTAATAGTTACATTTATTGTTCTCTCAAGTAGCCTAAAGGTTAATACTATGTTTTTAAAAAAATTATGGAGTTATACATAATAGCAACTGCAAAGCCTAGCCTAACTGGACATCGTGTCACCACTCGCGTGCGACTCACTCACAGGATGTGATGGATGTTTTTCCACAATGATTTTTCCCCCCCCCCAAAACCTTTACTCCCTGAAACGAATGTCCCCTCCTTCCTGGTCCCTCAAAAGCAAAATGTGTCACGTCACATTTTTACCTCACAGAAAATAGGGGGCGACATAGGGCGACATAGCTCAGGAGGTAAGACCGATTGTCTGGCAGTCGGAGGGTTGGCGGTTCAAACCCCGCCCTGGGCGTGTCGAAGTGTCCTTGAGCAAGACACCTAATCCCTAACTGCTCTGGCGAATGAGAGGCATCAATTGCAATGCGCTTTGGATAAAAGCGCTATATAAATGCAGCCCATTTACCATTTACAAAATAGGATATGATACAGCTATAATTTTTTTGCATATTTTGAAAAGTAGCCTACGTTCACTATCATCTGTAATTTGGCATATATATATATATATATATATATATATATACACATCAACGAGCAAGGTATGCTTGATCAGCACTCACAGAAAGTCCACTGATAACAAGTGCACTAAATAAACGTAATCCGTCTGGGATAAATGCATAGGAAATTTGCCGAGGGAACCGATGGCAGAACAAACGTCCAAGTTGGTGTACAAAAAGACGTCTTCACTGAAACACTCTATAAATAAACAAATTAACAGCCGAAACAAACTATGACTAACTATAAACTAACAAACTACGCTATGATTCAAATATATTTTTATCATGCTGTATTGTAGTGGTTTCTTTATTTTAGATTGTTTTTGCAATAGTGTTACAGTTTGTAGTCCTAAAATCCGGAAGTAAGTTGGCATTGGGTTCTCTCGTCAGATTTCCAATGCATTTTTCCCGTGGGGATTTAGTTTTCTGCCGAAAGTAAGGTTTGTGGTGAACGTAAGCCTAAATGAGCTTCACGTTTGTTCTACGAGATAAAATACACCCATTAATAGCCTAGGCTATGTCAACCGTGGATTTCTAAGCTGTCATGTTCTTTTGAAAAGTAGGCTAAGTTTCTATATTGAAACTACAAGAGCGGTCACATTTTTGCAATAACCACTCATGTTTTACCAGCTTGCATGCACGCTGAGCGTCGAACGCTAAGCGTGAATGAGCGGCGAACCCCTAGAACTCGTAAAACAAAACGTGAAACTGTTTTAGGCATAAATTAACCATAGGCCTTATTTTCGGAAGAAAACTAAATCCCTATTGGAAAAATGCATTGGCAATCTGCCGAGGGAACCCATGGCGGAAGAAACGTCCGGGTTGGCCTACAAAAAGACGTATTCACTGTAACATTCTATGAATAAACAAATTAACAGCCGAAACAAATAGCGCTTCGAATATATTTTTATCTTGTTATATTGTAGTCGTTTCTTTAGCTTAGATTTAGTTTTTGCAATATCCTACGCAGCATTGTACGTGAACGTGTCGCATGCAGCCGTTGTGCACGAGCATGATAATGCATAAAATTGAAAAAAACAAATTTGTTTTTTGCATTTGAAGACGGATCAATTTTATTTTAACCCTTATTTAGAAATTTCCAGTTGCATAATAACTGTAAAAATAAAATGTAGGGCTATGATTTCAGAACACAAGGGAAAGGCATAGGCATAAACAAATGACCACAAAACGAACGCAATAGCCTATAAAAATATTTTTTTAAATCACATATTTAAAACATTATATAATTTATTATTCAAAATAAACATAAACAAATATTTCTAATAACAAAATAAATAAAACATTCGTACAAATAAAAATGCGTGTCCACCGCGATGAAAAGTATATCCTTGCGCCTCCTGGTGTGGTGAAGGAAAACTGACTCCTTAGTCTGAAGACGGCCGTAATTTAACAACACTGCTATAACACACACGGAAGTGAAATAAGGTGCTTTTAACATTTTCCAAACGTGACTTTGACATTCCTACTACGCTGGTACGTAAAGAACAAATATTTAGGAAAAGTCAGTGAATGCGGATGATGTAGCTTGCTAGTAACTAAATGAAAAAAAATCCTAAACTCCGAAATATCTCAGTTCGGGTCAAAATGACCCGTCACAGCATTTCTAGTGTTAAGTTAGGTATAAGCGAGGTGCAGGCGCATCTCAGTTCCGCACTGAGATTACCATCAGTCAGTCTATTGCGCTTTTTGTTTTCGATGTGTCCCATTGCCGAGAATGTCTGCTCGCACGTGTAGGTTGAGCCAAAAATTGACAGCAACTTTGCGCCGGCCAGACATAAAGCAGGTCTAGTTAAATTCGCCCTAAGTTCCCGAATGTCTCTTCTCTTAAACTGCTCAATCCGGTCCTCATCCATCGTACACACCTCCATTAACTTATCCTCAAATTGTTTTTTATCAAGTCCAAGTCGGTTGCAAACTGTGGCACTTTCTGACATGTCAAAGTCAAAGGGATTTGAGAGCAACGACACAAAATGTTTCAGCTCATCTAAAGAAGTGAAGCAGTTTTCGAAATGCCCCGCTAATACATGCAGCATGTCTCCGTGGGCCATTCCACTGTATTCATCGAGCCCGTGATCGGTAAACTTCTGTAATGTCTCGTTCAGTTTTGGGAAGTGTGTGAAGTCAAGGGACTTAATCTGGGTGGCCATTAACTTGAGTTTCAACCTGAATACCCTGATTCTGGCAACTAGTGTAGGCAGATCGCAGTTTTTCCTCTGCATGGACTCATTCAAATCATTAAGATGGGTTGTGATGTCTGTTAGGAAAGATACATCACACAGCCAGTCTTTGTCCTCTAAATCAGGGTGTACTGCAGAAGTCTGTGCTAAAAACTGCTTGATTGTGGGTAACAGAGAAAGGAAGCAGGCAAGCACCTTTCCTCGGCTCAACCAGTGCACATCAGTGTGCAGAACCAGATCACCGTATTCTGATTCAACATCTCCCAAAAGTTCCAAAAACTGATGGTGATGCAGAAGCCGAGCACGAATATAATTCACAATCTGCACCACTTTGCCCATAACAGTTCTCAGCCGATCTCCCTTGTCAAGTTTAGCACACAGAACTTCTTGAAGTTGAATAATTCAGTGCACACCAAAAAGCTTTGGTACACGTGCCTTCAACAGTGCAGTAAATCCCCGGTGTACTCCGGTCATTGAGGGGCAGCCATCAGTTGTAACAGAGACGATTTTCTCCCAAGGCGAGTTATTGGTGTCAAAAAAAGACGCAAATGCGTCGAAAAAAACAGGGCTGCGTTTCCCAGAGTCTCCTTAGCGCTACGTGCGTCGTAAGGTATACCTTAAGCTCTTCCTTTAGGTCTCGAGCTGTTTCCCAGCGTCTCCTTAGCTAAGGTATACCTTAATTAAGGTATACCTTTAAAAGGGTGGTCTGAGGCACTCGTAAGCTGTCCCTTAGCGCTGCGCTCCGGTAATCTTGTCACAGTTTTGCCTCATTATGCCAACATTTTGCTTTTCAAATCGACAGTTGTACTACAGTGCGCATCTAGTAGCACATCAGCATGCGAAAATGAGTTTAATATTAACTTTACGAAAAGTAATTATCCAATCAACGTGTCTGTGCATAGCACGTCGTGAGAATGTTGTCGTTTTACCTGTCTATCCCCATCATGATAGTAATTAAGTATAGGGCCTATCCATGATACTAATCCAATTTGTGAAAAGAAAAAAAAAAGTTTTTTTAATTTATACGTAGTGGCGCTAACTTAGGATATGGCTTTTCTGACTGCATACCCTGTAGAAATTAGTTTGTTTGTGTGTGAGTCAATGATCACACTGACTTGGAACAAACCGCCGGTTTATTAAGAATATAAAACCTGTGTGTGCAAAAACAACGTTGAGTGAGTCTACTTGCATGACCGAACTAGAGCACGTTGATTGGCCTAGCCATAAACACACATACAGGTACAGTGGCTCATAATGGACAAACATAGCCAAATGATCTACATCCCCTTCCTTTAGCTCACACCTCCTATATAAAACAAAATAGCACTGGGTAAATATCAACATTACGGAACATTTTTCTTACCATGTTGTTTTACGATTTTCGGTAAACAACCCAATAATGATATTCTTGGTTAAATTTAAGATTATCCAACAGCAAATTAAGGTGGATGAACAAATCACTTTAACAGGTAGACCTATTTATAAGGCACCTGGTATTGAATTCATCATGATCAATTTCCACAGACGCGCTTTTGCCTTTCATCTACGATCATTTTTGCATTGCAGAGAAAAGTTCGCGGGAATCAGTGCAGTGCAGTGATATGCTGCTACAGTTGCCTGTATATTGTGTGACAAAAACAAATTAACATTAGACCTTTGTTTCAATAAGAACAAAATAATTCACCCATATGTAGCCTATATCCTTTTCCCTGGGCTTCCACAAAGTCCCAGACTATGGCTTATATGTCCCGATTGATGCTTTTTATTTTATCCTTTGTAGCCTATATGTACGTATTTATTGAAACTATCACAAGGTCTCGTCTTAACGGACTCTTAAAGAGATTAGCAGATGATCTCTAGTAGGCATAGCTTCCTCTTCTGCAATATTAGATTGATGTAAAATGATTATGACAACACTTGTTATATTAAAACGTCATTCACAAGCCTTTACAAGTGAGACAATCGATTCGCTTGGCATCGATTGATAAACTTTTCAGCACCACAGTGAAGGCCAGCTCCAACTTACGATGTACCTTTGAGGTGTCCCTTAACAGTTACCTTAAGGTATAGTCCGGGAAACACTCGTAAAAAAGCGGTTTCCCTTTGAAAGGTATACCTTAGGAGCCTTCGTAAAACGTTAAGGTACATCGAAACTCGGAAACGCAGCCCAGATCCTTGTCCTCTGCCGTGTATGCTCATCAACTCCAAAAACTCTTCCGTCACGTTCAGCTCAGTATCCACATAGCGTACCCATAAACACAACTGAGCAACATCACTGATGTCTTTTGTTTCGTCCAATGCAATGCTTATAGCCTCACTGTGGCGCGCTACTCTTAAAATGTCATTTTAAAAATTGTTAGCAATGTCATTTACTCGCCGACTAACAGTTTGTCTGCTCAGCTGTAGTGCTTTGATGCGCATGAGAAGCTCATTGAGAAGCTTTGTTTTTAAAACTGTCAAACAAGTCAGTAGCTGATTCTATGAATTTGCCATCAGCAAAAGATTTCCCACTTTTAGCAAGTAGCCAAGCGATCCGATAGCTAGCCAAAGTCACTGTATCACTCTCGGATAAAGATCGCCTCAAATCTTGCCTCTGCTTGGCCAGACTTCTTTGAGTTCCGAAAGACGGCGAGCTCGGTCAACTGACCCTGCTGGAAAGTGTCCTTGTGGGAAGGATGCCGGGTTTCGTAATGTCGCTAAACGTTGTATTTTTTGCTGACAGACACACTGTCTCTTTGCATATTAAGCAAAATGGCTTCCCTTTTAGATCAATCATAAAATAATCTTCCTCCCACCTGTCCTGAATGGTCCTGCCTTCATTTGTTACTTTCCTTTTTTTCACTGCCTGTGCGGGACCAGCGTTGTCTGCAGCTCTCTTAGTCTTATCCAGTTTTACAACAAATTTATCCATTTATGATACTTTTTTCATAAATGCAAATAGTCTAATAAAATTGGAAACAGTGGTAAAAATGTAAAGTGTTTATCCAGTGATGGTGGAATATTCGCAAAGTTTCAGGAGTGTCTCGCACAAATTCACAACGTGATTTTCGTAATCCATTTCAATTAGCGCAATACATCGTAGGCCTTTCACAAATCGGTACAAAAGTATAATATTTAATATTTTGAACATGATTAATAAATCATAATAAATGCTACTTAGGTAATAATAAATTATTAATTAAAATAGTTTTAAAGCATTCACAATTTTATAATGTAAATAGGCCTACATGTTAATTTGTTCATCATTCATTGGTGGGCCACATGACAGGGGAGAACGGGCCGCAGGTTGGCCACCACTGTTCTAAAGCACTCAGAATAAAATCTGCTTTATGCTGCTCACTCAATGGCTGTGTATTCAACGTAATCTCTATTTGAGCTTTCCATTCCCCCAATTTGACCTCCGCCCCTGTCCCACTGAATTTCTATACCCAAGGGGCCCCCATAAAAAATGGCATCATAACCAGTGGCTGTCCACCTGTCTGCCTGTCTCCAAGCATGGTGGGGGGTCTTGTGGCTGCTCAACCCAACCAGTTATCCTGCCAATTACGCCAGTTGTGACGGCGGGCAAGCTATCCCTGCACACAACCACTTAATGTCTACTATCAAATAGGGAGATTGAGACAACTGGAGGGGAGCCAACACCACAGACAGACCCACCACACAGGAGAACGGGAATATAATCAACCACACAGTTTATTACAAATGTTTAAAAGGAAAAATAAAAACACACAAAGCCCCCCTCATCCCTCCCCCGGGGGCAGCACCCAAGACAGTCTAAAATTCAGGCAGACTGCATTCTATTTTAAATATGCTTGGAGTACAAAATCAATGAAAAAGGCAAGACAGAAACAAATCTTTAAACAGTTTGTAAAAAAAAATGGGCAGAGAGCAGAGGAAAGAAAGTGTTTACAGCAGCCTGCTCTACACAGTAAAATAATACAAATACACACAAAATAAATAAAGAATAAATAAAATCAATGCAGGCGGAAATCACCAGATAAGGGGATTGGAATGAACACCCCCTTGCTACCAGTGCTAACAAAGATAATTTACACAGTGACATCGCAAAATTCCTACACACACAAAAAAGTGAAACAGATTGAAGATAGAGTGCACCTACATTCTGTACAGCTGTAGGCACTCTAATGTTATAAACCAGCACCCTAGGCACAAGAAACCGGCGTCACTTAGCTCTCCGCAACTCAGGCTCTCCTTCGTTTCCACTTCGTTTCACCTAATGGACATAGGACGCAGCAACCAGTTCTCAGCCCGGTGTTCTCGTAGTTCGTCACTCGAATAAATTAGTTCAAACAACTTCCGCCCAGCTCGCCTCCAAAACGATGCACCCGAACTCCTCTCTTTGGCATGGCCCCAGCTTAATAATCTCGATAGAACATTTAGCATCCTGCTCCTCCAATCAGGAAGTTCCACACACCTGTTCATCATTTGGACGCTAGTGAGGGATAATGGTGTCGCTCTCAATGGTGTCTGTCAAGAAACTGAAAATATACAACAGTGAACACGCCAAAAAAAAAAAAAACATCCACAATAAAACATGGGTGAACAGAACACAATTTGTCGCCGTGTGACAGACAACTATGGTACACGTCACTGCATTTTATTTGAAAAAGTTTGCTGGCTCTCTCTTTACACAAGGAGAGATCAGTGTAACAAGTGTACTCGGTATTAACACTGCTACTGGAAGGAGTGAAATCAGGTAATGTATGGACCAGGTAATCAGAAGATAGCAGATTTGTGTCAAGAGAGATGGTAGCTGTTTGCACAACAAGAATGAAATCACACAGAGGCATGTGCTATATTTCAAAGGTAAGAGAATGGTTGTTTTACTTGTGTTCACTGTTTTGTTTCTCTGTTACCTTTTGGTTTTATTTTCTTAGAAAAGTAGAATAAAATGAACAACAATAGCTGACATGTGCAATGACCCAAAAAAAATAAAATAATAAAATGATCCCCAAAATGTTACTTATCAATACCTTTTACTTTTGTTTTGTATTTATACTCTTCCTGGTTCCACTAGTTTTTTTTTTTTTAGCTATTTTTCTTATTATTATGCTTTACTCTGCACTTTTAGTATTACTTTAATGTATGTTGGTCTATTACTATTATAGTTATTGGTTCTAGTATAATTTACTGTTAGTTAGGCTATAGAACTCTCACTCTGAAACCAGGGCTTTTATTTTGAGACTAAGTGTAAATTAAACTCATCACAATAAAACCGATCAATAAATAAAAAATAAAAAATAAAAAAACACTTGAAATACCTCGATCTAAAACACTTCAATTTTAAATCATCGGTCAAGTATCAGCTCAATAAGAACACATGAAAACATTTACAGTGTAACAGTGCAAAATCAGTTCATTTTGTGTGGTCATTGAACCACTCACTGCTGGATTTCCAGCGTGTAGGAGTGAAAATGCACAAAGCACTTGTCCTACCACCGCCGTAGAAAAAAACACAACTGAACTCTTTCCTTCTCTTTCGTGTCACTGGTCGCTCGCATTGGTGGCTAGCGCCACCGATCACACTCCATTTTCTTGTATTGTCTCTTTAATTGTATTCACTCTTTAATGCTGGGATTGCATTAGATTGTGATATTTTTTTATGTTTCTTTTATCACTATTTCAGATGACAATATCTTATTTATTTGTTGCTGGTTAGTTACAAAATATATATATATTTTTTTCACTATCTGTTCAACTTTGTGCCATGTAACCCTGGGTTACATTCTCCCCTCTTGAAGTTATGCACGTCCCGTTGCATCTAGGACCAAGCCCATTCAATGAAGTAGTGAGGGCTGCACTAAGGCTCTGTAACAGGGTCTGAATGACTAAAGTGAGGGGGTTCCCTAACTCATGATAGTTTAATCTATCTGTCTGCACAGGGTTTTGCCTGAGGGAATGTCTAGCAGTGCCGTCCATTTCATCCTGCTGATCATTTCTCGCTTCCTGGTTGCTTGGAGGGGTCTTGGCAGCAGGTGTCCCGCTCCTTTCCAGTGTCTCATCCTCTTCACCCTTAGACATATGTACATGGATGTGCAGAGTCTCATCCATTATGTTTGGAGTGTCTTCTGGATGTTTGGGAAGTTCTCCAATTACAGGTCTCTGTTTCGACGCTGTTTCAGGTGCGTCTCCTCCTTCAGGTTCGAGTTCAGATGAGTTCTCTCTTGCAGGTTCGACTTCAGGTAGGTTCTCTCTTGCAGGTTCGACTTCAGGTAGGTTCTCTCTTTCAGGTTCGACTTCAGGTAGGTTCTCTCTTTCAGGTTTAACTTCAAGTAGGTTCTCTCTTTCAGGTTCAACGGGAGCAGGGTGCAGCTCAACCGGAAAAACTATAGTGTGCTGTGTCTCATGTGTTGGTTTATTCCTCACTGATTGCACCAGTCCTGTGTTCGATAGGATCCTAGTGTCAAACTCCACTGTCTTTCCGTGTGAGTCGTGATAAACTTTGTCTTCCTCGGAATCAGAGAGATTTCTCATGCCCTCAGGTTCTTCAGCGTTCTCAATGCCAGGGTTTCTTCGTGTTCGAGGCCTGCAAACAGCTTTTGGCACAACTGGTTCATCAGGTTCGGCCACAGGTAGGAATCCACAGGGTAACAACAAGTCACGGTGCAGGGTCCGGAGGGGACCATCTTTGCTCTCTGTACACGGGGAGGTCACCAGCACGTTGAACTACCACATGTACATCAGACTCCCATTTGTCAGCTAACTTGTGTTTCCCTCTTATCCGGACGTTCCGTGCGAGAACACGATCACCAGCTTCAAGGGTTGAGTCAACAACTTGTTTGTCAAATCTGCGTTTGTTGGATTCGGCTGTCTTCAACGCATTCCGGATGGCAACCCTATAGCTTTCTTCTAAACGACTTCTTAGATCATGCACATACTGGGAATGTGACTTGGGTGGCTTATTAGCAGGTAGGCCAAAAACTAGGTTGACTGGAAATAGAGGTTGTCTTCCAAACATCAGTTTATATGGTGCAAATCCAGTCACATCGTTTTTTGTACAGTTGTACGCATGTACCAGCGGCTTGACGAAATCCTTCCAGTGGGTCTTGTTCTTGTTTTCCAGAGTACCCAACATCTGGAGGAGTGTCCTATTAAAATGCTCCATTGGGTTTCCTCTTGGATGGTATGGCGTTGTCCTCGTCTTATGGATACCGGCGATGCAGCACAGTTCTTTAATGGTGTGCAATTTAAAATCTTGCCCTTGATCGCTATGGAGCCTTTCAGGGAAACCATAATGCACCAGGAAGTTGTCCCATAAGCACTTTTCCACTGTCTGTGCTTTCTGATTCCGAGTAGGGATTGCAATGGCGTACTTGGTGAAATGGTCCGTAATCACCAGTATGTCTTTGGTGTCACTCCAGTCTGGTTCCAAAGAGAGGAAGGGAGACCAACTCCAAGGGTCTGCTGGTCTTGGTGTTCACAAGGGGGGCTGCTCTCTCCAGAGGAGTTTTCTTGCAAACACAGCATTCACACGTCTTTATATTTTCTTCCACATCCATGGACATTTTTTGCCAATAGAATCTGGATCTGCAAGGTTGAGGGTTCATTCCGCACCTAAGTGGCCCAAGTCGTCATGTAAACTTCTCAATACAGCAGTTCTCAAATCTGCGGGGAGCGCCAGTTGATATATTAGGTCCCCTTGGTCTTGTCTTCTTCTGCATAGTACCCCATTTCTCATCTCCAACCGGTTCCATTCTCGCAACCACAGGCTTATGTCAGGGAGTTATTTTCTTAGGGTAGGAGAAGGCTTTTCTTTAGACTGCAGGTGCTCTACGACCGCCCTAAGTTCTGGATCTGCCCTTTGCTGCTCCATCAAGTCCTCTTCAGACAGATGAGGGACCACAGGGAGACCGTGGTCATCCTCCCGTTGGAAACCACTGGGTAGGGCATCGGAGTGGCGATCAAGGGATTCCACTAAGGTTAGGGATGGGTGCGAGAATCCAAGTTTTGCATTGGATTGGTGGACATGGTGTTTTTCACAGATGGTGTTCACTGCCTTTGGAAGAACGACATCAGTATGTTCCACATCTGTCAGATGGTGAAGGGTGAATTGCTTGATCCTCTCTCTTTTTTTTCGTGACACTGGGTCGTCCGTGAGCTCACCATGGGGACGTCGAGAAAGTCCATCCGCGTCCTGATTATGTTTTCCTGCTCTGTACTTGAGTTTGAAGGAGTATGTCGACAGACTTGACAGCCATTTGTAACTTGTGACGTCCAGTTTGGCTGATGTCAATGGCGTACTTGGTGAAATGGCCATCATCACCCCCCACTACCCTCTAACATTTTTTTTCCAAAAAAAAAAAAAAAAAAAAAAAAAAAAAAAAAAAAAAAAAAAATTAGGGTGTACAAGTCACACTTATACCTAAGCAAAGTTATACCTATTGTAGCTCTCTTGCAGGAATGTTGTAAAGCACTTGTCTCTGAGTTCTGTAATGCACTTGTTGTAAGTCGCTCTGGATAAGAGCGTCTGCTAAGAACCTATAATGTAATGTAATGTAATGTAATGTCAGGATATAAGTTAGGGGACTACTGTCGGTTATGACCATGAACTCCGTCCCATAAAGATAGTTGCTAAATTTCGCAGTGACAGCCCATTTGAGGGCTAGAAATTTGAGCTTGTGAGCGGGATATTTGGCTTCGCTCTTCGTCAGCCCTCTGCTTGCAAAGGCTATAGCTCTCTTCTTCCCATCCTGTTCCTGGTATAATGCCACACCCAGCCCAGTGGTGCTGGCGTCTGTATGCAATATGTACGGACGTTTGGGGTCTGCGAATCCCAAGACAGGAGCAGAGGTGAGCTTTTCAATAAGCGTCTGTCGCCAAAAGACTCTGGAATCAAAATACTGGCCGCTGTTCTCCTTCTGTTACAGAGAGGGGGATATCCTGTGGTGAGATCATTTAGAGGTTTAGTGATCTTGGAGTAATTTTGAACAAACCTTCGGTAAAATCCAGAGAACCTGAGGAAGGATCTCAACTCTTTGAGGTTCTTGGGCCTTGGCCAGGTTTTTAGGGCTTCAGTTTTCTCCAGATCTGTCTCAACTCCATGCTGGGACACAATGTGGCCCAAGTACTTGGCAGATACTGCACTTTTCCGGAGACAGTTTCAGCCTGTCTTCCCTAAGCCATTGAAGGACTTGCAGCAGTCGGGGTTCGTGTTCCTCGAGGGTGTCAGAGAAGACTATAAGGTCGCGAGATCTCCCATACACCTCTCCATTAGTCTTTGGAACGAGCTGGGCGCATTTGTGATTCCTTGTGGTATCCTGTTAAATTCCCAGAACCCAACAGGGCACACAAATGCAGTTTTCTGCTTATCAGCCTCTTCCATCTGAATCTGGTAGTAGCCCGACTTCAGGTCGAGGACTGAGAACCACTTTGAGCCGGTCAATACCGAGAAAACCTCTTCCAGATTAGGCAAGGCATATGCATCTTTAATGGTCTGGGAGTTGAGCTTCCTGAAATCGATGCACAGGCACACTGAACTGTTCTTCTTTCGAACCACAACTATAGGTGATGCGAAGGGAGATTCTGATTCGCAGATGATGCCAGCTGCCAGCAGCTCTTGAATGTGCTTTCGTACTGCATCCACATCAGCATTGGTTTCTATTTATTTATAAAGCCCTTCTGTGTAATCTGCCCCTTTATTTTTCATCACTCCTGGACTGGAAAAATGGAAATCACTACACTCGCTCTCAGGACTGGCTAACACTCCACGTTCCTCAAACTAACTCGAAACTAGGAAAGATTGCTTTTAAATTCTGTGCCCCTCACACCAGGAATGAACTGCAAAAAAGACTTAAATGGAATTCCATTGTATCACTGGGCCATTTTAGATCTCTGATCTCAGATTTGATCAATTTTAATTGTAACTGTTTTAACTGATGCTTGTTATTATCTCTTTTATGCTCTTTTATTTCTTATACCTCTTGTAATCTAAGCACATTGAGAAAGAGGGTTCCTACCCTCAATTGTCACCGAGAATCTTAAATAAAGGTTGAATGAAAAAAAAAGTCAATTCGTGGGATTTACTACAACTCCCACGAGCACTGGGTGCACACCATGTGCTTATTCAATGGCCATCCACTTCGCCCTCTCCCTCGCATTTCCTCAGTGGGAGAATACAAACTTAGCCGAAATCAAACAGACAAACATGATGCCACATACAAACATGGGTATACCGACTGACTACTGCTTCAAAGTGTTCGTTTAGTGACACTCCACGCTAGTGGAGAGCGTAAATTCAGACCCTACTGTTGTAACTGGAAAACACGGAAGTGAGAACAATTGCAGCTCCACACACAAAAAATAAACTGCTGTCATGCCATCCGAAAAACATCAGTCAAGCTATCTGCACTTAAAGATTTTGTGCGCAGTCTTCATTACTCTTTCTGGTAACCTGTGATGTGATGCAATTTTGTCGCCGATAAAGTTACTACTTGCGCTTTAATATTCCAATAAATAAATAAATAAATTATTAAATAAATAAATAAATACTCCAGAATGCAGAATTAAATACTCCAAAATGGAGAATCCAATGCTACAAAATGCCAATTACATTAAATCTATGCCATTTTTTGAATTCCATAAAATAATCAAATCAAATAGTTTTGCAAAAACTCAGCAAGGGTTTTGAAGTCCTGCTCCCTAGGTATTCATGTAAAGGTGTTTGTGTATTTTTACAGTAGGAATCTGGAATTATGGGATGGTAAAATCTTCCAAAATGGTCATCAAATTCTATGCATACCATTTTAAAAAATTCAATAAAATTATGAAATCAAACTGTTTTCTGCAAGAATATATTCATGCAATGGCATCCATACATTTTTACTGTAGGAATTTGAAATTATGAGCTGGCAAAATCCTCCAAAATGGCCATTAAATTCTATACAAAGTGAGTGTTTCTCAATGTCGGTACTTGCGGGTTCTTGCGGTTTTGTGAACTCATGTGACATTATATTTAACGGCCCAAGTCCTGTTCCAAAAGCAAGAACGCATAGAAGCAAAAGCGGTTAAAAATCCCGGAAGTGGTCTTGATTCCCCTCAAATATCAAGTCTGCATCCGGTGCATCCTTGCCCAAAGAGAATGGGCCTAATATCCCACCATTCATTGCGTGATGGCAGACTAGATGGGTCAAGCTCACCATTCTTTTTGTTGTTTTGTTTTTTCATTTGACTAATAAATTGTACTAAAATCCTTCTAAGAATGAAAATGAGGTGATAAATATGTTATAACAACTGAATTTCAGCTCATTTTAACATATAACTAAAAACGTTTAATTTGGCTTGATGAACTAGTAGAATTTAATCTGTTATCTTAGAGAAAAACTTGTAGCCAGAGGATAGTATTACGTGTTAGCCGAGCCAAATTAAACTTTTTAAGTTTTCATTTCACCAATAAATGTGACTAAAATCTTCTAAGAATGAAAATGAGGTGAAAATGGGTGTTAAAATAGTTGTATTTTAGTTCATTTTAAATATAGCTTCTGTGAATGAGTATCGGCTCGTAGCCAGTACTAGCCTCTGTTGTAATGTGGGGTGCATCAATTGGAGGCAAGCGGAGTAGTGTGCTGTAGCAAATGCTGACTTGATGTTGTTAGCTGGTACAGAGAGCAATTTTTAAATGATCGGAATGGCTCATCTAGCTTGTTGTTGGCGCTAGCTTGGCTGCATTGAGTTAGCCAAGCCTGCCCTTGTTACTGTAAGCACGAGGTAGATTTTTGTCAGTATAGAAAGCAATTGTGAATTTAGTAACCGACATGTATTACCTAGCTAGAGAACAGCGGATGAAAGAGTTTTGTTCACTTTCATATTTTAAGTAGCCTACAAATACCGTTAATCTACAATTGAAATAAAACTATACCACCAAACCAATGTGAAGAGGTATTTGAAAAAAACTAGAATACACCGAAGACAGTGACTGTCTGGTAGCGTAACCAAGTCACAAGCACGCATGGTATCTCAAATATATATACCAGCATTCTCTGTCCTTGTGAGCTTGCAATTGTGGTCTCCCACAAGAACGAACTTCACAAGAACGCAATTCCAGAGTTCGTGTTCTTGGTATTGAGAAACACCCAGTGCTTTAAAAAAATTTTTTTAAAATAATGTAACCCAACTGTTTTCAGCAAACTCATACATATTCTTGAAGACCGGCTTCCCAGGTATTCATGGCATGAATTCCGTGCATTTTTACTGAAGGAATTTGGAATTATGGGATGGCAAATTTCATGAGTGCTATTTAAGTAAAAATGCCAACGCCCACAACAATTGATTGCCATGTAGTAGCCATATTGTTTTGAAAAGTCTTTTGATAATTATTGAGGTTCAGAGTCCAGAGATTCTTTCTAACCTAATTTGGTGATGATGGGCCAAACAGCTTCAGACTACTTTGCAAAAGTATGTTTTGCAAAAAATTCGAAATGGTGGAAAAACAAAATGTTGCCTATTTTGCTTCTTAGGTAAAGTTGTTCATCTGAAGGAGCAGGACCTACTGATATAATGTATAGGATTTTTTCACAACCATAGTCATAGATATGCTATTTGAAAACCTGATCATTTGCTATAGCACCCCCTAATGGCCAACTGATACCATTTTTACATGGTAGTATCAAGTCAATTGGTGAATATACTCCCCAAGTTTCATGATGATCAGCCATTGCTAAGGCTGTCGAATGGCTGCTGATAACAGATTGGCTGATCGCGGCCATGTTTTTTAAGTTATCTTTGATTCATTATAGTCACCAGCGGGGGCTTTCAGATGCAGAGGCAGCATGCAGAATTTCAGCATGATTCATCAAATGGTTGAAAAGTTATAGGCATTACAGACACCTATTGGCAGAGAGGCACAGAAATTTCCTCAGAAGGATTTTTTGTGCTGATTGCACATGACATGTGAGTTGCAGCTGTTTAAGTAAAACATTTTTGTTTACAAAAAATACAACAAGAATATACATTTTGTTCAGCATGACATTACATTATATTTATTGAGCAGATGCTTTTACCCAAAGCGACGTATAAAAGTGCATATCATGGTCAATGGACAACTACAAAAAACAGGTTCAATAAGGTACAATACTCATTTCGTACAACTATTTCTAGCCAAGAACACAGTTCAGTTCACGCAGTGAACATTATTCTGACCTAACTTATGCCAAGCCAAACTAGGGAGTAGAACAAGCTACAATATTAGGACAAATACAAATAACAAAAAGTGCTGGAATGGAGGTACATGTAACATGTCATGAAAGGGGGGATTTTAAGTGAAATGATACACAGAGTGGTGGCAGGTATAGTCTGAAGAGATGCATCTCCAGACCATGGCGGAAGATGGGTAGTGAGGGAGAGGTTTGAAGAGGGACAGGGAGTTTGTTCCACCACTGGGGAGCTAAAGTGGAGAAGCTCCGTGATCCCTTTACTCGGGTGGAAGGGGGTGCAGGGCGCCCTGCTCTTGCAGAGTGGAGTGGTCGAGCAGACATATAGACTCGAGTCATGTCCTGCAAGTAGATAGGGACCGTCTGCAGTGTAGGCTGCAGTGTAGGCGAGGACTTTGAACCTGATCCTGGCAGCGACTGGTAGCCAGTGGAATGACCGCAGCAGAGGAGTGATGTGGGAGAATTTGGGAAGGTTGAAGATGAGTTGGGCAGCGGCATTTTGAATCATCTGTAGTGGCTGTATGGCACAAGCTGGCATGCTTTCAAGGAGAGAGTTGCAGTAATCTAGGCGGGAAGTCACCATAGCCTGGACAAGCAGCTGGGTGGAGTGCATAGTCAGGAATGGTCAGATCCTCTTGATGTTGTACAGAAGAAATCTGCAGGACCAGGACCACCCCCAGGCTCATTGCAGAGTGAGAGGCAGTCACTGTGGTGCCATCAACTGTGATGTACGTAGTAGGGAGGTCTTGTATAGGAAGAACAGCAGCTCAGTTTTGTTGAGGTTGAGCTTCAGGTTGAGATGTTTTATCATCATTTTATCATCAACCTGTGAAGCAGAGGGGGGGGGAAGAGAAGAAGTGCTGCGTGTCATCTGCATAACAATGATAGGAGAAGCCGTGTGAATGAATAACTGAACCAAGAGATTTGGTGTATATGGAGAACAGCAGAGGACCCAGTAAAGATCCCTGTGGTATTCCTGTAACAAGGGGATGAGGAGCAGAGGCAGAACCCATCCAGGTGACCTGGTAGGACCTGCAAGATAGGAAGCGAACCAAGACAGGGCGGTCCCAGAAATGCCCATCTAAGCCAAGGTGGAGAGTAGTATTTTGTGGTTGACTATGTTGAATGCTGCAGACAGGTCAAGGAGGATCAGGACAGAGGAGAGGCGTGAGGCTCTTGCAGTGGCGAGTGCCTCCATCACAGTCAGGAGGGCAGTCTCTGTTGAGTGCCCGGATTGGAAGCCAAACAGGTGAGGGTCTAGCAGGTTGTTCTGATGGAGAAAAGAGGTTAGTTGTTTAAGCACTGCTCGCTCAAGGGTTTTGGACAGAAAAGGTAGAAGCGGAGGACTGTAGATGGGATGAGGTCAAGTGGACAGGTGGTTGTGCGATGAGAAGTGATGAGTTGGAGTACATTGGAGTCCTCCAGCCTTTCAAGGATGTGAGTGTGACCGCAGGTTTGTCCCGGGGGGTAGGGGGGCAGGGGGGCTCACTGGATGGGCAAAGGAGTTCCAGATTTTAGCCACCTTTCCTTAGAAGGTGGCCAGAAAGTCATCTTCAGAAAGGGAAGAGGGGGGTGGAGGAGGAATGAGGAGGGAAGAGAAGGTAGAGAATAGTTTGTGTGGGCCAGAGACACATGCACTGATCGTTGCTTGGAAAAATGAGGCGTTAGCTGTGAGGGCAGATGTGAAAGTTGCCAGTAGGATTTGATATGCATGAGCCGCAGAATCTGTGGAAAAAGAATTTTGATTCACAGTTGTGGGCCAAAACTTAAATTGGTGCATTACACCAGGCATCATTGCAATAACCTGAGTAGTGGGGCGGCATAGGAACATACCATTAGTTTCAAAGCTCTACAATTTACAGTTTTTGCTGCCCATTTCATTTCAGGGACTAATAATAATAATAATAATAATAATAATAATAATAATAAAACAGAACAAAAACAATAGGGTCCCTGCAGATTTGCTGCTTGTACCCATAATAAATAAATAAATAAATAAATAATAATAATAATAATAATTTTTTAAAAACTAAACAAAAACAATAGCATTCCTGCAGCTTCACTGCTTGGACCCTGCTTTGCTTCTTGGATCCCTAATAAATATAATAAATATAGCAGTGATTCCAAGGATCCAAACAGCTTATGCTACATGGGCCTTTCACTCATCCAAAGTTTTCACAGGCTAACGCGTTACCAGTCTGCAAACAGCAAAATAACTCCCAGTCGATGGCAATGTAAAACAGAAAACTCACTTCTAAGTTTTTTTCTTGCCCAGCCAAATGAATTGCAGATGATTGGAGATGTAGCAGTTTGTTTGCTTTCTATAAGGTAATTTATTCTACATATTTATGACCTCTGAGTTGACCCTTGACCCTAACTTGAAAGTTACAGTGTTCTGCCTTTGCATGGCATATAAAAATATTGAGTTATACCAAAGCAAAAAGCAGTAACTGCCATTTAATCTTTCACTTTAGTTGCTGATCACAATTAAAAGCAAAAAAATTAGAATTCTGATTTTTAAAATCCTTGGATAACACTACAAGATTATTGTTCCTCAATGAATATTCACTCATTCTGCTGACACCGAAGCCAGACTATAAGAATAAAATTTTTAGCTCGACCTTATTAATCACCTACAGCTGGGTGTGTGTGTCCAAGTGTGCTTCAGCACTAGCACTAGATAATACCAATGCAAAATACAATAAATTTGAAGCGTGGTAAAACAGTAACTTCACACTGAAAAGAAAATGCTGCAAAACAGAGGGCTACAGTAACTACACCTGAGCAGGGTGAAACAAGGGCCGAATACAATAACTGAAGTTGCAGTGGTTTGTTTTGGCTTCTCTTAGGCTTTTTATAGTCATTGTAATTGAACCCACCCCCTTATTTTTTCCTAAAGACAAAAGAGTAGAGACATGATGTTTGTCCATGTGATGAAGGAGGCCTTTTACCACGACAAAAATGTAAAGAACTAATTTTTGACCAAAAATGAAGTTACTGCCTTTTTGAGTAATACCTTTGGATAAGACAATGGAAGACTTTCATTCGGAAGTGAGGGATGTGAGGTGGCGTCACAACATTAAAAAATGAAGTCACAAAATTAAAAAGCAACCGAAATTGCGAGAAGACTGATAGCCCATCAGTGTTAATAAACTATATGAATACACTCCAAAAATCAGTACCGATAGGTTATATAAACTACAATGTCACAGAATATATTCCTCAGCCAATATGATGCTTTAAATGTGAAAGAATGAGACACACTGCACAGCAATGTAGAGGAGAACGAAGATGCGCTAAATGTGGAGGTGACCATGAATATGGGAAATGTGCTAAGGATGCTAATATTAAATGCTGTAACTGTGGAGGTGTCAGCCTTTTTAGTAGGCTAACTCAAAAGGACCGAGACCAAAGCAAGATGATACGTTACTTTCCTTTATTTAAATTACTCACAAATTAAAAATATCGGCAAGGCACAGACTATCGACCAGGCTGGTTGCCAGCAACGTAATAGCAAGTTCTTTTCTTCTTCAAACATCACAATCCCACACTTTTATATGTTATATCCCATGCCCCAATTACATTTTACACGCATAAAAGGATGTCTACATTTCACTCTGTAAGTCGCTTCCCCTCCTCGTGAAGTTAATCATCCAAATAGAAATGAAAGTTCATTTAATCTTGCCGAGCTCCGCCGGCGGAGCTCTCGACCCCAGAGGGTTAACACTGTCCAGCCAGTGCAGGGCCTTGTGGTCTGTCTCCAAGGAAAAGGTTCTCCCTTGCAGGTAATATCGTAAGATCTCCAGAGCCCACTTGACTGCTAGGCACTCCTTTTCCACCACTGAGTACCTTGTCTCCTGTGGCTGAAGCTTTCGACTAATGTACACCACTGGTCTCTCCGTCCCCGGCTCTCCCTGCAACAGCACTGCCCCTAAGCCCACATCTGAGGCATCTGTCTGCACCTTGAAGGGCCTAGTGAAGTCGGGGCTTTGCAGAACAGGCTCACATTCTGGAAACCAGGAGGACTTCTGCCCTCCCCGGGTCTTTGTGAGCTCAGTCAGCGGGCTGGCTACATCTGCAAAGTGTGGTATGAACCTGTGGTACCAACCCACGAAACCCAGGATTGACCTTACTGCCTTCCTTGTAGTGGGAGCAGGGCAGGCTCAAATTGCACCCACTTTGTCAACCTGTGGTCTGATTTCCCCATGGCCGACTATCTAGCCGAGGTAGCAAACCTCCCTCTGTGTGAGCACGCATTTCTTCCCATTGATTGTGAGGCCCGCCTCCTGGATTTTCTGTAGCACCGTCTTAAGATGGATGAGATTAGTGACCCAGCTGTCACTAAACACCACCACATCATCCAAATACGCTGCTGTAAAAGGCTGACAATCACCCAGGATCCTGTCCATCATACGTTGGAAGCTGGCGCCCCATGAAGACCAAAAGGAAGAACTTTAAAATGGACCAGGCCAAAAGGTGTCCTAAAGGTTGTCAGCTCCCGCGAAGTCACTGTCAAGGGAACCTGCTAGTACCCTTTACTCAAGTCCAATGTCGAAATATACCTAGCATGCCCAATCCTTTCCAAGAGCTCATCTATACGTGGCATTGGGTAGCTGTCAAACTTTGACACCATGTTTAGCTTCCTAAAGTCCATACAGAATCTAGTCTGTCCATCTTTTTTAGGAACTAATACAACTGGGCTACCCCACGCACTTTGAGAGTGCTCAATAATGTCCAGTCGTAGCATAATATTGACCTCTTCCCTCAAGATGTTTAGGAGCCGCTCTGGCACCCTGTACATCCTCTGCCGAATCGGTTTGTCCACCGCTAGCTGGATGTCATGCTCAGTGACTGCAGTGAGCCCGGCTTCTCTGTAAACAGACCCGGAAACTCACCGAGCAGCTGTGACACATCATCCCGTTGGACCGTGTGAAGATGCTTTGAGTCAGGCAACTGTCTCGTGTTCCGGCAGGGGAAAGCTTCCTCTGGCTCATCCTGGTCAGTTGCCCTCCTCACCAGCAAACTCTGCTCCACAGGCTTGGTATCCTTCCACTCCTTGAGGAGGTTAATATGGAAGATCTGGTGCCTCCGGGATTTATCAGGGGTGTAGATCTCATAATCCATCTGACCCACCTGACAAACCACCTCATACGGACCTTGCCAACAAGCTAGCAGCTTGTTTTCTGAGGTAGGGAGCAGCAACAACACCTTCTGTCCCGGCTTAAGCTCACACTCCCTGACATGCTGGTCGTACCAGGCTTTCTGAGACTTCTGGCGAAAACCCTGTGGAAGCTTGGGGCACTTCCCTGTAGGCGAACATAAGAAAAGGCAACCATCAGTCCCAGTCCCTTCCCGTCTCCACCACAAACCTTCTCAGCATAGTCTTCAGGGTCTGATTAAAATGTTCGACTAGGCCGTCCGTCTGTGGGTGATATGGGGTGGTACGCATGCCTTTTATACCTAATACTCTGTAGGTGTTTTTCAAAAGGCCTGACATAAAGTTAGTTCCCTGATCTGTAATAATTTCCTTGGGTATGCCTACTGTTACGAATGCGACTCTGAAGGACCCAAGTGCAGAACTCGAACACAGAGCTCAGATGAATCAAACATATTTATTAGCGGGTTATACAATTATGACGAGGCTTGGTGAGGGTGAAGCAGGAGCCAGGGAAGCAAGGCCGAGGTGCAGGGAAGTAGCTGGGTCCGCAACTGAGCCGGGCAAGTCGGGGAGCTGTCACCGGACTGGCAGGACGAGGACGGGACTGGACAGGACTGGACTGGACCGGGCTTGACTGGGCTGGGCTGGGCTGGGCTGGGCTGGACTGGGCTGGACTGGGAGGCTGGCGACAGGCGAGCTGGATCTGGCAGCTAAAATAGGAGAAGTGATGACAGGACAAAGACAAGACCCGGAACAACCACGAAGACTGGACTACGAACAGGACAGGTGACAGACATGCAACACGACAGGAACAGGATCGACTGGCAGACTAGGGGAAGCAGGCGAATGCGCAGATCTGTAGAAACGAGAAAATGCAAGTTTAAACAGCAAAAATAGGGAAACCCGATTTAACGCATCAGACGAGCTGAAACAACGATCTGGCAAAGATCTGTGGATGAGCTGAGGCTAAATGCTGGTGAGGCAGCATGCGGAATGCGAAGAGCGCAGGTGAGTCAGATCAGCCTTGATCTGAGAGCTGGGGCGAGAGTCCGCCTACGCTGCAACAAAGAACAAACAATTAATAGCCCAAATGTTTTTTTGCCACTGATGAACCATTGCCAGTCTCTCAAAAGTGGCAAGATAATGCTCAATATTATCCTCAGCTGTCAGTCTGGAAATGACTGGTTCCTGCTAATACACTGAAGAGACTGGGACCAAATTTGGATTGGAAATTGTGGGGTTAATATTGGTTGGCAGTACAAATTGATTTATATTCACCGCCTGGGGAATTCCTAATGGACTTTGAGCTACGGACATTATAGGTGGTACCGTCCCTTTAACCTCTGGAGGCTCTGGTGAAGAAAACTCCATCTCCCGAGCGCCTTTGTGGTCACGTGCGCTACTTGCGTTGGCCGCCGACAACGTGATGTCACTCAGGGCGTCCACTCTGTGTTCCAGCGCTGTCCACCGCTGCACTTGTTCCGCGAGCATGTTTTCCAGTTTCTGCTCTCTTCGTTCTTGCGCCACGGCTTGCCTTTGTTGTTGCAAAACTGTCCCTTTTTGTAAATCCATAAGCTGGATCAGCATCATGCTGATATCTCCCCCAAAGTTGGCACCAGACTTTGCCATCGCTGCTTCCGGGTCAACGTCTGGCTCTTGCTCTGCCAGCTCCATATGAGGAGTGCGGGGCTCTTTACTCTTTACTCGCCCCAGTGCACGGGGTAACTGACGCCACTGCACCACCTCGGCCAGTCCTTGTTCTCACTGACATCTTGGAGGTATTTGCCCTGGGCAGTATAGTCCAACACTTCTGACACCATTTGTCAGCCTTTTTAGTAGGCTAACTCAAAAGGACCGAGATCAAAGCAAGACGATACGTTACTTTCCTTTATTTAAATGACTTATTTAAATTAAAAATATCGGCAAGGCACAGACCATCGACCAGGCTGGTCACCAGCAATGTAATAGCAAGTTCTTTTTTTCTTCGAACATCACAATCCCACACTTTTATATGTTTTATATGTTATATCCCACCCCCAATTACGTTTTTTATTTACATTTCACTCTGTAAGTCGCTTCCCCTCCTCGGCCTCCTGACAGTAAACCTTTGAACACTCCACAGGAGGTGAACACAGTGATGCATATGGAGGACACAATCTCTAAGAACAAGCAAAGAGGTACAAAGATACAAAATAGTGAACAAGTTTTCATATGCTGAAGCCCGAAGGAAAATTTCAGGGGAGAGTCAAAGATTTAGAACTAATGTTACTCATAGAAGCACAGTACACGATAGGCCTACAGATACAAGTACAGAAGCCTCTGTAAATACTCCAGGGCAAGTTCCTAAATACAAAATGCCTGTAGAATAAATGTAAGTTGAATGATGATATGTTGCTAGATAACAAAGTAAGTTTTGTTGCCTTTATTTGTAAAACTATTAATGTGACAATGCAACAAGCTAAGAAAAGTGACAGAATTAAGACAACTGTGGAGGAAGCAAAAGACTTTCTGAAGTTTAAATATGTTAGAGCTAATATGATTCATGAAATGATAAATCCTACCAAGGTAGTGCGAGAGTCTCAGGCAAATGATTAAGCTCATTTTTATAGTGTTTAGTATACTCCAGTGGAATGCTAGAGGCTTGATAGCCAATGAGCAAGAATTTTAAAATATTTCTGATTTAGAAGCTATGTCCAATGTTATTTGTGTTCAAGAAACCTGCTTACGGCCACACTTAGAATTTGTAATCCTAGGATATATCCAATGTATTAATGGCCTGTGAATTAAAAATACTTTCAAAAACGCAGAATTAAGTTTTTTGAGATCTGCAATTGTTATTTTTGCATCTGCATTTATTCCTTCATTATATGATGTATTTTTATGAAGATTGGACATTGAATAAACCATTTCCTTACGGTAAGGTGTTTATTCTTTCCAACTTAATGTATCATGATTTTGAATTCAGCTTTCAAAATGTAAACTCAAAATAAGAATTCAATTGGAACGATAGGCGACCTTGCCATGTGTGGGAATGAGGCTAATTTAATTTCACTTATATTAGATCCTCCTCCAGCTGAAAAAGCATGAATTTTTAAAGGCAAAGTATTGAACTATGAAGAATAGGGGCATAGCTTTTTCTGGGCTGTAATAACAAATGAAAAATCTTTATGACATCAGCTAGTGATTTAAAGTAAGATAAAAATGCTGTTTGATCATAGTTATAAATCACAACTAATGAGTTAGGTTAAATTTAGCCACTTCAAACACATTGAAATAATGAAAACTGTTGAATTGGAATTTACTCATTATTAAGGCAAAAAAAAAAACATTTTAATTGAATTTTGTACAGTGCAAACTAGTGGTGGAAATTATGAATCACGTTGCTGATTCAAATCAGTTTGTTCAGTTCAGTACAAAGCTTCTCTTCACTGATTATGTATTTCGTTCGTTCATGCCGTTGATCATATGCATTAATATTCCAATTGCGTGTTTGGTTCACTCGTAGCTCAGTATCATTTGTTGGTGTATAGACAAAAATGCCAGTCATAAGCACTACTAAAAAAAAAAAAAAAAAATCTCACGTCATGTAAACCTTTGGTGTTTTTCCTTGTTGTTAGTTTTCTTGATTAAGCTATATTAAGGCCATTCGGGCGAGCATTTGAAAATTTATTGGAAGCTATAGAAAGGTTACGACATGCCGACTTCTCAAGTTCTGATCATTCCATGGTATAACATATTTTTAAAACATTGCGCTTTAAAACAATAAAGTTATCAGAAAGGAAATGAGGTCCATAGTTTATCCTCTGTTTTTTAATACCAGAGGATTTTTTCTCTCCAGTTGAATGTCAGTGTTCAGTCACCTCCCAGCCCTTATACAGTGGGTTACTGATTCGGTTACATAAGTGTACTGAATTAATGTACTGATATCACCAGCTTATCAGTGTACTGAATAATGTACTAGTGTGACTAGCTTATGACTTATAGATAGCCCGTTCAGTCAGGTCGGTCAGTTCCTTGAATGTTTTTGCATTTCATCAATGTCTTTATTACATGTTTGAAATCATAAACGGCAGACTATTATGACACCACCAACACCCTGGTAAAACCACAGCCAATTTTTTCACCCACGTCCATGCTTCCAGATAAGCATTGCTGTTTGCACAAACAAATCCTTTAATTCAATTACAATACATAGGCCTACTTCTATTTGAAAATATCCAGTAAGTCAAATTACAAAACAGGTAGATGGTAACATGTAACCTAGTCAGCCAGAGCTCCACGCAAACTACCCAAGAGTAATAAACCCCTTTACACAATCAACATTTTCTAATGATATAAGATATATTCCAACATAAATTTCCCACTCCAGCGTGAACCTTCCCTTTGCATCTTACAGTGATGCACATTATCATTGCAATAATTGATGTGTTCTAATATTTCTCCAAACTATAGTAACATATGGTAACACGAGAAGACTCTGGACAAGGGCGAGCTGCGAGCTCGGAGCAATTAGCTCAGCACGAGCTGAGAGCTGGGATCAGTGAGCTGTGAATTGAGGATTGCACTTGCTCACGGTTTTGAGGACACTTGTGCCCACCTTTGGGAAAACGCATGTAAAATATTACTGTTCAATTCACTCCAGACTTTTATCCTGGTGTTGTATACATCCTGAGGTACGATTAAAAAAAATTAATCTGGTTTCATGCAGTTTCAGAAGTATATATAATGACTACAGAATAAAGAAAATAAAAAACAATTTAAAAAAAAGGTTTTCAGAATAAATATGTCTTGCATGTTTATGGAGTGAAACTCCCATAGAGTTAGGGGATTTGGTCATTTTGGTACAAATGTGCTCTTTATTTCAAGCTGTGAGCCATGAATATACTGAATATAATTTTGGAGAAATCAGGGTTTATTTAATACAGGAGGGGATTCTTACAAGAAGCCCTGGGTTTCAAGTGGGGTTCAAGAGGTGTAGCAGTAAGCTACAGAAACGAGGCACAGACAAGGCGAACAGTGCTGGCAATATTCCCGTTGAGGGCTTTTGTTATGACACTGGTATCACAAACAAAAAGAAGGTGAAAGTAAAATGCAAATGTTGGGGAAAGCAAAGGTGCTAGGGCAAGGCAGGCGGTTAGGGTGGTGCATCTTGGGGACTGGGATTCACGGCCCCGAGGCAGGGCACATCCGAGTCTGAAAAATGAGAATTAGAGACACTGTTAGATTTTCAGTGTGGAAAACCAGCCTCCCTTGGAGTGATGCTGCAGGCCTATATAAGGCCAGCAGATACTCAGGCCAAGAGGAAACTGGAATGGAACAAGCACTGGTATGCTGCCGGCAGTATGATTGAATTATTGAATGTGCTGTCCAGGTCTGAGTGTGGAGTGGAGGAGCTGAAACTCAGCCCTGTCTCTTCGGCCCTGTCCATGGTGCTGTACATGGAAACACACATACATTCTAGCACAAAGAAACTCATAGGTCTTGTAGGATGTGTAGTGTTCAGATTTTGGCCTAGGAGAGGGAAACAGTGAATAAGAATGTGGCCTGGCCTCCCCATCACAAGCATCAAAGCAAATGTGAATGGGGCAATTTTAAATTCCACTGACACCCTTATCTAGGCTGACAATCTATGGGTCTCACCTCCTCAGAAGAGACAAACCAGATGACACAGGACACCATATCTGGGGTTGGAGACCCTGCATGCCTAACATTTCCCATTACTTTTAGTTTGAATGCAATCTTTAGGTAGGCCAGTCCTTGCCATAAATTAGGCTGGCCCCCCTTCCCTTATCTCCTAAACCTTAACCCGGCATCACCCAATCAGGGCAAACATCCTCAAGCCTTGCTGGGTAAGGTATTTAAGATTGCCACAGGAAAAAGTGTGATGTTGTGTTGGTGTCAGAGCCTTGAAGAAGAAGTTTTCCTCTTTTTATTTTGGTGGTGGTTCCTTGGTTGTGTGTTTTTAGCTGGTTTCCTTGTGGCGCTTATACTGGAAGTGGGTGATACTTTGGCAAGGTCTGGCCAATCCGTTTCTCTCTCTCTCTCTCTCTCTATTTTCGGGTATTTCTAGATTAGTTGTTTAATGTTGCTGTATGTCTTCTGTTGTGTAATTTAGAAGTAGTGTGCCTGCATTCAATATAGAATGTATGTTCATTAATATAATTGACTGCTTATTATTGAATTCAATTGTTTAATCTGAAAACCTGATATACAGCTTGTTTTGACTTGTTGGTTGATTCCACCATTTTTCTGTAGACTGACCTATCGAAGAATTCGGCGATTTAATTGATAATTCTAATTTTAAACATAATCATTAAATTAAATCTAATAAAATATATTTTACATGTAGGTTAAGTGTGGGGTTCTAGCATGCAATATCACTTGGTTCAGTATTCAGAGTGCTGAACATTTTAAGGACATTGACTGTTGGAATCGCTGGATTCAGAAAATAAATATATTCTTAATTAATCCTTGCTTGTCCGACAGTCTGGATTCAGTCATTTTTCCATTACCATGAATTTCAAATAAATAAATTAATGTATTTGCCATATTTTTATATTAATAAAACTTTTTCAAATGGGATATTGTATACATGATATAACTACTGATTGTTGGTAGATGATCTATAGGCCTAGCTAACATTAATTTTAAAATGTGGTGTTTGCAAGATACCTACAGTAGGCTAGGTAGTATTTAAGTTTAAAAAAAGTTGCCACAGCGTTCAAGTTGACTTTTGTCACTTTAAGAAACTCAATAAATCTGCAGCGAAAGGCATATTCCTTCCTGTTTATAACTTTTCCAAAACATATGTACTGAAGATTCTGATATAACTTGAATATCAATTTAGCATAAGGAAATAAGGTTATAAACTCTTACTTGCTAAAATGACCATGATTGATCAAATTGACCATCATTTATCTTGCCTGTATGCTTGAGCATTTTGATCACTCTATGTAACAAAAGGACTCCAATAGTACCCAGCTGCAGGCCCACAGAACAAGCCCATAGTTGAAACCAAACACAACCCTTTACAAACCAGGGCAAAAAGAAAGGAACCAGTGATTCAGAGACGAAGCTCTGATACCAAACCCTGAGACTGGTCTCAAAATAAAAATACCGCTGAGTGACAAAATATTCAGTGAAAAGAAAAACCTGAGACGCAGCTCTGAATGAAACAAACAAAATACAATACCAGGGACAACATCCCAATACCAAACAGCTCACACAAGCTCAAAATAAAAGTATAAATACCTAAGGTGTCAGAATGTGCTCACCGCGCTAAGAGACTGAACGCCTTCGAAATGAGGACACGGAATCACACACAAGCACAATTCTGCACAGAGTCCACCGAGTACCTATACCTTACCAGCTCTGTGTAAAAGAGGTCTGACACAGAAGCGCTGATTGCCGGTCAGTCAATGCTTATAAAGGCACTTCCCCAGGTGAAAATAATAGGAAACCTCCCCCTCTAAGGGTAGACTCCAGACGAACCTTCATCCTTGCGTCTGTGAAAGTCCCTTATCAATTCTGGGTCCATAATGTCCCTAGTGGGGACCCCAGACCGCTCCTCTGGACCGTAGCCCTCCCAGTCAATAAGATACTGTTTCCCCCTGCCTACCCGTCTCTCTGCCAAAATGCGCCGCACCGTATAAACTGGACCCCCATCAACGAGCCGCGGGGGGGGTGGAGGATCATCCACTGGAGCCAAAGCACTGACTTAGCACTGTTTAAGGTCCTAACATACACATAGGACACAGGACATCTGCACCCTGTAGTCACTCGCTTATATACTAGTGTCATAGCAGGATTCACAATTGTATTTATGCAGGCTACACAATCTAGAGACACGTCTGTGTCTATGAAGTTAGATAGCGATCTGTATAGAGCCACACTACTGGCAAACAGCAGTCTCCTCCATCTATACATCGCCCTCCAAGGCAAAACCCAGAATTTTTTCCTGAATTTGCTGAATTCATGTCTATTTTATCAACTGATCATGTGAGAGTTCTTCTGGTAGGTGATTTTAACTTGAATGTGGACAATGTGTCAGATTCCAAGGCCATGGATTTTAAAAACTTACTCCTCTCTCTTGATTTGAATCAGCATGTTGCTGAGCCAACTCATAAGCATAGCCATACTCTAGATTTGGTCATTTCTAGAGGCCTAAGTGTTACAATTTCCTCTGTTGTTGATCTCGCTATATCAGATCATTTCTGTGTATTCTTTCATGTCATGTTGTTAAAGGGAAAGAAAAAAGCTGATCATATTATAAAGAAGCGCATTTTAAACTCTGCAGCAACTTGTAAATCTTGCATGTGTACCACTGAACCCGCTAGCTACTGATGAGTTAGTGTATAGTTTTAATAGCAAACTTAGAGCTATACTCAACATTGTTGCCCCAGAGAAAATAAAAAAGGTAATTTCAAATCATAAGACACCCTGGACTGTGAAATTCTTAAACTAAAGAGGAACTGTCGGAAAGCAGAGCGTAAATGGAGAAAGACAAAACTACAGGTACATCTAGACATCCTTAAATAACAGCTTGCAAATTATAATAGAGCAATAAGAAACACAAGACAGACTTATTTTTCCAAGATTATTTGTGACAATAAGAATAATCCCAAAGTGCTTTTTTCAACAATGGATTGCTTGATAAATCCAAGTCCAGCTGCTGATTTTGGCAGTGAGCTCATATCCTTAAATGAATGTAAAGAGTTTGCCATTTATTTTAAAGACGAGATAAGCACTTTTAGGTTACAAGTAGCTCAAGTGGGTACTACCCCAGACCTGGACAGTTCAGTTGCCCCGTGCAAAGCTGACATGCATGCATTTGGCATGATTGATGCACAAATGCTCATTGAAATTATCCAGCCATTAAAACCCTTTACTTGTGTATTTGATCCTATCCCCACAAGATTTTTTAAAACCGTTTTTAGTTGTTTGTCAGACAGTGTCTTGGCCACTGTAAACTCTTCTTTGAAGACTGACATCTTCCCAACTGCACTGAAGACTGCCATTGTAAAGCCCTTACTAAAGAAAAGTAACTTGGATCCCTCAGTTCTTAGTAACTTTAGACCCATATCAAACCTCCCTGTCTTAAGCAAGATGATCAAAAAAGTGGTTTTTAGACAGTTAAATGATTTTCTCAGTAAAAATTCCATTCTTGAGAAATTTCAGTCAGGCTTCCGGTCAAACCACAGTACAGAAACTGCTCTAGTCAAGGTAATTAATTATATTCGAATGTGCATAGATGCTGGTGGTGTGTCTATTCTTGTTCTGTTAGATCTCAGTGCTGCATTTGACACAGTGGACCATAAAATTTTGCTACATCAACTTAAACATTGGGTAGGTCTCTCAGGAACAGTTCTTAAATGGTTTTATTCTCTCTAAGGTGGAGATTAGGATAGTCTTGATGCTATAAATCAGGATAATCCTGATCCCACTGGAAGGGTGGACCCAGCATGGATTCAAGGTGGATGAAGAGACATGTAGGACGCATGGCACATATTTAATCATTCTTTTATTCAATGCTTGCATATTAAAGTAACACAGACCATGCCAAAACAATATCCATTCTAAATTAAATAATTAACCAATAAAATATTTTCAATTAGAACACCAAAAAAACTCCAAGGCCAAGCTGTTAGAAAAATGGGTAGGTGCAAGAACAAGAATGTCACATTTCTTCCTCCGAAAGTGCAATGCCAGCATCTTTCAGCCTCTCTTCTAAGAGGCGAATGCAAAGTTTTATTTCCCTCTGTTGAAGTAAGGTCAGTTTAATCTGCTCCTCAGCTAGAGATATCTGTTTCTCTGCTCTCTCAGTTTCTTCCCTCACCAGATCCCCATAGCCATCTTGACTCTTGGGGTCTTTTTCCAGACGTCACCTCTTATGGGGCCGTTCTATCCCTGAAGAGTGAGGGTCTTCTTGCTGTTGTTTGTCACTGACCAGGGGGTCTTCAGGCTCTGCCTCAACAATTAGGATAACAGATTGCTCTCCCAACTCATTAGCCGTCTCTGAGTCTGGAGTTTCAGTCTCAGTCCCACAAAGTCCAGACTCACCACCTTGTGAGACTGACTGAATATAGAGCCTGGGATCTTTCTCCACCAATGATGTCTAGAATGACATGTGAACTGTTTTAGGGTTTTGAGACTCACTGTGGTCTTTTGTGGCCTTCTGTTTTAAATTCTTCCAGCACAGTTTTACCTGTTCCAGGGTTCTTAATTTACCACTCCCCTGTGGCATTTACACTCTTGGTGATGTCAGTCCAGATGTTGTGTTTCATAATCGCTGTTACTGAGGTGCCAGGTTTAGCCATTATATTGGCATAATTACACTTTACACCTTCTAGCAAGGCATGCGTTTCAGCTAGGGTGAAATTGCTCCCCTTTGAAGTACTTGCTGGCATATCCTTTTTCTCTTTCTGTCTATCTCTCCTGCAAACCACACCTGTATTAAAGACACATACTTAAATGAGCTCAGGTGTGAAATGGGAACTTAATTGTGGAGTCTTGAAAGCAGTTGTTCTAACGAGAGACAATTCAAACACAATGACATCCATTTTTCACCGTCGACAATGGCAAAAGAGAAAATATAGCCAAAGGGTGCACATTGTACGCCCAAAACGACTTCAGGAATATACAAATGATGAACTGTATGCAAGATTCAGATTTGGTACAGCTGACATTGCATTCATTGCCAGTCTACTTCAACCACAACTGGAACACACTACTACAAGGAGTTATGCATTGACTGTGGAGGAACTTATTGCTTTGCACTTCTACGCATGTGGATCATTCTACCAAGTCATTGGAGATGGTGTTTGTGTCCAGAAATCCACTGTCAGCTCCGTAGTACACAGAGTGTCTTCTGTGTTAGCCAGCCTTGTCAACCAGTTCATCAAATTTCCAAAAATCCAGAACAAACCAAGCAGATCAAGCTCAAGTTTTATGAAATGGGGAAAATTCCAAATGCTGTTGGGGTGATAGACTGCACTCATGTCCACATCCAAGCTATAATAGACCATAATAGATCCAAGTTTTCATTTGTTCCACAAGCCATTAAGCTTCTAAACGGGTAATGCACTAGCACTTTTTTGTCCCCCATGCACTTTGACCACTCCTTCCTGGTCATAAAGGATGTCCAGCTGGTCTGGGCAGCAGTTACCCCCATCTTAACTATTTATTTTTATTTCTATTTTTAATATATTTTACACCTAATTTGTTGCAATGTGTGAAGTATGTGTATGAGTATGTCTATTAGTGTTTTTTGTGATGTTATGATGAAATGTGATTATGCTGCAAACCAATTTCCCCACGGGGACAAATAAAAGTATCTATCTATCTAAGCACCCCATGAGAGGGAATGGGAGTTGGTGAACAGGAAAGGATAGCACAGCATCAATGTGCAACTTGTGGGAAATGCAGACCTCATCATAACCAACTGTGTTGTGAAATGGCCAGGGTCGGTTCATGATGCAAGGATCTTGAGGGAGAGCCATATTTTCAGAAACCTCCAACAAAATCCCCAGGATGGTATCATATTGGATGACAGCGCATACCCACTCTTACCATGGCTAATGACACCTTTTGCCGTGGCAAACAATGATAAAGAGGAGAGATTTAACTGCTCATGGAAGAACTAGTAGCACAACTGAATACTTAAATGGGGTGTTGAAAAGGCGCTTTGCATGTCTTAAGTACCTACGTGTAGACCCACAGCGAGCATGCAACATCATTCTCGCCTGCATTGTGCTTCATAACATTGCTGAAGAACGCAGGTTTCCTCACTGTGACGGAACAGGTCATCATTCACAGCCCCAAGTAGATGGCCCTGACCTACCACTGGCAGCACTGCAACCAGATGGACCAGCTGGACGGTCAATGAGAGACGCTCTAGTCAACCACTATTTTACTTAGGCTCTTTTGATCAATAAGAACTGTAGTGTGCTGACAAAACAGTTTTGTGTTTGACTTTTTTTTTAATCCAGTGAGACATTTAATTTTTATTAATAATATATGACATAATATATTAATAATACATGACATTTATATAGCACTTTTCATAAACCCAAAGTGCTTTTCTGACGAAAATGTGTGTGCTTGCTGAAAGCTTGTGTTAAAGAGGAAATAGGTGGCAAAAAAGTGTATCTCCCATATACATCCATTGAGTCTTTATGGTTCTCCCATAGCATTAAAAGTATAAATGGTAGAAAGGTGCAAGTTCACACAGTTAATAAGCTTGTCAGCCTGAGTAGTTCAAGCTTTCAACTGAGTCTGTAGCTTAAAAAATGTAGTGATCAAAAGCATATTTTGTCCATAGACTTCCATTCATTTTTTTGCCACTTTGAGCTGCCGTACCATCAAAAGTGATATCAAAATAAAAAGTCATAGCAGCCATCAGCATGTACAGCTGCACTGAAAAAAGTTTAAATGGTGTTTCTAGCTTAAACGGTATGAAAGTAGATAGGTGCCGAAAAAGTGGGCGGAGGAGGAATAATAACGAGTAAAGTTTGCAAGAGAACAATAGTGTGTTGCTTTCAGCAAGCACGCTAAAAAACAAGACAGTAATAATGAATACAGCAATAATTAGACCAGAGAGATGGTTATAACCAGCCCCAGCAAATTATGCAATTCTGGCCTATGTATTGTGCAGATAAGTGAATATGAATATATGCAAACTGATTTACACATCCCAACATTTTCACGTCTGTGTTAATGAAATGTTGTATTACTTTGACCAACAGATGGAGGCCTATCCAAAGACTGCAAATCTAGATTCTGTAATCCTGATCTTGAATCAGAATGATCATATCTGAAAATTCTTTGAAAAACCAGGACAAAACCTACAAGATCAATTTGATCTGGGATAGCAAAAAAAGGGAGACATAATATGGGTTGTGATGGAGAAATAAGTCTCCTTTGATTCTCCGCCCCAATGTTGCGTCCCACCTCGCTATGAGGAAGGGAGTGGAGGCGCGCATATTTAAACACACATTTGAAGTAATTTCAATGTCCACAAAATATGTTTCTTGTTTCCGTATGTTTATTGATTCATGAGCAAAGTAATACAGCTGTCTAACCACTTATCACAAGAACAAGGATGTTATCGGAGGCGCTAGCTCTGTGTCGGTTTATATATATTCAAACATTTCATATTTACCGTTAACATCTGCAAACTGTCTAGTTACATTTTAGCGGATGCACACTCTAACTTGTATACTATTCAGTGAGCCAGGGTAATCTTCCATTTACATCTGTTCAATTCCTCTCACCTCGTTGTCTGTCACAGTGTTGGGGTTGGGGGTCAAAGGTAAGCACTGAGCAGTTGCAGCCTATTTATGCATTGTGGGTAATGCAGTTTTTTGCACGGTTCGCATGGGGGAGGACACGCAATGATTGTTTGATTAATTATTATGTTTTTATTGTTTAACAACTACTGTTTTTGTTAGTATTATTATTATTATTATTATTATTATTCATTTCCTGGACTTGATCAAAGTTGTAGGACCCCTATTGTTTTTGTTGTTATTATTATTATTACTATTATTCTAACTATGCCAGAAAGAATGACCATAATTCGTCCATAGGTGGCGTTACTGGAACCGATTCAAAAAGCAAATTTCAAAATGAAACCAGGTGTACTTGTGTCATTCCTCATGAGGAACAAATATGCCTCAAGAAGCCATAAGTCCGCCATGATGGATTTTCCTGCAGATTGAAAATTTGGCAAAACGTATAAAAAGTTTCTTCTAATAAACCGTAAGTCCGATTGGTCCGAAATTGCCCATGAACGTGTACGGTGCATGTCTCCCTATAGGGTGTTAACAGCTAAGAGATCCATTCCAAGATGGCGGAGAAACTGGTATTTAAAAAAAAATGCTTATAACTTTTTACAACAATAATCTAGGGACTTGAAATGGACTGGGCATGAAGAGGACACTACCATGTTGTACCATGTCGACGCAGTTGCAGATATATCAAAAAGCAAGGAAATTACAGGCATTTGAAATTTTGGCGGGAAGCTAATGCTTTAAAACTCATCTTCTCATGAACGCTTTACCTGATTCCGTCACCATCGCACGTGTACTCTTGGGTATTCTCTCCATCAAGGGTGATAAGGACAAGTCGTTTTGTTAAAAATTGCGTTATTTGTGGCATGACAAAGTTAGCACTTTATTCTAATGCACATTCATGTTTCGAAGTAATGTTTCTCATGAACCGGAAGTTGGATTGTCTCACGCACGGGTATGTAGATTGTCCAAAATCCTGATATCTATGCCGCTTGGACTCTTTTCTCCTTCACCAAGTGTTTACCCGGCTTGGACATGTTCGTAGGGCCCCGCATTGCTGCTTGCAGCTATATTTAGGGGTCCTATGAAGTAGGAACCCTATTGTTTTCGTTAGTATTATTATTATTAGGGGCTTTCTGCCATGGAAGTCTGTGGCGGCCCCTATAACCGACTGGTCGGTTTTTACAAAACTTTGCAGAATGGTAGAGGGTTATGCCGTTCGCCCTGCGATGGACTGGTGTCTTGTTCAGGGGTCGTTCTGGTTACATTACAGGATGCTTGTCATTACAGGATGGTTGTCATTACATTACAGGATAGTTGCTTGTCCGCCTGGTGCCCCTGTCGTGCTTGGCCCCTTCATTGCTGCTCGCAGCTATATTTATTATTATTATTATTATTATTATTATTATTATCATTATTATTCTTTTCCTGGAAATGGCCAAATAACTCAAAAAGTCCTTGACCAAATATGATATAAATGACCAGGTCGAAACTAGAGACCACGAGTAACTATGCCAGAAAGAATGACCATGATTCGTCCATAGGTGGCGCTATAGTAAACGATTCAAAACGCAAATTTCTAAATGCTGGCATTTCCACCCCGTTTGATGAAAATTCATGAAACCAGGTGTACTTGTGTCATTCCTCATGAGGAACAAATATGCCTCAAGAAGCCATAAGTCCGCCATGATGAATTTTCCTGCAGATTGAAAATTTGGCAAAACGTATAAAAAGTTTCTTCTAATAAACCGTAAGTCCGATTGGTCCAAAATTAGCCATGTACGTGTACGGTGCATGTCTCCCTATAGGGTGTTAACAGCTAAGAGATCCATTCCAAGATGGCGGAGAAACTGGTATTTATCAAAAAACTAAATTTGGCCGCAAATTTCAAATGATCATAACTTTTTACAACAATAATCTAGGGTCTTGAAACGAACTGGGCATCAAGAGGGCACCACCATGTTGTACCATGTCGAAGCAGTTACAGATATCTTAAAAACAAGGAAATTACAGGCATTTTAAATTTTGGAGGGAAGCTAATGCTAATCGCTAATATTATGCAAATCTCAAATGCTTATAACTTTTTACAGCAATAATCTAGGGACTTGAAACGGGCTGGGCATGAAGAGGACATTACCATGTCGTACAGTATTGGGACAGTTGCAGATTTCTCAAAAAACAAGGAAATTACAGGCATTAGAAATTTTGCGGGAAGGAAATGCTAATATAACGCTTTAAAACTCATCTTCTCATGAACGCTTTACCTGATTCCGTCACCATGGCACATGTGTACTCTTGGGTATTCTCTCAATCAAGGATGAAAAGGAAAAGTCTTTTCGTTAAAAACTGCGTGATTTCTGGCGTGACAAAGTTAGCACTTCATGCTAATGCACATTCATGTTTCAAAGTAATGTTTCTCATGAACCGGAAGTTGGATTGTCTCACGCATGGGTATGTAGATCGTCCAAAATCCTGAATACTAGGCCGGTTGGGCTCTTTTCTACTTTGCCTTGTATTTACCCGGATTGGACATGTTCGTAGGGCCCCGCATTGCTGCTTGCAGCTATATTTATCATTATAATTCTTATTTTCCTCCGCTAAAAGTGTCGGAAGCTCAGCAACCATAAGTCCTAGAGCAACCAAATTTGGTAGGTGGGTTCCTATGGCCCCCCACTACACAGGCACTACGAATCACCTATGTCGGCCAGATGGTGGCGCTATAACTAAGGGTCATGCATAAAAGGCCATAGCTCCCACACCATAAGGTAGATCAACACAAAACTTCATTGACCTATGCATCTGAACGTGCTCTACAACTTGGTTATTGGGACCACCCATGTCCGCCATATTGTTTGCCCGCCATTTTTACTTTTTAGTTGAGGCATGGAAGCTTTCTCCGCTAAAATGTCTGAGGCTCAGCGACCATAAGTTGTAGACCAACCAAATTTGGTAGGTGGGTTCCTATGGCCCCCCACTACTCAGGCACTACCAATCACCTATGTTGGCAAGATGGTGGCACAATAACAAAGGGTCATGTTTAAAAGGTCATAACTCCCACACCGTAAGTCAGATCAACACAAAACTTCATTGACCAATGCATCTGAATGTGCTCTACAACTTCGCCATTGTCCGCCATATTGTTTGCCCGCCAATTGGACTTTTTTGGGGTGCGGAAGAGCTGTAGTTCCACATCTAAAGTGTTACGACGTCTAGTAAACTTCTTTACGGCAAGCGGCTAGAAGACATCCATGGCGACGCAAGTAAATCGACACCGTAGGGTCATTTTATCAGTGAGGGGAGGGTCTGAACGTCGAGGAAGCAATGGAAGACAGTGCCAACCAGAGTGCATGCTAGGCTACTAAAAGTTTGTTAGTAAAAGTTTTTTGAGAGGATGAATAATTAGTTTTCTTTGGCATGGATCATTTGAAGACAATATCGGGTGAGTTCGTTTAGTCTTTGAATTTGTCATTATGCTGAGAATTAGCTAAACCATTTTATTGATAGTATTTTATGCTGAGAGAAATCGTATTCTGTAGCAACAAGACAAATCCGACATTTGCCCTAAAATATGCCAATACAGCAGTGAAATTGCTGCTCAATGAATAACGAAATAAACAAGACAAAGTTTTCCTAAATTATACCTTGTCATTCTACAGTCAATATCTGGGACTAAACATTGAATAAATATACAATCTTACCATTGGTTTTATGCGTACTGAGTGGTCATATATTGTCTTGGACAATCCGTTTGTGAAATATACGCGCATTTGTGACGCCTGGGTAGGCTACCTTCAAAAATAGCTGTGCGTAATACCACACCTGTTGCTTACAGCGTTCTCGCCATTTTTAGTACAATTTGGCTTGATTGACAATTCATTTATTCAGTAGGTGAGAGTATAAGCTTTCTAACGATGTATAACATGTCTGATTTTGCTTTTGGAATAGCGTTTTATCGGTCAGTGTAACCGAAAATTTTCTTATATGCCAGTGTCTGAATAAATAATACGGTAGGCTACTCTGCGAGCAAAAATAGCTGTGCATAATACCACACCTGTTGTTTACGGCGTTGTCGTCCTTTTTAGTACAGCCTGGCTTAATTGACAATTCATTTATTCAGTAGGTGAGAGTATAAGCTTTCTAACGATGTTTACCATGTCTGATTTTGCTTTTGGAATAGCGTTTTATCGGTTAGCGTAACGGAAATTTTTCTTATCCTCGCATTCACTTGCGCATTCACTGTGGGGTAGCATTAACCCTCTGGGGTCTAAGGGTAAAATGAGGCACACTGGTTATTGTGCGATGCTCTGACATTTGTGTAAATTTCATCAACTTTATATACAGTGATTCCAAAGTGTTTCATATTTTTGTTTTCAGCACAAACTCAGCTACAATAATATGGCAGCAGTAAGTAGGTCATAATCATGTGTGGATTGTAAACTGTTCTAAAAACACACAAACTGTAAACAGTAGTTTTGAACATGCACAGGAATGTTGTAATAAAACACACTAAACAATTGTGACTAAGATTTTGGTCACTGAAATGTGTTCATCAAGGTCATGGGTATCAAAAGATGACAAAATATTTTAGCAAATCCAATGAGAAATATAAAATAAATTGCTAAAAGTTAGTGTTGTGACTACTATTTTTCAACACCAGGTGAGAATGGGAGGGCAAATGGCCTTTCTGTAATGAATATGCATTGGGAAGAAGGACTTGCCAGCTAAGTAGGCTATTCACACCTGGCCGCATGCCTCCCCACCACTAAGACAAAGACTCAGTGAGCCATTTAGAAGACAGAAACAAAGACATCTTTTGATTTTAGAACATTTATTGAAGTAAACTGCATGGAAGATGAGATGAGACTGGTGTACTCTTGCAACGCCTGCCTGGCCTCTTAGCTAGTGGTGAACTAGGCCATGTTTCCTGATCAACATCTCTGTAAATATAATAAAAACAAAATTGTTAGGAAATGTGAAATGAAATAAAACTTTATTTATATAGCACATTTCCTTCAACAAGTGAAAATTAAATGTGCTTTACAAAAAAGGGACAAACCACTAACTAATGAAAACAAACTTTATGAAATGTGACATCATATACAAACAAACACAACCAGACGCAGAGAGGTAGCCTATAATTTTGAGAAGCAATGGTTAGAATCGTTCGTAGTGTGGGAATTTACAAGCGCGCATATTAGGGAATATTCCTACAAACACACAGAGAATGTAATACAGCACACATTTACAAATAATGCAAGCTATCAACGAAACAACATTAGCTAAACTAAATAAACACTGATATTCCAACTCAACTACACGCAACTCATCAATAACAATGCCTCAATCTGAAGTAGGCTAGGTCTGTTTAGCTAAGTGGTTATTTTATTGCTATTTCTCGAACTTAGAGTATGCTAATATCGATTGTGCAAGGACATCAGTTTTAGAATCCTAGCCACGCCACTACACGCCAGGCATGAGTTTTTATTACGAATAAGATCGAAAAACATACAGTCTACCTCAGGGGTGCTCAATACGTCGATCGCGATCTACCAGTCGATCGCAAAGGTAGTATTGGTAGATCGCATGACATTAAAGGAGTACCATGGTGGTTGAACGTGACTCTTCCCAGTTGTCTTTAGGCAACAACAAAAGAAATGTGCGCAATTTTTTTATTCTTCAGTCATTTCAATGTACTTTAAAACATATTTTTCTAAGCCTAAATTTCCCACTATAAAAATTCACCCGAACCGTCTGGGCGTGGTAATGAGAACTGTCAGTTAGCTATGATTGACAGACCGTGCCCCGTTACCATAGCTACCCCCATGCTATGCGCTGCGCTCTCTTTGGGAGACTGAATTTTCACAAGCTAGCTAGCTTAGTAGTATATCAAGTATCGATAGATAGCTAAGGTAAGGACGTTGACTTATATCCAATTATAATTTTTGCTATCTAGCTAGCCAAGTTAAGATAAAAGCACAACTACAACGTCCTCATAAAAGCAAACTAGCAAGCTAACGTTATCGATAACATTGCCTTATGAAAGCAAACCTCCTAGCTAGCTAACGTTAGCTAGCTAGCTAAATGAATATCCCGTCACTTGATTGATATAGGGCAGCCAGTTAGATGACATCTGAATTTTTCTGACACTTAGGTCACTGCGCATGCGCAAACAACGGCGCAGTGAAAACTAACAAGCTAGTCAGCAAGTTACCTCCAATTTTTAGCCCTCTTACACTTAAGAAAGGATATAAAAATGAGTGGGGGAGCTGGACCAAGTAAGAAGACAAAAACTTATCACTTTCATACGGAATGGGAGGAGGACTTTTTTTTCACGATGACATTTTCGAAGTGCGTTAGCCTCATCTGCCAGTCTACCATCGCAATACCAAAGAAGGGAAATGTGGAGCGGCATTTTCGGACTGTTCATGGAAAATACGACACCGACTTCCCACCGAAAAGCGAGCTGAGAAAGAGAAAGGTGAAGGAACTAAAATCCCAGTTGTCCGGACAGCAGTCATTTTTCGCACAACATACTTCAAAAGCGAAAGCCGCCACCGAAGCATCATTCCGGGTGAGTCACATCATCGTTAATAACAAGAAGTCCTTCCAAGATGGAGAGATGGTAAAAGAGGCATTCGTTGAATCAGCTGACTCATTGTTCCGGGACTTTAAAAATAAGGCAGAAATATTATCTTCGATCAAAGCTCTCCAGCTGTCAAGAAGTACAGTTACACGGCGCTGTGAAGCCATAGATGAGGATTTAACCCAGCAAATGTGGAAGGACATCGGAGATTGCGAGTGTTTCTCACTGCAGTTGGACGAATCTACGGACGTGAGTGACACGGCCCAGATGTGCATTTTCATTCGTATGGTGTTTAGTGATATCACTGCAAAAGAGGAGCTATTAACAGTACTGCCCATGAAAGAACAGACGCGAGGAGAGGACATATTTCAGTCGTTCAAAAACTTTATCGAGAAAACCCAGCTCCCGGTGTACAAATTGGTGTGTATCACTACGGATGGAGCACCCGCAATGGTTGGCCACGTGAATGGATTCATTGCCAAGTGCAAGCAGGACGATGCTTTCCCAGACTTCCTGAATTACCATTGCATAATCTACCAACAAGCGTTATGCGCTAAAATGCTCAACATGAAAGAGATCATGGATGTGGCAACGAAGATCGCCTGTTCTATTCGAGCCAGATCTCTTCAAAGACGGTTATTTCGTGCACATCTGGAGAAGGCTGACTGCGACCATTCTGAGTTGTTGCTACACACTGACGTGAGATGGCTTAGTCGAGGGAAATTCCTGCAAAGATTTCGAGAGCTCTGTCCGGAGATTAAGGAGTTTTTCCGTGTAGCTGGACATGCAGAATACAAGCAACTAAATGACGGTCAGTGGCTGTTAGACTTGGCATTTTTAACCAATCTGACAAACATGTTGAATGACCTTAATCTAGAGCTGCAAGGAAAAGACAAAACAGTGGTCAATATGATCAGCTCAGTTAATGCTTTCAAACGAAAGATGCAACATCTCTCCTCAAAGCTGCAGCACCATGATTTGGCAAACTTCCAGAACCTGGTGTCAGAGCTGGAGATGCAAGGGAAGGCCTGTGTGCAACTTGACAGTGCACGCTACACAGAGCAGATTGACAATTGTCTGTCAGAGTTTGACAAACGCTTTCAAGACTTTTCTTTGCTCGAGCCAGTCGCTACATTCATGTGCTATCCTTTTCGGGAAGATGCTGAGGTTGATTCACTGGCATCAAAAATTGCAACACTGTTTCACCTGAACTCTTCTGGAGTGTAAAATGAGATTTTGACACTACAAGCCGACATTGAGCTGAAATCCAGAGCTCATGGACAGTTCTGGAACTTACTCACAGAGGTAAAGTACCCCAACATGAGGAAATGTGCTACCTCTTTGACTGCATTATTCGGCTCCACTTATTTATGTGAGTCAGCCTTTTCCCACATGAAGATCATTAAGTCCAAGTACCGTTCCACCATGACTGATGAACAAGTGTGCTTGAGGCTGGCTGTCAGCAGCTACTGTCCGGACTATGTATCCCTGGCTGATTCAATTCAGTGCAAGTCATCAGAGTAACTATGTAAAAATGTACATAGTTAATTATGTTGTGTTGTGTAATATTGGCTCATGCGGTTATGCAAGGTACATCAACATACATTGTACATATAAAGAATCCTCAATATATTTGTAAATAAATATATGTTTCGCATTTTTGTAGTGGGTAGATCATTTTGACTTGGTCATTTTATAAGTAGCTTGCATGCTGAAAAAGTGTGAGCACCCCTGGTCTACCTGATACTTCTAACACAACCAGACGCAGAGAGCCTAGCCTATCATTTTGAGATGCAATAGTTCGAATCGTTCGTAGTGTGGGAATTTACAAACGCGCATATTGCTGGATATTCCTACAAACACACAGATACGTTGCAATACAGTACACATATTTACCAATATGATCATAAGAAATATACTTACGCATGAAGTTGATCCTCAGCTGGATCAGTTCGCTGTTCGAAATGACACCGCTTTTCATCAGTGTCGGCTTCCGGACAGACCATTTTCCAAAATTAAACGAGATGTTCACCTCAAAAGAAGTGAATTAGGCTACACTTTGACATTCTATCCCGCTTTCGCATTGGCATTTCTCACATGGACCTCGCATTGCCCCTCCTTTAGCCTCCTTCTATGGAGAGTAATTATAATGTTGTTAACATGTGAATGCGATTTGGGCGGACGTCCTGCTGAGAGAAATTCACATAGTAATGAGCAAAGTTTAATGAAGCATACATGGTCTAATCAAATTTAAAACTTTTAAAACAATTCATATTATTTGCCAATGGGCGCATTGGAAAGTCGCGATTCTAAGGTTTCTGTCAATGTTTTTTTTGCGTCTGTATGATAACAGCTCGTGAAGTTAATCATCCAAATAGAAACAAAAGTTAATTTCATCTTGTCGAGCTCCGCCGGCGGAGCTCTCAACCCCAGAGGGTTAAACGATGATGCACCTAACGAAACGTTGTCAACGATTTTCATAATTTCTTGGAGAGTACTATTATTATTGAGGACTTTGGGGCATAGCTAAGCCATATCTTTGCTGATAGACCTATCTGATATCGTTTTCTGACGAAAAACAGAACAGGGCTTTGTCATTGATTTACTGTCTATGTCTCTATACTACTGAATACAGATAAAATGTCGTATTGCTATGTAAGTATTACTGCTCAACATATTTCGGTTATATACGTTATTTTCTAAATTGAGTGTCTTTAAATAGGTTAATGGTATTATATAATATGGATATTTCACACTGTAATGTAAGCGTTAGTGTAATAGTATTTGAGATGCATGCAACAGTGATGACGAGAGTTTTGGAACGTTGCTGAAATGTGGTGAACGGTTGAAATTCTTTTCATATCGTCCCATCCCCTTCCGTCATTATGCCGAGAAATAGCTAAACCATTTTTACTGATAGTATTTGAGTTTCTCTGCAAACGCGCGAAAACATGCTGGTATAATAAAACAATGACGGTAAATATATAGCCTATATGTATAGTCCACTTCGTTCCGTTGCTACCATAATATAACAAACTTTCTTGTGTCTACAGCAGTTTCTCGCTGCAATTACTAATATTGAATATAAACAAAAGACGCAATTTATGCTGTAGTCTGCCAATGTCGAAATAAATAAGGTAGGCTCCTCTGCGCGCAGCTCGCAGGTAGCAGGGATGGCGAGTTGATATTTAGTTTTTTGTTTCGTTTTTTCTCAATGTCGTATTTATATTTGAAATATGTATTATTATTCTATTTGTCTCTGAGGCACTCTGAAGTGTGCATTCTCTGCTACACTGAGCAATGGATTGGAATATGTGTCTGACATAGTGTTGCACGGTATTCCGAAACTTCAGCACTTTTTCGGTACTTAAAAAAAAAAAGAAACAGTTTGGTATTAGAATTTTCCGACGTTCGGTAGTTTTGTGTCAAATGTAAAAGCCAGGGAAATGTGTCTCCCACATTACTGATTGAGAGGATGAAAAGTGTAATTTGTCAGAATCTTCGCTAGATGGCAGTAGCAACTACGTTTTCCAAGTGAGGTGACATTGCGCTTGTGAACTCACTCGTTGATACAGCGTAAGCTTAGACTCAGCTCACTTCAGTAGCAATAGGTGTTCTAATTTGGAAATATTTTATTATAGGAAGATGCTGTACTGTTATTAAAATATGCTGTTTTTAGATCTATTTAAAAGTGAAAGACCTGTTTAAAAATTATTTAGTTTACAACTGTTTAATTTTTGAAATATATTTAATATATTTTTCTATTGTTTAGTGTTGTAACACTGTAGGCCTATGCTTATTAATACGTTGAACAGGCTTCAACTTAAAGGTTGTTAATAAACCAGGTTTTTAATAAACCGTGAATTCGAAAATGAGGTCAACCTTTGTGGACATTACGTTTCTGATCTATTAAGGTAATTTCAGTATCGTTAGGTACCGAGCATTGAATCAGTATTGTTTCAGTATCAAGTATAGTGATATTAAACCTGGTATCGGTGTCAAAGTCAAAATTTTGGTATCGTGACAACACTAGTGTGACACCTTTTTTAGTTGCGGCATGGAAGCGCTGCAGCTCTACATACACGCTGGGCCATATATGTGTTACGACATCCCATCTAAGTGTTACGACATCCCATCGAAGTGTTATGACAGAGTAAAGGCCTTTACGGGAAGCGGCCAGGACACATCCATGGCGACGCATCTAAGTCATCCGACTCTTAGCACAAAATTGGCCATAAGTCATCAATATTTTATACAATCATCATGATATTCAGTAGATATGTTGGGTGAAGGCATATGATCATGAGGAAAAAGCCATTTTAAAATCCCTCCATACGGGGCGCGATGGTGCCAATGCTTGGACCCCTCCCAAAGCCGCTTGCGGCTTTAATTATTATTCGTATTATTTTTCTCCGCTAAAAGTGTCTGAGGCTCAGCAACCATAAGTCCTACAGCAACCAAATTTGGTAGGTCGGTTCCTGTGGCCCCCCACTACTCAGGCACTAAAAATCACCTATGTCGGCCAGATGGTGGCGCTATAACAAAGGGTCATGCGTAAAAGGCCATAACTCCCACACCACAAGTCCGATCAGCACAAAACTTCATCAACCTATGGATCTGAACGTGCTCTACAACTTTGCTATTGGGACCACCTATATCCGCCATATTGTTTGCCCGCCATTTGGACTTTTTTATTAGTTACGGCGCGGTAGCGCTGTAGCTCCAAATCTAAGGTGTCACGACACCTAGTACACTTCTTTACGGCAAGCGGCTAGAAGACATCCATGGCAACGCAACTAAGTAATCCGAGACCGTAGGGTCTCGTTTTTATCTGTGAGAGGAGGTTCCGAATGTTGGGGAAGCAATGGAAGACAGTGCCAGCCAGAGTGCATGCAAGGCTACTAAAAGTTTGTTAATAATAGCTTTTTGAGAGGATGAATAATTACTTTTCTTTGGCATGGATCCATTTGAAGACAGTATCGGGTGAGTTTGTTTAGTTTTTGAATCCGTTATTATGCTGAGAGAAATCGTAGCCTATTCTCAATTTAATCTCTAAATTGACTGTAAGCTTAGGGTTTTAACTAGGTAGCTGTTTTGCAGGTGACTTAGTTAATGCACTCGTCTTAACTATTGCTTGTATTTTTGCATAGACTGCGTTTTTGCTGTTCTTGTTTGTGTTACTGTTAATCAGTTTAACCTACAGGGTCCAAGTTGAGCTACGCAGTTGTTCTCTGCACTTGGAACGGTACATTTGCTTCTCTCTAGGTTTTTCGACACACTTGTTTCTGGTTATGGTTATACACTTTGTTGTACGTCGCCTCTGGATAACAGCGTCTGCCAAATGTCTGTAATGTAATGTAATAAACCCGACATTAGCCCTAAATTATGCCAATACAGCAGTGAAAACGCTGCTCACTGAATAACGAAATAAACGACACAAAGTTTTTAAAAATTATACCATGTCATTCTACAGTCAATATCCAGGACTAAACATTTAATAAATATACAATCTTACCATTGATTTTACGCGTAGAGATGTCCCTTTTGAGACCGAGTGGTCGTATATTGTATTGGACAATCCGTTTGTGAAATATTCATGCATTTGTGATGCCTGGGTAGGCTACCTTCAAAAATAGCTGTGCGTAATACCACACCTGTTGCTTACGCCGTTGTCACCCTTTTTAGTGCAATTTGGCTTGATTGACAATTCATTTATTTAGTAGGTGAGAGTATAAGCTTTCTAACGATGTATAACATGTCTGATTTTGCTTTTGGAATAGCGTTTTATAGGTCAGCGTAACCGAAAATTTTCTTATCTGCCAATGTCTAAATACATAATACGGTACGCTACTCTGCACGCAGCACGCAGGTCGCGAGTTGATATTTCCTCTTTTGTTTCGTTTTTTCTGAATGTCGTAATTATTATTTGAAATGTGTATTTATGTGTTATTCTATCTGTCTCTGAGGCGCTCTGAAATGTTCATTCTCTGTTAAGCTGAGCAGTGGATTGGAATAGGCTATGTGTGTGACGCATATTTAACTTACATACACGCCGGACCATCTAAATGCTGTTTTATGCTTTTGCGTAGTCTGCATAGTTTCCGTTGTGTGCGGGACTCGCGAAGGGCTAAATCATTTGTGCGGCATATTGCACAGGTTGCCCAGGCCACATAATTAGATTTTGTTACTGACCGTTATAGTTCAAAAGACAACACCTTCATTCATATTTCCAAACCTACTAAATACTGCACCAATGACCACAAAAATGCTCAGCTAAATGTAACTTGTTGCAACGACGACATTCACCTGACAAAAGCACTTTTAGTCGCATATTTAACGTTGCCTATCGGTTTTGTGAATGAACTGTTATAACCTGTTAGTCAGTGCCGTATGCCAGTGACTTCATGTCAGCAGTCAACCAATCATCTTCTTGCGGGCACTGGTTACTAACTATGCACTTTAAATTTCTTGATGAGGTCTGCGTCTTCAACATGCCCGTGGTCTGCAACCATCGCAAATGCCGCACATTGCGCACACCCCCTACACAGACCCATTTTTACGTGTAGCCTACTATGCAGAAGTATAAAACAGCCTTTAGTGTTACGACAGAGTAAAGGCCTTTACGCCTAGCGGCTAGGAGACATCCATGGCGATGCAGTAGATATGTTGGGTGAAGGTATAGAGGGTATGCATTGACGTCACTTTCCCACCGTAACACGCCCCCTCAGTCGGGACTGAGTGGCAAAACATGCTGCCACATGGCTGTCTTTAGTATAGGAAACAGCAAAACCGGGAGTAAAACAAACGATTATCTGCTTAAATTAAAGGCAGTTGGACTCGACAGTGATCCTTACAACTTACCAAAGAACCAGTGGTCCGTGGATATTCAACAAGAAATTGGAGCTATCTTTTTACAGACTGCCGAAAGCTAAAGAAAAGAGAAGCAAATGCATCGCTGCTATTCGCAGAAACAACTCGAATCCAGGCACTGAACCTTGGATTTGAGGTTGTTATTTTGTATCAGGTATGTTGGATTTTTGGGTAAAATCATACCTTAATAATTGATATGCTTGGCTAGCTAATACGATCTAACCATTCCCCCTTTGTTTGTAGAACACAAGGCTCATCATCATGGATGTTTTTTAATAAATGCTGACAAAAACTTTACAGTTACACAGAATATAAATGAAATATGCTAAATATTTAATTGATGAGTAGTCAATACAGTACATAACTTAAGGTATGATTTTACCCAAAAATCCAACATAGCCTACCTGACACAAAATGACAACCGCAAATCCATGTTTCGGTGCCTGGATTCCAGTTGTTTCTGCGAATTGCAGCAATCCTTCTACTTCTCTTTTCTTTAGCTTTCGGCAGTCTGTAAAAAGATAGGTCCGATTTCTTATTGAATCTATTTGTACAGTCAATCGCACAACAGCTCTTTCTCATTTTAGATGTTTTTTTTTTGTCTTCGCGGCATTCAAGCTGAATGGTAACGCTGTCACTTATAGCCTTTCTTCAGTGGGTGTAACCGCAGCACTTTTGCCTGCGGTGACGTCATGTGCATACCCTCTATATGATCATGAGGACAAAACCATTTAAAAATCACTCCATATGGGGCACACTTGTGCCAATGCTTGGACCCCTCCCAACGCCACTTGCGGCTTTAATTATTATTATTATTATTATTATTATTACATTACATTACAGGCATTTAGCAGACGCTCTTATCCAGAGCGACGTACAAGTGCATTGGTTCACGATGTAGAGGTGCAAAAGAAACACTAGAGAGAAGTAAGGATCGTAGTGCCAGAAGTGACCACATCGATCAGGACTCCAACCCTGTAGAGTAAGCTGTTCAGCAAACAAGAATCCTACCAAGTACAAACTAGCACTTTTGCCTAATCAGACAAAAACAACAATCCTGCCAAATACACTAACGTAATCATATTATCCTAACTAGGTACAGTGAGCTAAACTATAGGCTAGGGAGGGGTGGGGAGAGGTGCAGCCTGAAGAGATGAGTCTTCAGTCTGCGCTTGAAGGTGGTAAGATTCTCTGCTGTTCTGACCGCAACGGGGAGATCATTCCACCAGCGAGGGGCCAGGACAGACAGCAGACGGGAGCGGGAAGTACAGACGCGAAGAGGGGGAGGTGCCAAGCGTCCAGAGGTGGCAGAACGGAGAGGTCTGGCTGGTGTGTAGGGTCTGATGATCCTCTGGATGTACCCTGGTGCTGACCCCTTAGCTGCCTGGTATGCAAGCACCAAGGTCTTAAATTTGATGCGAGCCATAACAGGCAGCCAGTGGAGGTCAGTGAGCAGGGGGGTGACATGGAAATGTCTGGGGAGGTTGTAGACCAGACGTGCTGCAGCATTCTGGATGAGCTGCAGGGGTCTGATGGCGGATGCTGGCAGACCAGCCAGTAGTGAGTTGCAGTAGTCCAGGCGGGACAGGACCATCGCTTGAACCAGGAGCTGGGTTGCGTAGGTGGTGAGGAAGAGGCGGATTCTCCGGATGTTGTACAGGAAGAACCTGCACGTTCGACTCACCGCCGTGATGTTCTGGGAGAGGGACAGTCTGTTGTCCATCACCACTCCAAGGTTTTTTGCGGTGGGTGATGATGACACCACAGTGTCCCCAAGGGAAATAGAAAAGTCGAGAAGGTTAGAGGATGGAGCAGGGATGAAGACCATCTCCGTCTTACCTGGGTTCAGCTTAAGATGGTGGTTATTCATCCAGCTCTGGATGTCCCTCAGGCAAGCAGAGATGCGAGCAGAGACCTGAGTGTCAGAGGGGGGGAAAGAAAAATAGAGTGTTGGGTGTCATCGGCATAACAATGATAGGACAACCCATGGGCAGAGATTACAGGACCAAGAGATTGGGTGTACAGGGAGAATAGGAGGGGACCAAGGACAGAGCCCTGGGGAACTCCTGTGGCAAGGGGGCGAGATGCTGATACTGCACCAGCCCAGGCGACTTGGAAGGAGCGATCGGAGAGGTAGGACTCAATCCAGTCTAGTGCTGTGCCAAAGATCCCCATAGCTGCCAGGGAGGACAGGAGGATGGGGTGGTTGACGGTGTCCCCACTACTCAGGCACTACAAATCACCTATGTCCGCCATATTGTTTGCCCGCCATTTATACTTTTTTTATTAGTTGCGGTGCGGAAGAGCTGTAGCTCCACATCCAGAGTATTACGACATCTAGTAAACTCCTTTACGGCAAGCGGTTAGAAGACATCCATGGCGAGGCAACTAAGTAATCAGACACCGCCGGGTCTAGTTTTTATCAGTGAGGGGAGGGTCTGAACTTCATAATGGACAATATTATCTATCTGGGCATTCATAAAAATATTCTTTCACCACTCAAAAATCGTGTTTCGTCATAGCAACAAGATAAACCCGACAATATCTCCAAGATATGCCAATACGGCAGTGAAAACGCTGCTCACTGAGTAACAAAACAAACGAGACAACGTTTTAAAAATGATACCATGTCATTCTACAGTCAATATCTGGGACTAAATATTGAATAATTATACAACCTTAACATTGGTTTTACTCGTAGAGATGTCCCTTTTGAGACTGTGAGTGGTTATATATGGACAATTTGGACAATTTGGACAATTTGTTTGTAAAAATATACGCGCATTTGTGATACCTGGGTACCTTCCAAAATAGCTGTGCGTAATACCACACCTGTTGGTATTACTGCGTTGTCACCCTTTTTATTCAGTAGGTGAGAGTATAAACTTTCTAACGATGTATAACATGTCTGATTTTGCTTTTGGAATAGCGTTTTATATGTGAGCGTAACCGAAAATGTTCTTATCATCGCATTCATTTAAGCATTCACTCTGTGTGAGTCTGTGGTAGCAGTAAAGACGCTGCAACTAACGAAATGTTCTCAACGATATTGCGTAATTTCTTGGAAAGTGCTATTATTATTAAGGACTTCTGGGCATAGCTAAGCCATATATTTGCTGATAGACCTATCTGACATAGCGGCCAGGACTGTATCATTGATTTACTGTCTCTGTGTCTGTCTACTGAACACAGATAATAGATACAATAAAACATACGAGAGTACAGAAATACATACAAGAGTTAATCATTACACATGTAGGTACTGCACAGCATTGTGTGACAATATTTTTGAATTATTTTAAAATCTGATAGCAATGTTCCATGTTAAACCTTCATGGGGGGCTCATTTATATGCTTTACAATGCAGAAAAAGCATTATATTAATTATTGGACAGATTTTACTTTACATTACTTTACATTCAACTTTATTGTCATTGCACAGAATAGTACTGGGAGAACGAAATGCAGTTAGCATGTCACCTGAAGTGCAAACGAAGCAGTAAAGTCCAATGCAGTGTATGTACATATGTATTATATATATAGCCTATATAGAATATGAAAGGTGCGAAAAGGAAAGGTGTATACAATATGAAGAATATTGACAGGATGTATAGTATAAACAGAGTGAGTATAAACGGTCCAACAGAATGACAGCCACTGAGTAAAGTGAAAGGCAATGTCGGGTATCTCCGTAAATGCACGTGCATTGCCTTCTACAAACTTACGCCTTCCCTATCAATCCAACAAATAAAAGTATCGGAATGATGTCAAAGAAAAGATGGTATGCAGCAGCATAGACTATACAATAGCTTGATAGTTAGGCAGCGCACCACTGAGCGGTGGTACCCAGACGTGTGAATCCCTGTCCTCTGGAGCGGCCAGACGTGTGAATGGCTGTCCTGTGGAGCGGAGATCTGGCGCGTTCATGCATTCACATGCAATGATGACCACTTTGCATTAAAAGTGCCCACTTATATTAACAATAGTGTGATGATGAAGATGAGGAGGAGACCAATTGCTGCATTCATATGTCTTTAAAACAACAGGGCCAATATACATTAGGACGCAGGATGAACAATCCAATGCTTATCCTCACATTATTCTCAGAGACAAGCAGCCACACTTACCACGCAACAACAAATAGGCTGGAAATGTTCACACATCAGAGACTGTAGTTCTCATGTGCACTGTCGGTGGATACAAGCGTATCTCACGCTTCTATATGTCTACGCGAATCATATATGGGGAAAAACCGAGATATAGACACCTGATACTCAGAAAAGTATAAGCAAAGCATACTGGTAGCTGTAAAACTAAGTGAAAGGCAACAGTGGGTATCTGCGTAAATGCGCGTTCATTGCTTTCCGCAAAGTTATGCCTTCCCCGTGAAATCCACAAATAGAAGTATCGGAATGATCTTGAAGAAAAGATAGTATGCAGTAGCATAGACTATATAATTGCTTCATAGTTAGGGTATAGGTTTTGCCATCGCTTAGCATTTTTAATTGCTAGCGCGTCTCAAAACTAGGAGAAATTGGAATGAATACATCTGGGCGTCCAGTTATGTTAAATCGGTACTCTGAGAAAAAGCATCAGACATTTACACAGTTTGGAGAAAAGACTTATACGATTCAAAATAAATGTGGGACAAATGCTATTTTATTGTCATTAACACAATGTGCAGACACATATGTAAACAAAACTCCTTTCGGCTTCACCGGGGGGGGGCACATAGAGACATACATAGCATAAAATACATAGGCTCACAGATAAAAACACAAGAATACGAACATATTTACAAACTTGCATTGAATAAGGTAGTACAGATGTATGGACACACGGAGGACAACAAATAACGTTACAGTGGTGAGGACATGCCATAGCTAGGTAGCTATGAGTGAAATGGAGAGGATTTCACGACATCTATAGGGTGAAGTGCGTGAAGATTATTTCTACAATCAGCTTCTACCTTTTCCTAGTTTGCTAGTCAGTGGCGTCTGGAAAAAATCCCAGCATTCTCAGCGTCGATAAAAGCCCAAAGGCTTCCTGGCCGCCATTTCACTTTTGCGTAGCTACTTAGCAAGCGCCTTCGTTTGAGGTAGTTTTCCTTGTGAAACCATTATATCTCTCATCATTGAATTAAAAAGCAAATAATAAACATTGATAGTCGAATTTATATTAAAACATTTGTTTATTAAGGCAATTGGAATCGACACGTTAACAAACGACCACAGTTTTAATTGAAGACCAGCGTTGACAAACCAGGCCTGGGGTAAGTTTCTTGTCTTCATTGTTTGCCGAATAGCTTGCTACCTTGGCTACATGTTTTGCAACGAATGTGCTAAAACTCACTGTAATGAACTGTTTATGCAGCTACATTTGCGCCGTGGTGGGATCTGGGGAGGAGCGGCGGTGTGCAGAGCCGGACTGGTCCTGTGGCAAGGACACTGCGCTACGTTGGCAAGGACCAATGCCGCGAGGGGAGACTCTAGACAAGCCCTGACGAGGGCGGAGGAACAGCGAGTCTCCCACTCTGAGACTGTAAAGCGCGGACCAGGACCGGAGCCGGCGCCGACTCGCTCTCCAACTGCAGGGCGCAGCAGGGACTCTGCGTGGTAACCAGTGGAATTTCAAGAACATGCAGCGGACGGCAGAGTGGTCCGGGGCGCCGCCCAGCAGCCCAGAGACTGACGTGGACAGTGGGAGACAGTAGACCTTTGGGGGTTTGATTTTTTTTTCTTTATTTTTTTTTTTTTGGATGTAGAGTGGCCCAGCATTGAGGCGTGGGCCAACTACATCCTTTCTTTGATTTTGATGATTGTTCGTGGTGTGTGTGTGGGAGTGGGAGGTGTGAGTGTGTGTGAGACCCCGCCTGTGTTAGTGGCTCCCCCCGTGAGACGACAGGGTGAGGTCTCCCCCCTCCGGAAGCGGGGCTGAGGCGCAGGGGGGCCAGAGTGGGTACACCGTTTCTTTGCTGAATGTGGGTACGTGTGAGGGGAACCCCAGCGGCTTAAAAGTGTGTGGCGTGTGAGGGGTGTCGCTCTTACCTGCGTCGGGGCTCCGTGGAAGGGAAGGGGAGGGCCAGAGTGGGAGAGTGCTAGAGGAAGCCGGGGGGAAGAAGGAAGGGCGGGGTTGGTGCGAGATTGTGGCGTGCTCTGTTTTTTTAAATTAACTGTTAAATAAAATTTTCCCTTTTACCTGCCTTGTCCTGATCTCCTGGTGGTGGGTGGGTTCCTGGAAAAAAAAAAAAACATTGTTAGGTGGCGGGAGGCAGCACGGGGCTGCTCCTGACTCCCGACATTAACTTGGCTGCTAGGCCCCTTCCAGACATATCATTACACCGCCGCCCGCAGGCGAATAAATACATTGCGCCCAACAGTGTAATTCACCTCTCAGTACACGGTTCAAAGTGCTGACTTTAGCCGCGTTTCCACTGCACGAATTACCCCCAGGAACTACGAACCTTTTGAGGAACTCAAAAGGTGCGTTTCCACCGCAGGGACCACGGTCTAAATTCAGTTTCGGGCACATTATTTTACCCCCCAAAAAGTCCCTGCTCAGCGGGTAGTACTTTCCAAAAGTACAGGAACGTTGGCAGTGGGCCTTAAAGCGCTGAACATTTCTGATTGGTCGAGTAAAAACCTGCAGCTGAAAACCAATTTATCATTTTAATAATAATACAATTATATTTTTCTATATTTTGCGGCGCAGTAGCACACTTTTGGTTATAGCCTGCCAACTTCTTGGAACAGATGAGAAATTAAGATTGAGGATTATAACATGTATACTCTTCTGTTCTTTACTTGCTTTAGCATTAAGTCTGTTTTATAAAATATTAAGCATTAGTACTCGGACAGCATATTACGTACCAAAACTTTTGAATGCGGTTGCTGAATATTTCTATCCGGATTTTCTTTGTTAGCCCTTTATAACTGACTGAAAACGTTTCAGGTATGCGGTAGTTCTGCGTAATTTACATTGGGGAGCAAATGCAAACAGGGGAAATCGCACTTTTTGTCAGGGTAAAATAACAGGTTAATTCTAGTAATCGTCCCTTTTGCTTTTTCAAACTACCATAATTTTACTCTGCGATTCTACAATTCCACAAAAAGACCAGGAAGACTAGACATAGACTCTAATTTATGCTGCATGGTTCGCATCTATATTTAGCTGCTCTGCTAGCAAGTATTTAGCTGCTCCGCTAGCAGTAACTTTGAAGGAATCTAGAAGGCGAAAGCAAACGGTGGCTGTACCACTGCAATATTAATTAAAAATGTGACGCAAGTCTGAGTTTTCATTTATTCTTGTCATTTTGCGATTATATGGAAATGACGATGAGAGTCGAATTAATCAATTCAACAGCAAATTGTTTATGACGTGTGCATGTTTTCTGCTATAAATGTTGTTACCAGTTATTTGTGGAATGTGAATGCATTCAGTCGCTTCGGATGTCAAGACATCAAAGTGAATGTTCGCATAAAAACATAATGAATGTGTTTGAGGGGATACATAAAACAGTTACAATCTATTGGCCTGTTATATCATGTTTGTTGTTCTTGTCAGGGTAAATCAGTTCAGATACAAGTCTTATCACTTATAACTAGGTTTGGGTACCGAAAACCGGTACGTTAATGGCACCGGTTCCTGTATGGTCAGCACCGACCGGACCGAATCACTACGCAAATTTCGGTTCCTCGTTTCGGTGCCACTTTTTAGTCCCTCCAGGAAATCGCGATCTTGCGATCGCAATAATTAATGCAAATCCAACCAACGAGACGTTTTAAGAAATTATACCATGTCATTCTATATAGTCAGTATCTGCGACTAAATAGTGAATGCGCATTGGTTTTACGCATAGAGATGTCCCTTTTGAGTCTGAGTGGTCATATATTGTCTTGGACAATCAGTTTGTGAAATATACATGCATTTGTGATGCCTGGGTACCTTCCAAAATAGCTGTGCATAATACCACACGTGTTCTTTACGGCGTTGTCGCCCTTTTTAGTACAGTCTGGCCAATTGACAATTCATTTCTTCAGTAGGACAATATAAGCTTTCTAACGATGTATAACATGTCTAATTTTGCTTTTGGAATAGCGTTTTATAAGCCAGCGTACTCGACAATTCACTTTCACATTTACTCTGTGGTAGCAGTAAAGACGCTGCACCTAACGGAACGTTGTCAACAATATTGTGTAATTTCTTGGAAAGTAGGCTACTTATTATTGAGGCGTTCGGGGTATAGCTAAGCCATATGTTTGCTGATACAGCTATCTGACATCGTTTTCTGGAGAAAACCGAACCGGATAGAACTGTCATTGATTTACTGTCTTTGTCTCTATCTACTGAACACATTATTGCTATGTAAGTATTACTGCTGAAAATATTTTGGGTATGAACGTTATTTTTCAAATTGAGTGTGTTTAAATAGGTTAGTGGTATTACATAATGTGGATATTTCACAAGGTAATGTAAGCGTTACTTAGTAGTGTCATCTTTTTTGTGGCGCATACAACAGTGATGAGGAGAGTGTTGGAACCAAGCGGCCAAAACCAGACTTCGTTTTTGAAGCTCATTTCTTGGTCTTGTTGTTCCGGGTTGCTCACTAGCGCCACCACGGTTGGCTCCAGTATAGGTGTTTTCATATCCGGTTTCCATGCAAGTCTATGGTACAAATGCGGTAAAAATACAAAGTCAATAATTTTTTCTCATTAGAAAAAATAGTCACAATATGTGTATTTTATTCGTCTTATGACTGTCCTTGGGTCGATTTCATGATTTATTGTGTCATTTAGGCACTGTTATAATATTTGTTATGGACCAATGAGGTACAGATTACTGCGAAGTCAGAAAATGCAGGCATCCCATTTCATAGTGATTTCATTATGACGTGTGCTATTTACAGCTGCACTAGACGACCATAAAATAATCCTCCTCTGAAGTTTTTCGGTAGCCGAGTCATTTTTACTATTTCCTTTAGCCTACATAACCAAATAATTAGTTGGCAGAAAGCGTAATCAGCTTGCTATATTTGGTAGTCCAGTAGCCTATGCTAAAACAGTTTGCAACTTCGGCTACCAAGCCATTTGACTAGCTAGCTAACCCTAACCGGCAAATATTCAATCTGTCAAACGTGTTTGAGGGCTTGTCAGATGTGTACATTCTGTAAACGTCTACCTAGGCCATGCTTCACGCATGTGAAGCATGCACTTGTTGTACGTCGCTCTGGATAAGAGCGTCTGCTAAATGCCTATAATGTAATGTAATGTAATGTAATGTGACAAAGCTACTATAATCCCAATTTTGGGATAAACACTGCAAAATGTTCAGTTTCACGAAGCGAATTAAGAGTCTTAAGGTTTATTTGCTGGATAACATACAACACACGATGAAATCACACACACACAATTTAACGAAATTAACCATCTTTGTAAGACTGGCATTTAGAAAGGAACGTGATTTAGCATTTAGGAGACCGACAAGAGCATTTAAGACAGTGGTTCTCAGAATGGGTCCTGGGGGCTCCTTGCGTATACTGGCTTTTCTCCATTGGTTTTGATGATCTACAAGAAAAAAAAATAGCCTAATAATAATTAGAAATTCAATGTACATTATTTTTGTCGGCATGCACCAGGTGGAATACTTGCTGTACAAAGTGCATTGTCATATAGGCTATTTACACGCCTACAGATCAGTTATTAAAATACTTGGTAGATTTGTTAATCACCGCTGACAGTGTTAATTTTTATTCGGTAAAAAGTGACTTGCGAACGATCGGTCAGCTAGCGTCACCCAGCAAGTGAACACCACAAACGGCGATGGAGGAGTAGTAGCAGTTACTGGCTCATTAACTGACTGTGGTGAAAACCTATGATGATAACTTGCTCGGTTAACAGCAGGTCTACCAGACAGTTATATGAAAATCAGCCTAAAAATCACCAGTAGCCTACACATCTCTGATTGATTGACCATCAGTGTAGTCGATGTTCTTCCCCTGTGGTTCATATTGCTAATGCGTGAGCTAACCACGGATAGCCTACCTAGCTCACTGGCAAGCTGATATGCTATAAGCATATTTGTTTTGCTGAGAAACATAAATTGAAGATAACTGAACATAATTGTATTATTAATGTCATACATATAACGTGGTAATATATTTTAAAACATAACGGCAGACAGTCAGCTAGCCTCAAGTTCATTCTGCAATCGTTCATTCAGGTTGATGGGCTTTTCCGCACCGGAATGTCAGTCACATTGCAAAAATCACAGAACCGCTTAACTCTATGGTTTTGGCTCCAAATCGACAACATGGCCGCGCCCGCCATTGAGCTTCAAAACGTGTTTTAGAGACCCACGGAGAGTCAATGGGTGACGTCACAGTAGCTTTGTCCATATTTTGTACAGTCTCTGGTTGGAACATTGCCAAAACGTGGTGGAGCGTTGAAAATTGTTTTCATATTGTCCCATTCCCATACAAGAAAACATGCGAGAGTACGGAGTGTAGAAATACATACAAGAGTTCATTACACTTTTAGGTACTGTGCAGCATTGTGTGACAATATTTGTGCATTATGTTTAAATCTGATATCATCTTAAACCTTCATAAGGGGCTCACGTATATGCTTTACAGTGGACAAAAAACATTATATTCCTTTTTGGAGAGATTTTGGATTTGTTTCTGGACCCCTAGCTATTTTAGACCACTGTACTGACAGAAAGCTTGTAAGTACCACTTGAAAATGATGCACAGTGAGTTCCTTCAGTGAAAACAGTTGATTTGTAGTGAAATATGTGAATTTGTTGTGAATTGCAGCAATGCATAATTCAGACATTTTAGGTAGATTTGGAGATGCTGGGTACACTGTTAGCTTTTGCTTCTTAGATCTGTAGTACTTCTACATATCCACCCTTACATTTTATGAACTTGTGGTCAAGAACGTTTTGGTATACTTTAACCTGCTGCATATATGCAATCTCCCAGTATTTCATCGCGAACTAAAAAACAGCAAATTCATTTTAGATTTTTTGCCTAGACAGTTGCATTTGTGCCACTTTATTTCTTCCACAATTATGAATATAAAGTAATCTAATAGCTAGTATACTAAATGGTACAAATGTCTTGCTTCATTTAAACCATTTTTCAAGTGTCTGTGGTGTTCACATCTGGGGTTACAAAGCTTTAAATAGGGTACCCCCTAAATGGCTAAGGATTGGCCAGATTTGGCATGTGCGCTAAGTGGTGAAAGTTGTTGTTTGCTCTTTATTTTAATGAAGCTATAAGGCAGATTATGAGATGAACGGAAGGACTAAAGCCGCATTTCCACCCAAAGTACCTGGAACTTTTAGTCCCAGGAACTACTTTTCAAGGAACTAAAAGGTTCCTTCAGCCCATTGTTGTCTGTGTTTCCACCGCGGTCTAAAGTCCCGTGACGATTACGCAAATTTGTCCTATGATTTCTTCTGTAACTCCATACTGCCACCGAAGTACATTATTTTCCAATAACGGGACAGCCCGGAGGGGTTTATTCCACTTATACAACGGGTTACCAATAATGACTATATATGGTTAAGGAGGAATTTCCTTCACCACGAGTGCGGATATTGACACATTTTACTCGGATGGTACTCATGCTCGTAAAAAGTACATTATCCGTACCGGATACTCGTTTCAACCGAGTATTCGGCTCAACCCTACCATGCACCATAAATTAGAGTCCATGTCTAGTCTTCCTGGTCTTTTTATGGAACTGAAGAATCGAAGAGTAAAATTATGGCAGTCTGAAAAAGCAAAAGGGATGATTACTAGAATTAATCTGTTATTTTACCCTGACAAAAAGTGCGGAAGGTGATTTCCAGTTTGCTTTTACTGTATCCCCAATGTAAATTACGCAGAACTACCGCATACCTCACATAACTGTGTCAAACGTTTTGAGTCAAATATAACGGGCTAAAAATGAAAATCCGGAAGAAAATATTCAGCAACCGAATTAAACCGTTTGAATGTTTTGGTACGTAATATGCTGTTCCAGCACGAATGCCTAACATTTTATAAAACGAATACTAAAGCAAGAAAAGAACAGAAGAGCACACGTTATAATCCTCAGTCTTTTAATTTCTCATCTGTTCCAAGACATTGGCAGGCTATAACCAAAAGTAGTCTACTGCGCCGCATAACATACAAGTTTGAATTCAAGTTATTATTATGGAAATAAATCTGTTTTCGGCTGCAGATTTTTAAAAATGGCGGTTGAAATAAAATACTGCGAGTAGTCGACCAATCAGAAATATTCAGCGCCTGCGCCCCACCCCAAAAGTTCCTGTACTTTTGGAAAGTACTACCCCCCGAGCAGGGACTTTTTTGGAGGTAAAATACAGTCCTCGGAACTTAATTTACACCCTGTTTCCTGCAGTGGAAACGCAGTGAGTTCCTCAAAAGGTCCCTAGTTCCTGGGGAAAGTTCCTGCGGTCGAAACGTGTCTTAAGTGGCCTCCATGTTCATGGCAAACGGATCATCACAGTGTGAACATGTAACATTGTATCAGGTGTCAATGACTTTGATGTGCAAACAACAAGTAGCAGCAGTAATGCTGTTTTTTATGTGGCATGAAGTTAATATAGTTCTTCCTGTTCAGCCATGGCAGAGTGTGGCTCACGTCCTAAAGTTCGTCAATGGCCTGTGTCAGACATCAGTGGGCATCAGCACAAGACTTGTGAGACAAGACAAATGTCACACCAATGAGAAAGAGGTGATGTACGCAAAAGTGCCTTATGTAGTCTATAGCATCTAATACTGTGTTATGTACTGTATAGCATGTCATACAATATAATTGGATACATGCAAGGTTGTTACATCGCTTAGTGTTGTAACAACATTCATTAGCGTATTTATTAACATGTTTGATTTATCTTTTGCTTCCTGTAGTAACATGTTTGATTTGTGTTTTCTTTATGTGGTTTGTGTTCGTTGTTGGCGATTCCCATCTCAGACCTTTTGCTGATGGAGTTGTGAACATGCCAGAGGGTCGGCTGTCCTTTGGTTTTATGGCCACACCTGGAGGAGATGCAACAGCGTTGCGTTTGGAGATCTCCCATCTTGGTGATACTTTGTGTACTCTGGATGTAGTGTTTCTGCTTGCTCCAGGGAACAACATGACCTCCAATTGCACTATTGAGGAGGCTGCCAGGGCCTTTGGGACTCTCCTCAGTGTTGCATTACAACACTAGCCAAACAAGGTATGTGTGAAATCATTAACACACTCAGACAAAGGCAGTAATGTCCTTCAGTAGAATGTTATGTGTTCTCAAAGGGAGTAGTAATAGTCACAGAAATTAAGTAGGTTTTGTTTTAGTGCTAATAGCAATTTGTTATTTGTAGGTGTTTGTGGTGGATTTCCCCATACCACATGTACATGCAACACTGGAGTACCAGCTTCTGCTAAAACAGGAATATCACCGAGTTGCAGCAAAGATGGGGGTGCGGTACTTCTCAACAAACAATGTTTTCCAGCCATCCAAAAGGTATATTCCAAGAAGCTGTCGATACAACATCACTGTTCTTGGAGTACATAGTACATTCTTATACATGTTTCTCTGGGACTTAATTATTATTGTCATTCCTTTTTGTTTAAGGCATCTGTGATGTCATGATCTGGTACACCTAAGTGATGACCAAGGTATGCCTCTCCTTGCGGACTTCATTTGGATCACTTCATACAGCATCCTGCACATCCCTGTCAATCCTGTGCCACTTAGAGTGCATCCTACACTCAAACGATGCTTCCACAAAAACAAGAAGGAGCATGGTACTTCATCACAGCTAGTGTGTTGATCCATCTCAACGCTCAGCAACATCCTATCGGCCCTTTCCAGGTAATAACTGCTCTGTGTGTTACATAAAATTGTCCATTGTTAGTGGTGTCCAATGTTTGAACTATGTTGTGTCGCTGTTTTTTTCTCTTTTTTTTTGGTTTTTCTAAACCCATACGTCTGTATGTTCTTTTGTGCAGCTGTTAAAATTAAGTATTTCGACCATGACCAATGGACACGTCTGGTGCCTACTGTTCCAGGTAATTCTTGCATGCCAATGTGTCTGTGTCCCGATATGTTACTGTTACGTTGGAGACCCATATTTCATTTAAGTCATGTTGTTTGTGCTTGTTTCTAGATGTGAGGATGCAGGTTTGTATACGTCAGCATGCTGCCAAAGGACTGTTTGTTGACATACAGCAAGTACGTTTCTGTTGATGTATTCACTTTGTTGAACTGTTCAATTACGTTTTCTAAAAAGTATTCTGTAAGTATTCAACATAATTAACTCCTAACATCAACTTGTGTTTACTGCGAATTGTCAACGGGGGTAGGATGGAACACATCTTTGACACATACGTCCTATGTTACCCTTCGGCCTACCGCCAGAACACCAAGCCTGTCCATGACCCAGCACCTCAGTCCGTGGCTGAGAAGAAATCCCTGCACATCAAAAAGCAAAGTGCTGTTGGTTCAGGGCATGTGGGTCGTAGGCCTTTGGTAGTAGTTGACAGGGTCAAAGAAGTTGTAGGACAAGAAGATGTTAGGGACAAGGTAGTAAGGAGGAGAAAGATGGGAAACATACACACCAGTGTTACACAGACAGAACAGAAGCAGGAGTTGCCTACTGAGAGAGCACTGAAACAGGAGTTGGCTAGTCAAATAGTACAGAAACAGAAGTTTGGTAGGGATGAAGGAAGTGTTGTTGGTCAGGGCAAAGGGGGTCACATGCCTTCAGAAGTAGGCAAAGGGCTTCAGGATACACAACACATACACAGGGTATATAGCTGGGTGATGGTATCTAATTTCTGTGTTCCCTTCCAGCCCACTTTTGAATGTCCCAATAAGTTTAGTATTGCAGAAGTACGTGATGACAACACATTGCCAATAGCTTGTGAGCCAAATGGGGTGAAATCATTGGCAAGTAAGACACCAAATACACAGGACAACAAAGGGGGGATGCCTTCTGTGCATGACACAAGTGGGGGAGATTCAGGCCATAACAAGACAATGTGCTTACAGACAGTAGCGCATGCTGATATTGAAAACAAACAAAAGGAAATAAACAGCAGACCGGCTGCAGTACTTGTCATAAGAAAGGGCAAGAACCACATAAGAGGATGTACAGGTGAAGGCAACTCAATATTTCAGACGGCAATTAACATAGAGCAGCATGGTATCCAACTTAGAAGTGGCAATCCAAACAAGGCCAATGGCAATTGCTTGTATGAATCCATTATTGATAGCATAAATGCAAGAGAATGTTTTGCAGGACAGAAAGGCCTGCGCACTATAGAAAGGTCTGGAATACTGTAGGTGAACAGAAAATTAAGGTATCTCCATACTATCCAAACGTATATACAGAACAGCAGTGGAGAGAAGCATGGCAAATTTTTCAAACAACTAACCAATATGACCTTGACTATTTTGGTGATATGGCTATCCTTAGTTGTGCTCATACTACTAAGAAAGATATCCTTGTTTTCAACACACCTTGGAAAACAACAACTGCTCAAACTCATAGTCGAATATATGTAATATCTGCTGATGCAATAGATCCAGCAAATGCAAGATACTCATGTTCCATTGGTGTTTGCATACAATGGCCATCATTTTGAAAGCCTCATTCCTGTTTCTAATGTTGATGTTGACAAAACAATTGTTTTGGTGGATGCATACAAGACTGGCACGTATAAGACTCCTAGGTCTTTAGCACAAATGTTTGAGCTCATTGGAAATGATTTACACAACACAGAAAGAGATTGTCCCATAACAAATAAAACCATATGTACACAGACCACATAAAACCAGAAAAGAACAGAGCTTGCAGCTACCACCAGTAATGTCCAGATTCAAAATTACGCTCCTAAATCCCAGAATTTAGATGAAGGCAGTAATACCAGTGATACCCTTCCCTACAACAATAACTTCCCTAGATGTATGCAAGGGCTGTCAAAAGCCATTTCAAAGGCTGATAGTACATTTGAGCTGATCAAAACAATGTCAATTACATTACGACATGAAATCTAAGAGCAATCCAACAATGCCTAATCCAAGTGCAGATGAAGTTGTTTTTGTCAATGAAATGGAAAGCCCATGTCTCACATTCTCTCCTTTCACTATGGAGCAAAAAAACCACTTTGTTAAAAAATTAACATCATCCACAACTCACCTGAATATGTTGATACACAAGAACCAGTTCCAATGAATGTCCCAATGAATGATCCTTGTGAGACAAAGGCTATTGTAGGTGATGGTAACTGCTTTTTCAGAGCTTTGTCATTTTCCATTAGTGGAAGTGAAGGTCATCACAGAAAAATCTGACTAGCTGTGGTTAAACATATGGAAACAAACGCATCACAGTATGCTCCTATTCCCATAGATGGATATTTTTCTGTTGAAAACTATGTGAAAGCATCACGTATGAAATATGTTCAAACTTGGGCAACTGAGGTGGAAATACAAGCAGCTGCAGATCTCTTTGGAGTTGATGTTTTAACATACAGTCGCAACAAGTGGTTCAAGTATTCCACAGCAAATGGAAAGACAGTTCACACAGCTATATACCTAAAACACTGCAACGCGTCTCATTACGAAGTAGTTACATGCGTTAAGCAACACAATTCTGACCTATGCACTAAACTCTGCAACAAATCCAATGAATGCCCTCAGTCACATCAGATAAGGAGTTCATCAAGTCGACGTGAGCTTGACAGAAAAAACAAACAATATGAAATAAACAAACAATTCCGAAATGCAAAAAATAAAAGAGGAATTAAATGATACAATGAAGATGAAAACTACAAGAAAACTGTCAAAGAAGGCAGCATAAACAAATACGGCACTGATGCCCAACACCGGACAAATGTGAAACAAAACAGTGCACACAAATATGCCACTGATGAACAACACCGTGCAAATAAGAAAAAGTGCATCATAGAAAAATATGCCACTGATAAACAACACCATGCAAGTACAAAACAATACAGCATAGACAAATATGCCACTGATGAACAACACCGTGCAAGTACAAAACAATACAGCATAGACAAACATGCCACTCATGACCAACACCGCACAAGTACAAAACAATATAGCATAGACAAATATGCCACTCATGACCAACACCGCACAACTGTGAAACAATACAGCATAGACAAATATGCCACTGATCAACGACACCGTGCAAGTACGAAACAATACAGCATAGACAAATATGCCACTGATCAACAACACAAGGAAAATCTGAAACAGTACAATATTACCAGAAGGATTGAATCAAAGAAACAAAGACAACAAATGGACTACATTGTTCAAGAATTCAAAGACAAGGTTAGGACTGGTCCCCAATATTTGTGCTCCATATGCCATCAACAATTGTTTAAACATCAAGTCATACAATGTAACAAAGCCACATATGGAAAAAGAGGGAATGCTATAGCTTCATTAGCCAGTAAATGCATCACTGAAACGTACCTTCACAAATGCGAAAGCACCTCTGTAAAACACTGTACAGATCCTAATAGTACACTGTGGATTTGTTACACGTCACAGAAAACTTCTTGATGGCAGAATGCCTCCGGAAACCAATAATTTGGTTTTGGATCCCATTCCACCACAGCTGAAGAACTTAAATTTGTTGGAACAACATTTGATTGCAATAAACATTCCTTTTATGAAGATGCTTGCTTTACCAAAAGGGGGACAAAATGGTGTTCATTGACCTGTCACGTGTGTACCATCTAATGTCCCTCAGATTGCAAGTGTACTTCCAAGACCAGAGCATGATGATTTGATGATCCGTGTGAAATTAAAGAGAAAGTTAACATGCAAAGGCCACTATGAATATCAATATGTAAACACTGCTGCTATTCATAAAGCGTTCTCATATTTGAAACAACATAACCCATGGTATAAAGATATTACCTTCAACAACGAATGGATTAATCCACTGAACAAAATTGAACAATCCAATGAAAATGATGACATAAATCAGCACACGTGAAGCTGTGTCTTTTGACAATGAAAACTGTGTTGAGGTTAATCCAGAAAACGCTAATGATGAACAATCCACTGAAACAAAACCAGATGATGAAGACATTGATGAATCAATACATGATACACAGCGACATGGAATGTTCAATGATACATGTTTACAACCTGTTGATATTGTCCAAGAGGTGATGGATCAGCACTTTGATGGAATTTTGTCTCTGGCCCCAGCACAAGACAACAATCCAGTCAGATTATTAACCAATGAAGGCAATGAATCAAAATGCTTTCCTGTTCTTTTCCCCAAAGGAACCGATACTTTTAATGATACTAGGGAAGAAAAGCTGACCTTGTGTAGATATTTCAATAACCGGATACTCAATGCAGATGGAAGATTTGCAAAGAACCTGGACTACATTTTTTATGCACAATACTTATCTGAGATTAACCAAGTGGTCTCAAATGTATCTATTGCACTAAGAAAAGGATACGACTCTGGCAGAAAAATTACATCAGATATGCTAATGAACAAAGATTCACTTCGAAGAATTCTTAATTTTGACGAGGGATACAAATTCATGAAACCTATCAGAGGCACACCTGCTTTCTGGAAAGCAGAAAGATCTTTTTGCAATGGTCAGACAACTTGGAATCCCAACATGGTTTTGTTCATTTTCTTCAGGTGACATGCGATGGAAAGAGACATTGGAAATTTTCCTCCGGCTAGAAGGGAAACATAAATGCTGATGATCTGGACTGGTCAGAAAGATGTGATCTCTTGAGAAAGAATCCCGTAACAGCTGCCAGAATGTTTGATTATCGCTTTCATTGTTTCCTTAAAGATGTCATCATGTCACCAGCTCAACCAATTGGAAAAATTGTTGACTACTTCTACAGAGTGGAATTTCAGCAACGAGGTTCACCTCATACTCATTGTCTATTCTGGGTTGAAAATGCACCTCAAGTTGATAAACGCTGATGATGCAGATGTTGTAGCATTTGTTGATCAATATGTGACATTTGAAATGCCACCTCTTGATGATAAGGAAATGCACGACATTGTCTCTACTGTGCAACAACACAGCAAAAGGCATTCAAAGAGCTGCAGAAAAAACAAAACTGTCTGTCGCTTTAACTTCCCACGGCCACCATCAAAAAACACTTTCATCACAAGGAATAAAATTTCTGAAGAACAAATGCACCACAATAGTGAGCCTAACCGAAAAGAACCACAACAACAAATCAATCATCCAAGGCTTTCAATGGAACTTGCAGGACAGATTATGGAGAGAGTACGGCAAGTTGTGATGAATGCTGACATATCTTTTGACTCTGCAGATTCCCTCTTTGCATCTATTGGTATATCCCAGGAGCTGTTTGAAGCTGCATACATATGCATGACAAAAAAACCAATGTTGTTTTACAGAGAAAACCATCCGATGTTTGGGTAAATCAGTATAACACACACCTTCTCAGATGCTGGAATGCAAATATGGATATTCAGTATGTTGTTGACGCCTACTCTTGCATTGTGCATATAATATCTTATATATCTAAGCAAGAGAGAGAAATGGGATTATTGCTACAACGAGCACAAAAAGAGGCCTCAAATAATATTGATGCCAAACTAGCCTTACAGAAACTTGGCAGTGTTTATCTTCGTAACCGAGAAGTATCTGCACAAGAGAGCATATACCGATTAACAAATATGAGACTCAAAGAGGGATCAAGAAAGGTTCAGTTCATTCCAACTGGTGAACATCCTATCAAAATGAGTCTTCCACTTCATCTTCTTCAGAAAAGACTTGAATGTATTAACACTGAAAAAGACAGCATATGGATGAACAGCATCACAGACAAATACAAAGGAAGACCAAAAACAGAAGCATTTACCGAAATGTGTTTGGCAATCTTTGCATCACACATCAAATTATTGGGTCTCATGCAGCCTACAACACAAGACCAATGCCATTACGTAACTGAAGACAACTATGAACTGAACTGCACTAATCCATCCACTACTGTTTCCGATACATTGATTTCTTTGTGCCAGCCCACCACATATTGATTTTATATTTTCTTTACTCTTTAAAATGAGTAAAATCTTCTTTCATTCCACAGCTGCGCATAGCACATTGCTTTACTCAGCCCCTCCTTGCCCCTCTCTCTCTCTCTCTTTCTCTCTCACACACACAAATACATTGACAACAGATCCATCTCTGAATAGCCGCTCCTCTCCGTGCACACTCAATGAAAACATAATCATACACGATAGGAAGGTTTGTCGTTGCTTTTCTCCACAGACAACACGGCTGCCTGAATTCCTGAATACAATCAATCCGGACTTCACAAATAGTCTCATGAACACCTCTGCACACATTTCCCATATCTGATGCATTCAACTTAACTCTAAGTTCATCTATCTATGTTCTTAACACAACACTGTCAATCTCAGACCCCCAACTCTTCAAATAAGTTATTAACAAGCATGTAAGGAGCCTAGCTACTAAGGATCACTATAAGTTAACATTACAATACAGCTGGCTTGTCAAGGTTAGCACACTCTCATACAACTACCGTGAAAACTACCTGACTTGTTTACATTTTGGACACGTGACTACTGGGTACATCTATCGCTGTTTCCGTCGCAGCACTTTCAACACAAGCAATATCAGAATAAAATTTCTTATGATGAAGACTGCCTTACCCAAAACCACAGTAAACTGTTAACACAGCACCACAATTATCGATATATAGCACCTTTGGGGAAAAATGCTATACTCTGTAAATGCATTGCACTAGTTATCCCCGTTTCCAGTATAATCTGTCAACATCATTTCTCGACAATGAACAGGGTAAAAGCATCAGTTTAAAAAGCACACATTTTCTTTATGTTACTGCACTGTCTGGTTTTCTTCCTCTTTTTCTTTTTGCTTTATCCTCAGGTGAAAACACACCTCCAAAACCAGCTTGACAACACCTGGCTGCCTCCTTGAGCATCTCCATAAATGGACCCCATCCGGATCCCTTCCCATATGATACTGCATTGGAATATTTTTTCACAAACCCCTGTAAAATATGATGGCCCCTGTGCGTTACTTTGTATAGATTTTCACTTTGCATGCTGTAATCTCTTGCCATTTCACTTATGATTTTACTTTTTTCTTTCTTTTCAACATTTCTATTACATTTTATAATTTTTACTCTGTCTTTTTCTGATCTATTGCCTTCTTTAATTCTGATTTTCATTTTCACATTTTATTTTCATAGATTTTAACTTGGTTTTTTGTGATCTCTTGCCATTTTATTCATGGTTTTCATTTGTATTTTCACACTTTTTTTATTTGCATAGACTTTTACTTTGTGTCTTTGTGATCCCTTGCCATTTTATTTGTGATCTCCATTCTTTTGTATCATTCCCCAAAATACTTTCCAATAAACTATTACTTTTACCCTATTACTGCTTACATGCAATACAAAATTTACATATGCAGTCACCATTGCAGAGATTGACTGGACTTATTGCAGTAAAAATCAATAAATCTTTATAATTCTCACACTGTCTTACGGAAACTTTCTTAACACACTCTACACACTTCATTTTATACTTGTTAGCCGCATTTCTATTTTACAGTCTACCTCAAGCAGGCTCATTTTTTACCCTAGTGCAACAGTAGTGCTATCATATGACACTATTGGTCTTGGATACGAGCCGTGTCATGTTGTTTCAGTGGATTGTTCATCATTAGCGTTTTCTGGATTAACCTCAACACAGTTTTCATTGTCAAAAGACACAGCTTCACGTGTGCTGATTTATGTCATCATTTTCATTGGATTGTTCAATTTTGTTCAGTGGATTAATCCATTCGTTGTTGAAGGTAATATCTTTATACCATGGGTTATGTTGTTTCAAATATGAGAACGCTTTATGAATAGCAGCAGTGTTTACATATTGATATTCATAGTGGCCTTTGCATGTTAACTTTCTCTTTAATTTCACACGGATCATCAAATCATCATGCTCTGGTCTTGGAAGTACACTTGCAATCTGAGGGACATTAGATGGTACACACGTGACAGGTCAATGAACACCATTTTGTCCCCCTTTTGGAAATGTGTTTGGCAATCTTTGCATCACAGTGCAGAATTCTGTCAAAATCAGACAAGTCATCACCTAACACCATAAAACTGGATAAGGACTTGTAATGAAGAGGACACGCACAGATGCTGCTGTTGTGTGTTATGCCCGCTTCTCACGCACAAACAATCCAGAGAACTATTACCACAGTATTCTACAGTTATTCCTTCCTCATTACAACGATTGTGAGTTGAAACCACCAAACTTCAACACCTTTGAAGAATTCTATCACACAGGCTTTGTCAAAATCATGACCACTGAACTTAAGGCTGTGAAATTTCTGGTTGACACAAATCAGAAACTGTTTGAAAAAGAAGCTGATGGAATTGACAAGGCTCAAGAAGATCTAAACAGAGATGGACCATTGGAAAGATGCATGGGCGCTAATTTGCCCAGAATCAGAATTACACCGTCTACAGTGTCTGGAAGCAATGACCAATCATGTAACAAACACAGAGGAAACTGATTAACCTAGGTTCTGTGGGTTACAAAAGGACACTGCAGTGTCTCTCCTACGGTCACTAAATGAAAAACAGCTGCAATTATTTTACAAGATTCGGCAGTGGTGTTTACAAAAACTCAACAACGAAAACCCAGATCCATTTTATGTATTTATCACTGGAGGAGCTGGCACAGGCAAGTCCCACCTGATAAAAGCAATCAATTATGAAGCATCTCGTATCTTGTAACAGCTATCAGAATACCCCGATGACACGCATGTGTTACTGACTGCTCCAACTGGTGTTGCTGCTTACAACATTGATGCTGCTACAATACACAATTGTTTTTCAATTGGAATAGATGTCTCATTACCATATCAACCACTTGCAGAAGAAAAAATTAATACTTTGAAAGCCAAACTCAACAAGCTCCAAATACTGATTATTGATGAAATTTCCATGGTTGATCATAAACTTCTTACATATATCCACGGACGGTTAAGACAGATCAAACAAACAGGTGACTATTCCTCTTTTGGTAAAGTGTCTATCATTGCAGTAGGAGACCTATATCAGTTACCACCAGTCAAGGGAAAACCCTTGTATACACAACCAAGTGGTGTCAACTTATGGCAAAATCATTTTGCTGTAACAGAACTAACAGAAATACTCAGACAGAAAGACACACAGTTTGCACAGTTGCTGAATCCCTTAAGAACACACAAGAAAAAGCAACCACTGCAACAACAAAATATCAACATGCTGAAAAGTCGTGAGACAGGAGAAGGAGAATTACTGAATTACTGAAGATCTTCACATTTATGCAACAAACCAACAAGTTGACACTCATAATTTTCAGATGTTGGACAAAATGTGCCCTCATACCACTTCCATTGAAGCTCAGTATTTTGACAGGGATGCTAAAACTGGTCGCTTGAAAAGAAAAATGACACCATCTCAAAGTTTACAATACTTGTTTGGTAAATACACTGCATCTTGGCATACATGCACGTGTGATGTTACTGAAAAACATTGATGTTTCAGATGGACTTGCAAATTGAATATTTGGAACAGTTTCTGACATATGTTACAAGGATGATGACACTTTTCCATCAAGGATATATGTCACCTTTGATAATGAAAAAGTTGAAAAAATGGCTCGAAATAAAAAACCATCTTCAAAAACTGGACTGGAAAAAGCCACACCAATTTAGCCTGAAGAGGACAGAATAACAAACGGTGGTGTGAGACGTCAGTTTGCTCTGAAATTAGCTTGGGCTTGCACTTCACAAAGTACAAGGCTTAACAGTGGAGAAAGCTGTTGTCTCTCTCAAGAAAATGTTTAGCTCTGGACAAGCATATGTAGCACTGAGTCGTGTAACATCTCTTGAAGGACTCATCATTGAAGATTTTAAAGCCACTGCTATATATGCTAATGACACAATTCACACTTCAATACAAAACATGCCTGCATTCATTGAGCCACCACTTCAATCCTTCAATACAATGTACAGAATTTTTCTGCACAATGTTCAAGGACTTTCTGCTCATATCACAGACATTCGATGTGATCACATGTATTTGGCAGCTGACGTCATTTGTGTGACAGAAACATGGCTCAAACAAGAACATTCTACCTAAGACACTCATCTGAACAACTTTTCATTTTACAGCAAACCAAGATGACTTGCATATGATGACACTGAACATATCTTCATGGAACTGAAAAAACAGCAGCATGGTGGTGTTGGAGTTTACTTTAAAAATGATGCACACTGCAACATCACAGATTTGCCATGTCTAAACATTGAATGTTTAACATTCAACATAAAGCCACTGGAAGCAAACATTGCCATCCTGTGCAGACCACCATCCTACAGTTTGGTTACTTTCAAAAGAAAACTGCTGGATTTGATTCATCATCTAGACACATTCTTGGGAACGAAAATAATAATGGGCGACTTCAATGAAAATCTCTTCATTACACAAAGTGTTGAAGATTTTACGCAGCAACATGGATACACTCAAGTTGTTAAACAAGCAACCACTGAAAAGGCCACCTTAATCGACCAAATATATGTCAAAGATAACACCGTTCATAAAATTGATGTTCAAATAATCCAAACATATTTCAGTTTCCATAACTGTTGTGATTCATGTTTTCCAGTAAATCAACAGAAGTTCCACACAACAAATGCTCAATCAAATTATTGGGTCTCATGCAGCCTACAACACAAGACCAATGCCATTACGTAACTGAAGACAACTATGAACTGAACTGCACTAATCCATCCACTACTGTTTCCGATACATTGATTTCTTTGTGCCAGCCCACCACATATTGATTTTATATTTTCTTTACTCTTTAAAATGAGTAAAATCTTCTTTCATTCCACAGCTGCGCATAGCACATTGCTTTACTCAGCCCCTCCTTGCCCCTCTCTCTCTCTCTCTCTTTCTCTCTCACACACACAAATACATTGACAACAGATCCATCTCTGAATAGCCGCTCCTCTCCGTGCACACTCAATGAAAACATAATCATACACGATAGGAAGGTTTGTCGTTGCTTTTCTCCACAGACAACACGGCTGCCTGAATTCCTGAATACAATCAATCCGGACTTCACAAATAGTCTCATGAACACCTCTGCACACATTTCCCATATCTGATGCATTCAACTTAACTCTAAGTTCATCTATCTATGTTCTTAACACAACACTGTCAATCTCAGACCCCCAACTCTTCAAATAAGTTATTAACAAGCATGTAAGGAGCCTAGCTACTAAGGATCACTATAAGTTAACATTACAATACAGCTGGCTTGTCAAGGTTAGCACACTCTCATACAACTACCGTGAAAACTACCTGACTTGTTTACATTTTGGACACGTGACTACTGGGTACATCTATCGCTGTTTCCGTCGCAGCACTTTCAACACAAGCAATATCAGAATAAAATTTCTTATGATGAAGACTGCCTTACCCAAAACCACAGTAAACTGTTAACACAGCACCACAATTATCGATATATAGCACCTTTGGGGAAAAATGCTATACTCTGTAAATGCATTGCACTAGTTATCCCCGTTTCCAGTATAATCTGTCAACATCATTTCTCGACAATGAACAGGGTAAAAGCATCAGTTTAAAAAGCACACATTTTTTTATGTTACTGCACTGTCTGGTTTTCTTCCTCTTTTTCTTTTTGCTTTATCCTCAGGTGAAAACACACCTCCAAAACCAGCTTGACAACACCTGGCTGCCTCCTTGAGCATCTCCATAAATGGACCCCATCCGGATCCCTTCCCATATGATACTGCATTGGAATATTTTTTCACAAACCCCTGTAAAATATGATGGCCCCTGTGCGTTACTTTGTATAGATTTTCACTTTGCATGCTGTAATCTCTTGCCATTTCACTTATGATTTTACTTTTTTCTTTCTTTTCAACATTTCTATTACATTTTATAATTTTTACTCTGTCTTTTTCTGATCTATTGCCTTCTTTAATTCTGATTTTCATTTTCACATTTTATTTTCATAGATTTTAACTTGGTTTTTTGTGATCTCTTGCCATTTTATTCATGGTTTTCATTTGTATTTTCACACTTTTTTTATTTGCATAGACTTTTACTTTGTGTCTTTGTGATCCCTTGCCATTTTATTTGTGATCTCCATTCTTTTGTATCATTCCCCAAAATACTTTCCAATAAACTATTACTTTTACCCTATTACTGCTTACATGCAATACAAAATTTACATATGCAGTCACCATTGCAGAGATTGACTGGACTTATTGCAGTAAAAATCAATAAATCTTTATAATTCTCACACTGTCTTACGGAAACTTTCTTAACACACTCTACACACTTCATTTTATACTTGTTAGCCGCATTTCTATTTTACAGTCTACCTCAAGCAGGCTCATTTTTTACCCTAGTGCAACAGTAGTGCTATCATATGACACTATAGGTCTTGGATACGAGCCGTGTCATGCTACCTCATCCACAAAAGGAACCATTACTACTCCTATCTATACTATCTACTTATTACGGCTCCAAGCACCAAACCTGCAGGAACGCTATTGCACCTGTTAGGATTACTCTTATTTCTCTCTGCTAAAAGTCTCTGAGTCTCAGCAACCATAAGTCCTACACCAACCACATGTCCTACATGGGTTCCTATTGGCCCACACTACTCAGGCACTACAAATCACCTATGTCGGCCAGATGGTGCCACTATAACAAAGGGTCACAGTAAAGGCCTTTATGGCAAGCGGCTAGGACACATCTATGGTGACGCAACTACGTAATCCGACAGCGACTCTTAGCACAAAATTGGCCGTAAGTCATCAATATTTTATACAATCATGATATTCAGTAGATATGTTGGGTGAAGGTATATGCTTATGAGGACAAAACCATTTTCGCTCCATAGGGGGCCCGATGGTGCCAATGCTTGTACCCCTCCCAACGCCGCTTGCGGCTTTAATTATTCTTATTTTTCTCCGCTAAAAGTGTCTGAGGCTCGGCAACCATAAGTCCTAGAGCAACCAAATTTGGTAGGTGGGTTCCTATGGCCCTCCACTACGCAGGCACTAAAAATCACCTATGTCAGCCAGATGGTGGCGCTATAACAAAGGGTCATGTTTAAAAGGTCATAACTCCCATACCGTAAATCAGAACAACACAAAACTTCATCGACCAATGCATCTGAATGTGCTCTACAACTTTGCTATTGGGACCACCTATGTCTGCCATATTGTTTGCCCGCCATTTGAACTTTTTTTTAGTTGGGGTGCGGAAGAGCTGTTGCTCCACATCTAAAGCGTTACAACATCTAGTAAACGGCTAGAAGACATCCATGGCGCCGCAAGTAATCAGACACCGTAGGGTCTAGTTTTTATCAGTGAGGGGAGGGCCTGAACGTCGAGGAAGCAATGGAAGACAGTGCCAGCCAGAGTGCATGCTAGGCTACTAAAGGTTTGTTAATAAAAGCTTTTTGAGAGGATGAATCATTACTTTTCTTTGGCATGGATCCATTTGAAGACAGTATCAGGTGAGTTCGTTTAGTCTTTGAATCTGTCATTATGCTGAGAAATAGCTAAACCATTTTATTGATAGTATTTGAGTTGCTGTGCAAACGCGCGAAAACCAGAGACTGTAAAAAATATGGACAAAGCTACTGTGACGTCACCCATTGACTCTCCGTGGGTCTCTAAAACACGTTTTGAAGCTCAATGGTGGGTGCGGCCATGTTGTCGATTTGGAGCCAAAACCATAGAGTTAAGCGGTTCTGTGATTTTTAAAATGTGATTGACAGTCCGGTGCGGAAAAGCCCATCAATCTGAACGAACTTGAGGCTAGCTGACTGTCTGCCGTTATGTTTTAAAATATAGGCTATTATCAAATGTTTACGGAGTTTAATTTCCATCCGTGACTGTACTGTGTCATGTAATCACGTTATATGTATGACATTAATAATACAATTATGTTCAGTTATCTTCAATTTATGTTTCTCAGCAAAACGAATATGCTTAGCTAGCATATCAGCTTGCCAGTGAGCTAGGTAGGCTATCCGTGGTTAGCTCACGCATTAGCAATATGAACCACGGGGGAAGAACTTCGACTACACTGATGGTCAATCAATCAGAGATGTGTAGGCTACTGGTGATTTGACTAGGCTAATTTTCATATAACTGTCTGGTAGACCTGCTGTTAACCGAGCAAGTTATCGTCGTAGGTTTTCGCCACAGTCAGTTAATGAGCCAGTAACTGCTACTACTCCATTGCCGTTTGTGGTGTTCACTTGCTGGGTGACGCTAGCTGACCATTTGCAAGTCACTTTTTACCGAAATGAACACTGTCAGCGGTGATTAACAAATCTACCAAGTATTTTAATAACTGATCTGCAGGCATGTAAATATGACAACGCACTTTGTACAGCAAGTTTTCCACCTGGTGCATGAAGACAAAAATAATGTACATTGAATTTCTAATTATTATTAGACTATTTTTTTTTTCCTTGTAGATCATCAAAACCAATGGAGAAAAGCCAGTATACGCAAGGAGCCCCCAGGACCGATTCTGAGAACCACTGTCTTAAATGCTCTAGTCGGTCTCTTAAATGCTAAAAACACGTTCCTTTCTAAATGCCAGTCTTACAACGATGGTTAATTTTGTTAAATTCTGTGTGTGTGATTTAATCGTGTGTTGTATGTTATCCAGCAAATAAACCTTAAGACTCGTAATTCGCTTTGTGAAACTGAAAATTTTGCAGTGTTTATCCCAAAATTGGGATTATAGTAGCTTTGTCACATGCGTGAACCATGGCCCAGGTAGACATTTACGGAATATACACGAATACACGAATATATATGACAGATTGAATATTTGCCAGTTCGGGTTAGCTAGCTAGTCAAATGGCTTGGTAGTTGGGAACTGTTTTAGCATAGGCTACTGGACTACCAAATATAGCAAGCTGATTACGCTTTCTGCCAACTAATTATTTAGTTAAGTAGGCTAAAGAAAATAGTAAAAATGACTCGGCTACTGAAAAACTTCAGAGGAGGATTATTTTATGGTCGTCTAGTGCAGCTGTAAATAGCACACGCCATAATGAAATCACTACGAAATGGGATGCCTGCATTTTCTGACTTCGCACACGTGGACCGTGGTCGGAGCCGCACCACCTCCCACCCCAGTGACCATAGACTGTAGCCCCTTCTGTAGCTTAGTCCACCGCAGTAATCAGGAAGTGACGCAAACTGTACCTCATTGGTCCATAACAAATATTATAACAGTGCCCAAATGACACAATAAATCATGAAATCGACCCAAGGACAGTCATAAGACAAATAAAATATACATATTGTGACTGTTTGTTCTCATGAGAAAAAATTATTGACTTTGTATTTTGACCGCATGTGTACCGTAGACTTACATGGAAACTGGTTATGAAAACACCTATACTGGAGCCAACTGTAGTGACGCTAGTGAGCAACCAGGACCAACAAGACCAGGAAATGAGCTTCAAAAACGAAGTCTGGTTTTGGCCGCTTGGCGAAAACACGCTGGTATAATAAAAAAATGACGGTAATACATATATAGTCCGCTTCGTTCCGTTGCTACCATAACATAACACCCTATCTTCTATCTACAGCTGCAGTTTCTCGCTGCAATTACTAATTTTGAATATAAACAAAAGACGCAATTTATGCTGTACTCTGCCAATGTCTAAATAAATATGATTCTCTGAGCGCAGTACACAGGTAGCAGGGATGGCGAGTTGATATTTTGTTTTTTGCTACTAAAAGTTTGTTAGTAAAAGCTTTTTGAGAGGATAAATCATTACTTTTCTTTCCATTTGAAGACAATACTGGTGAGTTCGTTTAGTCTTTGAATCCATCATTATGCTGAGAGAAATCATATTCCGTAGCAACAAGATAAACTCGATATTAGCCCTAAAATATGCCAATACAGCATTGAAAACGCTGCTCACTGAATAACAAAATAAACGAGACAAAGTTTATAAAAATGATACTATGTCATTCTACAGTCAATATCTGGGACTAAATATTGAATAAATCTTACCACTGGTTTTACATGTAGAGATGTCCCTTTTGAGACTGATTGGTCATATATTGTCTTGGACATTCCGTTTGTGAAATATACACGCATTTGTGATACCTGGGTAGGCTACCTTCAAAAATAGCTGTGTGTAATACCACACCTGTTGCTTACGGCGTTGTTGCCCTTTTTAGTACAATTTGGCTTGATTGACAATTCATTTATTCAGTAGGTGAGAGTATAAGCTTTCTAACGATGTATAACATGTCTGATTTTACTTTTGGAATAGCGTTTTATAGGTCAGCGTAACCGAAAATGTAAATAAATAATATGGTAGGCTACTCTGCGCGCAGCACGCAGGTCGTGAGTTGATATTTCGTCTTTTGTTTCGTTTTTTTCTCAATGTCGTATTTATTATTTGAAATGTGTATTTACCCTATGTGTTATTATTCTATCTGTCTCTGAGGCGCTCTGAAATTTGCATTCTCTGCTAAGCTGAGCAATGGATTGAAATATGTGTCTGACGCCTATTTTAGTTGCGGCGCGGAAGCGCTGCAGCTCTACATACACGCCAGACCATCTAAATGCTGTTTTATAATTTGCATAGTCTGCATAGTTTCCGTTGTGTGCGGCACTAGCGAAGGGCCAAATCATTTGTGCGGCATATTGCACAGGTTGCGCAGGCCACGTAATTAGATTTTGTTACTGACCGTTATTGTTCAAGAGACAACACCTTCATTCATATTTCCAAACCTACTAAATACTGGACCAATGACCACAAAAATGCTCAGCTAGATGTAACTTGTTGCAACAAAGACATTCACCTGACAAAGCACTTTTAGTCGCATATTTAACGTTGCCTATTGGTTTTATGAATCAGCTGTTATAACCTGTTAGTCAGAGCCGTATACCAGTGACCTCATGTCAGCAGTCAACCAATCATCTTCTTTACGGCGTATGCGGGCACTGGTTACTAACTACGCGCTTTTAATTTCTTGAGGAGGTATGCGTCTTCAAAGCGGCCGTGGCCTGCAACCGTCGCACATGCCGCACATTGCACACAACCCCTACACAGACCCATTTTTACGTGTACTATGCAGAAGTATAAAACAGCCTTTAGTGTTACAACATAGTACGCCTAGCGGCATCCATGGCGATGCAGTAGATATGTTGGGTGAAGGTATATGATCATGAGGACAAAACCATTTAACCCTCCTATTATGTTTGGGCTCAATTTGACACCATTCAATTTTTACTGTCTCTAAAAATATGGTTACCATACTTTATTCAGCTAGATGTTTTATGACGTTTCCTAACTTTATGGGGAAAACATGGCAAACATGAAATTAACTGAAAAAATTATTTTCAATGTCTTGTACACATGTTGTATGCATCGGTGTTGTTGGGGTCATTTTGACCCCAAACTCTATTGTTATATAAAACCATCATTTTGATCTTGTTTTTGTTGTGTTGGCTGAGGGCACTTTCACATTAATTTGTGTGTGTGTGTGTGTGTGAGGAGAAAACATAGTTCCCATGAGATCTCTGATCATTCTCGCGACATGGGGGTGGGGGCAAACTTATAATAAGGGCTGCACACACAACCCTCTAAACCATTTCTCTTTGCATTTGTGCCTCAACTAAAGATTTTGAAAATGACCACCAGACAGAGGCGTATATTTTCTGCCACTGAGGTTCTGTCACAGATCTTGGAGGGTGAAAGTGATTTAGATGAGGATATGTCTGAGACTGAGGATAATGTTAAGGAGGACCCTGACTATGTGGCATCCTCCTCCGATGATGAGAATGAAGCCTTTGAGATACCACATTCTGACCCTCTTTTTGTTTCTCAACCACCAATAAACCGTCCTGTCATCTCTCAACCACCATGAAACCCTCCTGTCATCTCTCAACCCCCAAGAAACCCCCGTCATCTCTCAATCACCAAGAAACCTTCCTGTCGCCTCTCAACCACCAATAAACCCTCCTGTCATCTCTCAACTACCAAGAACTGACATGTTCACTTCCAAAAATGGAGAACTACTATGGTCCGGATCCCCAGTTGAAAGACGATTTAGTAGATTTAGTGCTGCTAATGTCATCAAAATGGTTACAGGCCCCACCAGATATGCTAGCAGTTGTGTACAAGACATAAAATCTGCATTTGAACTCTTCATAACACCATCAATGCAAAAGGATATTCTTGAGATGACAAACTTAGGGGAGGCGTGTGTATGGTGACAATTGGAAAGAGCTGGATGTGACCCACTAGCAATCCTATATTGGGTTGCTTATTTTGGCAGGAGTGCAAAAAAAAAAAAAAAGTGCAAGTCAAAATGTGAAGCAACAGCAAGCCTTTGGAATGCTGACACTGGTAGGGCAATTTTTCCAGCTACAATGTCTCTGGAGACATTTCATGGTTTCTCCCACATTATAAGCTTTGATTACAGGAAAACAAGGCAGGGTCCACAGGAGCGTGACAAACTTGCACCTATCTTGTCTGAATGAAGAATTGATATCCACGGGTACCTAGTTAAGCTGTTATGTTAATTTTTTATCAAAACTCAGTTCTGGTGATTAATTTACTTTCTATTGGTGTTTCTTCATTATTGAATAACTGTCATATGTTACTTATTGATGTTCTGAAGTGTTTTCTGAACCTAAACATTTGAAATGTTGACATTTTAAATATTTTTTCCTGGGGTCAAATTGACCCCGAACATAAAATGTTCCTACGCTTGATAATAAAAGGTGTGTTTCTGTCACGGGGAGTGGGGGGTAAGTCCCAAACGCAGAGTGAGGGGGAAAACACAAAACTCAGAACGGTGAAAGGAAACAAGGACTTTACTTTACAAAACAGGAACAAAAGCAGGGAACAAAAAGCCTCACAGGGCAACTCTCAAAAAACAAGAAAAACTTCAAAAGCGCAGGAAACAGAAAATCCAAAAGTCCAAAAGCACGTGGAAAACAGAACATGGGCAGGTACACACAGGGCAGAAACATGATCAGAGGCACACGTAACCAAACACAACCAAGGATCCAGCACCTGAGTCCGGGAGAAGGGAACTTAAATAGACAAGACACTGACAAGATACAGCAGGGCACAATGCACAATCAGGCCACAGAGAGGGAAGGGAAAACAAGACAACCAAAAACCAATAATAGAACAATTGAAACCAGTAATACAATTAAACATGGTACAAGCAGGACACAAAACAGAAGTGTCGCCATCTGGCGGCCCAACAAGGAAAGACAGACCAGAACACAGAACCATGACAGTTTCTTTCCAAATGTTATTTTTCTTTTTTAATGAGCACTTAATACCAACATAAAGCCCTGCAAACACCAAAACATACTTTGTTTTCCATTTTAGGTCAATGAATGAGATTGTACAGTCATTTGCATATTTCGCAATAGTCATATAAAATCAATACTTGATGTATAAGGGGAGGATGGGGGGGAGTCATGTTTTATTTACTGGGCTATTAAGATGGTCAGTAGAAAGGCCTAAAGTAGCTGAGAGAGAAACTTGGGTAACACTTTCAGTTAATTATTTTCTGCAGGTTTATATTGCTGGGGTCAAATTGACCCCAAACATAAAAGTTGTTAGTTAATTTGAATATAATAGGAGGGTTAAAAATCGCTCCATAGGGGGCGCGATAGTGCCAATGCTTGGACCCCTCCCAACGCCGCTTGCGGCTTTAATTATTATTATTATTATTTTCCTGGAAATGGTCAAATAACTCAAAAAGTCCTTGGCCAAAAATTATATAAATTACCAGGTTGAAACTAGAGACCATGAGTAACTATGCTAGAAAGAATGACCATGATTCGTCCATAGGTGGCGCTATAGTAACCGATTGAAAACACAAATTTCAACATGCTGATATTTCCACCCCGTTTGATGAAAATTCCTGACACCAGGTTGTTACGACCCCAGAGTGTCTAGGGGTATATAGGGAGGTAACATAAGGTCTGGGTGTGGGTTGGTTGAAAGGGGACAGAACAAAACAACAAAATATAGCGCAAAACTGGTGTGCATTTAATTACAGGTGAAGGTGAGCTATTTACAGTTTTTACAAGTACAAGTAAAGGCACAGACATAACACATAAGGGGGAGAAGGAACGAGAGCGGTGCCAAAGAAAAGAACAGAGTAAAAACCAAACTCTCAAGTCTGCCTAACCTAACCGGATAGTAACCCTCTAACCTAACTACTAAAAATAAATACGAAGAACAAAACCTAACTGACCATTCTAAGTACAGGGCACACACGGAACAAGGAAATTACAGGCATTTGAAATTTTGGCGGGATGCTAATGCTAATATAACTCTTTAAAACTCATCCTCTCATGAACGCTTTACCTGATTCTGTCACCATCGCACATGTGTACTCTTGGCTATTCTCTCCATCAAGGGTGATAAGGACAAGTCGTTTCGTTAAAATTTGCGTGATTCCTGGCATCACAAATTTAGCACTTTATGCTAATGCACATACATATTACAAAGTGATGTTCCTCATGAACCGGAAGTTGGATCGTCTCACGCACGGGTATGTGGATTGTCCAAAATCCTGAAATCAATGCCACTTAGACTTTTTTCTCCTTCGCCTAGTATTTACCTGACTTGGATGTGTTCGTAGGACCCCGCATTACTTCTTGCAGCTATATTTAACTTTTTATTTCTTTTGTAAATGTTTGACACTTCATTAGTTTTGTACAGCACTGTTAATAAATTATCACTTTTCACCCTATTTCTGTTGTTGGCCTCCTGTTTGCTGCTCATCATCCTCACATGGGTAGACTGACTTACTGTGACTTGTTTTGATTGTCTATGTAATGTGCACAGTAAATAAATAGTTAAAATTGGTTATTACACAGCTTTATTGAATACTCGATTCTGATTGGTCAATTATGGCATTCTATGGTCTGTTATTTCTGAATAGCAGACCGCGCTGCTATGAATAACAGACCGTTGCTATGGACGTACACTGTAGAATCTAATGGACTATTTTTTAGCGGAAGCAATAAAATCATTTTTAAATATTTTCAATATTTTGAGTCAAATTGATTTCAAATTGATATTGATTTCTTTAGTAAGTAGCCCTGTAATAAGCGGGGTAATGTACAGCGAGCCAGTCATTATTGTGCTTCGCATCGTGGTACTGCATCACCCTGGTGGAGTTTATTTCACAATAATGACCTGTCTGCGTTTCCTTTTTTTGGGCCGCCAGTTTGTAGTTCTGTTCCTTTTCCCTGTTTAATTGTATTATTGTTCTCAATTATTCTATTATTGTTTTTTGGTTATCTCGTTTTCCCTTCCCTCTGTGGTCTGATCTCCTGTGTCTCGTTAGTGTCGTGTCTATTTAAGTTCTTTGCTTCCCTGACTCGGGTGCTGGTTCCTTGTGTTTTCGCTTGTGTTTCCGCATGTTTTTATGCCTCTGTGTTACCACCCGTGAGTTCCTGCCCTGCCCAAGTTCTGTTCTGCGTGTTCGTCTTTTTTTTTGGGATTTTTGGATTCTGCTGTTTTCTTTTTGGATTAACTTTTGAGTTTTTTGAAAGTTGCCCTGAGTGGCCTCTATTTTGGTTCCCTGCTTTTGTTTCCTGTCTAATTGAAGTCTTTGGTTGGATTTGCCTTTTGGAGTTTTGTGTTTTTCTCTGCGTTTGGGTCCTACCTACCTGCCCATTATAGACCGGCTCGCTGTACATTATCCCTTACTTAACATCTAGCTAACGGTGCACTGAATACTCCGGAGTTGACAACTATCTACTGGGGAAGGGCGATTTCTAATTTCGTTCGCGGGTCTAGCTGTTTTGGTTGGTGCGTGTGCGTGTGTGCGTATGTTGTCAAGGAGGTTTAATAAGAACTGTGTGTGCTACACAAAACGTGCAGTCAGTTTCATTTTCATCGCCGTTCATTGTAATGTTAGCAGGGTTTTTTTTCTTCAACTCTCGTCCCAAAATTAATTTACATCCTCCCCGACCCTATTTTTATTGTCCCCAGGACGACGGGAGTTCCTTAAGCTCGAGCCCTGGGGGAGCCCCTGGCCATTACAAGGGACTCGGCTGTTAGTTAGCTGAAGTTAACTGATTACTACCAGTGATGACTTACTTTCCTCTTCTTTGAAAAACAACTCCTTATGTCCATGTTGTCTGGGGGAGCAAACATATCAAACCAAGAGATCTTCAGCCAAAAAATAGACCAGTTTACTCTAGAGTAACAATCAGATGAAAACTAGCCTCCTTCCTCATCTTTTCACTATTTTGCTAACGTTAGCTAGCGTTCGCGCTTCTTAACAGTTAGCTAACCGAACAGCGAGGCTGCTGTCAGTCAGTATAGACACTTTGTAACAAAAACAAGAAGGCTATAAGCAACAGGCGAACAAAATACGAACATTTAGTTAAATGCCAAGCTTTGATTTTCGGTAAATTAACAATTTCCTGAACAATTTGTGGTGACCCACCTTAACTCAGCTACCAGGCATAGGGCATCAATGACTAGCTAACGTTAGCGCGCGCTTGTGTGTATGTGTGTGCATGCTATGTGAGAATCTGCCTGGGTGCAAGGCAGCAGTGAACATGGTATGGAATTTCATTGATTTGGGCATTCTCTCAATAAGCAAGCGGAATGGATTTGATAATGAAGCACTGACACAGCGCTCTGATAAGAGCGCAGAGTGGATAGACCAACGCACTGATTTTTAGAATGCTAAAAGTGGGGGGGTCTAAACTGATAATTTAAAAAAGTGGGTGGGACCTATATAATGGGACCCTCATATAATAGCTGCAACGCCCATGGTTCAGTTAGAGGGCGGCTTGCACAAACCTGGGAATCTATGTCAAAAAGGTTGCACTTTAATCAGTTCAGATTCAGGAACCAGTTGATATGGATAATTTTTTTGTCTGCTGTTTCCATTCCAAACAGGCAACTGATTGGATTGATGCAAACCTAGAGGAAATATGTTGTACAAAAGCAGGGGTGTCCAATTTTATCTGAAAAGGACCTGTGTGGGTGTAGATTTTTGATTTAGCCCAGTACTACCACACCTGATTTAACTAATTAACTAACCATGATTTTCAATCAAGCCCTAGATTAGTAGAATCATGTGTCTTAGTGCTGGGCTAAAAGAAAAAACTGCATACACGACTCATTTCAGGTAAGATTCGACACCATTCTACAAGAGCCTGCATTGAATTATATTGTGTTGCCTGATATTGTACAGTATTGTGACCTTGTGATGTATGTTCTTTATGTAGCTTTATGAAATATTTTAATGGACAGTAATTGTTTTCTAATCTAATGGGAATGTAGCTAATGACATCAAAACATTAAGAACAATTGTTGACATTGATAGACAATTCACAGACACTCGTGCAGTAGAACATTTTATTTGATTAAGGAAGAAAAAACTAATATACTTCCATATATCATATTTAAAAAAAAAACCCAACAAGGATTTTTTTACATAATGATCAAGGATTTTAATTTCTGTCTTATCAGTTTCAATATCATTACAGAAAATGTTATAGTATTCAGTTGTTCAATATCACCTCGTAGCTTAATAGTTGGATCAGGAGTGCTGGTCACGTATATCTGTACAATATTGTTCTTTTTTATGTACATTTTTTGTGTAGTTGATTAAAAATGCTGTCAGCATGGAAAGAAGCTGTTCATTCTTTTTATTCTTTTTCAAGTCCAAATAAATCAAATAAAAGATTGTTTTCCAGTGATCCTGCCTCCAGGGGATCGGGGGTAGAGCTGTACCAGATCAGGTGACAAAAAGGAAGCCTATGGGTCTGGGCTACCTGGAAAATGACCCCACAACCTTGCCCCTGCCAAAGCATTTGGCACTGCGCACATATACACGACTCACAAGATAAACAACAAGCAAAGCTCTTTGTGAAGCAATTAAGAAGCATACTAATAAGGGGAAAATAGATGTGTCACCTAACTGCTAGTCAGAAAGGAAGCAGAAAGTGCTCTCACCTATGAGAACAATGTGGGAATCTGTGATAAATTTACGTGTTATTAAAATTTATTTTCAAAAATGTATTTTTACATAAGATGAGAAAATAACCTTTCCTTTTTTCCTGACAGGCACCTACAACTTTCTATTAAAATGCTACTGCTATCTATAAGGTCTAGCATTGAACACACAAAGCAATTGCAATTAAAGAGAACAAAGTTGCCTTACTATGATAATAATAATAATGGTAATCATAATAATAATCATAATATATTACAGAATGAATCTTATATATTTACTTTAAAAGTTATATTTTTCTTTGTTTGAAATACTATGATCTTTTAAAATCATTTTTCATATGTATTAATTCATTTATTTTTGTGTTCAAGATGTTGACTATACTTAATCAACTTTATCCAAATCAATAAAAACTAGCTGTGCCGTTGCATATTACAGAATAGTCAATGATATGTGGACATGCACCGTAAACCACTCTTTGCTCGCTCCCTCCATTCTGCGTCCCCTTGAGATGACATCATAGCCTCCCTATGACCATGACATCCACGACCTCGCCTTTGTGCAGCTCCACGTATTGCTCAGTTTTGGGAGGTAGCATCAGGAGACCGTTGGCGCTGCGCATGCTCATCAACCGACTGCTCATCTGGTTCCCTGGAAGTAGAAACAACACTTTGAAAAAGCTGTGAATAGTTACTCATCCAAGAAAAAACACTTAAAGAACATGCCAGTTAGATTCACATTTATTTGACTCCTTATTTTCTCTTTAGAAGGAAACTCTCTGATGATGACAGTTATGGCAGATACTGCACAAGACCAATGTTGGAGATAAACTGTGGTTGACCTGATCTCTGACCGCACCTGTGCTCTGTGCCCATGGCAGTGGCTCTTGGTGGTGCCAGGTGAGGATGCAGCGGTGGTACTCTGGACGAGGGTCGAGCTTCACATCACAGGACAACTGCAGGAGAAACAGTATAAGCTGATGACCTCACAGCCAGTGACCACTGGCTTCTTGGAAGGGAGCAGTCCGTAGTGCCTGCCATAAGTTTTGAAGATGGTAGAACTGGAACCTACCCTTGACTGGACAATGCAGCTTGCTATAAACACTGGCAGTAGAACATGTACCTACCCTGGCTTTGATAATAGTCGGCCGAGGGTCCAGGATTCCCTGCATCTTCCTTAGTGCAGGAATAACAAAGAGGTTGCAGGTAACAACCGCTGACACGGGGTTACCTGTGATGGGGAGAGAAGCGGCAGAAAATTAGACAAAAAGTATGTCTGGAGTGGTATGTCATTGTTGTCATGTGGATAAAATAAACCAGTCATCTTCCTCAGGTTCTGCACTCAACAATCAAACACATACAGACATACATGAACACCCATGCATGCAGTCATACCTGGCAGAGCAAAAATAAGTTTGCGAGCACCATCCATGTCCAGGGTTGCGAATGTCGTGGGGAGACTAAAAACGCAAGATGAGAGAGAGCACTATTGTTAAGCTTTTCACACCATAATCTTTTTTCTTTCTTTCTCTCTCAATTTGTACAACAATCCCCTTACAAAACCAAAATACCAACAGGGAATCAGCTCATGGGTCAATCAGCGAATCACCCAATCAATCAGCCAACCAATCAGTGAATCTATGCATCTAGTTACCCTGGTTTCATAAAGACCCTTCCAAAGTGTATCTGGGCATGGAGGTCAATGTCCAGAACTTGCTTCAGGTAGTCCTGAAAGACAAAGTAAAATCCTTACTTTGTGCATCTCAGCAACAGAACCAGAGTTCATTTTAAATATTGAAAGTTAATTTAAAACAGATCCTCACAGCGGTGTGAACCTACCACACCTTGTCAATCGACAGACTGCAGATTTACTTACTGAATTTCAGCATCATAAATGATGTCACCTGATTTTACTGAAAAAACATGTCTGATTACATGTTGGCAGTCCCATGGGGTGAACCATAATTTGACACAGCATCAGCTATGGACAAGGATTCCAGTTGGCAGAGTATTCCTTACCCCATCACGCAGTTTACATTTAATTGTACAGCAATTTCACATTCATAGCTTGTTATCCAAAGAAACCCATTGAGTGTCAGTATTGCACAATACAATTTCATATATTGTATTGCATCCATATTTATACCATGAAATCAAAGCACACAAATCCCATTGCACGACAACACAGAATCCAAACTAAAGTGATAAGGTAAATAAAAGAATGCAACCATAATCATAATGATGAGATTTGTATAGCAGAAAATAAGTAATTCTCACAATTTTCCAGAATATCTCCCATTAGGATAAATTCAAATTAGCAAGTATAAAGGCAGTGCTCACTAGAAGCTTCTATGAGAGAATGTAGCTTTGTACTGTAAGTAAAAAGCAATTCTGTTCCATTACCCTAGTTGTACTGATGTAGACTCCCTTTAACCAATGAATAATGCATGCTCAACATGTTTGGCAGACCGGGAGATTTCTGCTGGTTTCATTATTTTCTGGAAATCTTTCAATCACCATGACCAAAAAAAGGTATTCCCTGCACATTTAAGCTCACATTCTGTTTACAGATGCCACTCTTTTTCTGCAGGGTGAAATAGTATTCTGGATGCTTAAAACACCATTCTTATTCTCCCATGGTTTACTGGTTAAAACCTATAAAAGCAAAGTAAATCTATGTTTATGATAGATTTGCGCCCATGGACCATTCTCACATTACTGTCCAGTTACCTTCTCTCCCATGGACACGCCCCCTGAGGTGATGATTACATCAGCACGACTGATGCCCTCGTTTAAAGCATTAAGGAGGTCATCAGGGCTGCAGGAAGAACACAGAAAACAGTTATAGCAGACTTTAGATCTAGTTATTTCTATTATGACATGATCGCAAATGACTTTTATCAAACCAGAGTTTCAGACACTCAAATCAGAGTGCAACAGAGTAGTGATTCATGCAACAAGTTTGAGCAGCGTACTTGTCTCCAACGATGCCCAGATTAATTGTGGGGTATCCATGTTCCTGGATGGTGGCCAGCAGTGTGGATCGGTTACTGTCCCGAATCTTCCCAGGGTGCAGGTCATCCTCAGGATTCAACAGCTGCCACATTATTAGACAGACAGACAGACAGACGGCATGTGCACAGGAGCCTGAAATAGAGGCTTGCTCTGAAATTTATCATCACCACCGTGTCAGGGTTACAAGGTTCAGTTACTCTTGATTACGGAGAGGACCTTCCCCATTTGATTACAGGTCCACTGAAGGCAAGCCGTTACTAACTCACCTCATTGCCAGTGGACATGACTGCTACCACAGGGAACTTCTGCACCTCAACCTCAGTGACGCCCACTGTAGCAAGCAGGCCGATTTCTGAGGGGCCCATATGGGTGCCTTTGGCTAGGACACACTCTCCACGCTTGATGTCATGTCCTATCGGCCTGGACAGGACAGAAGGGTCAGGGTACATTTTAATAATATAGATTAATAAGGGCAGCAGTACTAGCACTCTCAGATAATTAGCACTCTTAGTGATATCAAGAAGTACAAGAATCTGCTGTTCTATTATCATATTCAACTAACTTGACAAGCATATCAACTTCACCTGAAAAACATATTCATCTTACCTGACAAACACATAATAATAGAACAGTTCATCTTACCTGGCAAAGTAATGCAATTAATCTGATTAACATATCCACGTAACCTGACAAACATTAAACCAACTGAACACATTCAAAAACCTGGGGGCTCTTGCATAGAATATGCATGGATTTCATCCAAAATTATATCATACCACCAGTTTAAAAATTGTGCGTAAGCATGACTCATAAAATGTGTGTAGGAATAAAAAAGTTTTGTATCACACACGTTTCATTTATAAATCACAAATATTTCTAAAAGTGTGTTATGAACAAGCTTTATGACTACACCCAGTGAACGCCCCTCAATTATCCTTATAATGGTGGCATCGTACATCTTATTTCACTATTTAAATCGCTTGGAATTAGCAGTACAATGCTGCTAAATAACACAATTGTAATTGGAGTAAAACATAAGGAAACATAATGGCAGAAAAGGGAGTAAAAAGAAGAATTCTCTGAATTCTAGATTGAAGTGCTGTTGACAGAGGGGCAGGCAAGAGCACAACTATTGTTTGAACCCGTCAGCCGGACTGTACTCTAGCAAAACTAAATATGTTGCTTGGCAAGCTGTGACAGGATGGCAATGGGTAAACAGTACTGACTCATGAGACATTCATCCTCATGTTCAAGAAAATCTGACTGGTCCCTTAAAACTCACTCACAATGTATTGCTCCATTGTATTGCTAGCAGTGAATTGCTAGTGTAGCATCGACATTTGAATGTGAATAGCTCACACATTTTTTTCATATTCATGTCTATAATGAGTTAATGTTTCATAACAGTGAAGCAATTTGCAGATTATTTCTTCTAGTTGCTTGTGCTATCTTGTGCCATTGATTTCAAACAAGTTTATTAGGCCTACTTTGTCATACCGTGCTATTTACACATTGCATCTCTTCTGTAGGTTTAACACTGTATTTTAATGTCTCTGCTCAATTAATAATGTGAATGGTAACCTATGTTTCAGGAGCTGCCTTTTTATTATTGTACTGTGTTTATAGATGTTAATACAAACCAAATTACAGGCATGCAGGTATTAAGGGCATTTAATGTTGGAATTTTGTCTTTATTATTCACATATTGTTGTTAGTTTTGAAAAACCAAAATAATACATTTACACTGTCCCATTCACTTTATGCTCTTCAAATATCAAGGCTATTGAGAGATAGAGAAGTGAAAATATGTCACATGCCTGAAATAGAGCTGAACTGCCACAAGGAATAGTTTGTATGCATGGTCTGGAGCTTGCATAGAGGTACGCACATTTAGTGATAATTTCAAGCTCAATAAATCTCAGTATTGTCCAGCCAGCCAAAAATATTAAACTAACCAGAGCCAACTGATTAAACAACTAAAAATCAGATGTTCAGAAAGAGTGCTAGGTTCTAATGTGCTGGACTGTCAAGCACACTAACCTGATGTCCTGGCCGGGACGTGCCTGCACCAGAATCCGCACCTCCAGCTCCTCTGTGCCCTGCAACAACAAGCAGCAAGTTGACAAAGCACTGATGCCATATATCAAACATACAGACCATACACTCAGTCTATATGTCAAACACATGCACCATATGCTCACTCTATACACCAAACAAATACACCATATACTCACTGTATATAGCGTTGGAAAATCAAAGTGCTGTGTGAAATTTCTCTCACCAAATTCTTATTCTAACAGTTTGATTCAACTGTCGATGGCAGTACTATCTTTTTTAGACTACCCAGCATGGTTTCTATTTTACAGTATGACTGAATGTTTTTTGGACTTACAAGACATGTGAATGCATATAACTGCCACTACCGAATATGATGTCACCCTGAGCAGCTGAGTAGACCAATCACACCTATTGCTGTGCAGAGCAGCTAGCTCCAGGCAGAGTTTGGGACCAGCAGCAGACCTATCCCCATTACAGACACACACCCTACTGACAGCCTGCTTTTACTGTGCAAGGAAGCAGCTTGATTCTGACAAGGAGAGGTAAGGGAACAGAAGAGAGCCCACTCACATCCTCTGACTCACGGAGGAGCTCTGTGTCCTCCACCTGTACCACAGCGTCAGCGCCGCAGGGAATGGGCGCACCTGTCGTCACCCGCATCACCTGTCCTGGCATAACTGTGTGGGTGGGCTAGATGAAAATAGGGCCAATGTGTTCGAATAAATATCAGTACACCCTCCCATTCACACTTAAAGACCTGCATACCCATGCACATATGCATTTACACACCCTCTTACACAGACATACAGCATACTTCCCCATACTTCTCTCCACATAAACACAAACGTAATCACACACAAAGAAACATACTCACACACAAATCCACTCATGATGAATGTTGTCCATTAGGCTTAAAAGTTTCCTAAAACTTCCAAATGTCTTTCTCTGTATATATTGTTTCTGTAGTGACTTGTTGAGAAACTAATGTGATTGCCAAGCTTTTAGGAAAGAGGAAAACCCAACATATTAAAATACAGTGCCACCTATTGACAGGAGGAATCAATTTCGCTCACACATTGTTATGTGTAATAAGTTTTTGCACAGTGTTCTAACTATTCTATCGCCATAGTTAGGGGGCTCACCTGCTCTCCTGCCTGTGACTCCCCAATGATAAAGCGATCTCCAGGGCCATCAGCAGCTGAAACACAGAAACAACTGTGTGCCAGAGATTAAGGGAGGGACCATAGAGGGAGCGCAAAGAAATTTTCCAGAACTACAGAAAGAAGCTGCCACACTGCCCTCTAGACCCATTCAACTCTGTAAAGAGGGCCATAATCAACAGGAAGGAGCTAACATATTTTCCCCGAAAATGGTGAATAGTTACTTGCACAGGATGCCTGCCTTCAAAAGTGAATCTACACTGAGAATACTGAGCCTCAGGGAAGCATATCTCCATCAGTATGTTTTCCCAATCTGAGAGAGACGTTTTTCAAATCTGTCACTGAGTCACAGTGGAAGACATATTCCTCAGCGACACAGCATGTCTGTTCCCAGCATTATGGCAAGGATATCTTGTTAATACTGAACACAGCCATATGACCTGTTTATCATGTTCCCAATTCCCATGTCACAACCATCTTCAAGTCACTTCACCGTCACTGTTCAGCAGTTACATCTGACATCATGTTTAAAACTTTGGTGCTATTCTACAGGGCTGCGAATGAGACAGTGCCATCATACCTCCGATTACTTCCCACGGTGGTCAGGACAGCAGAATTGTTGTCCATCCTTCTATGCAGACTAAAGACCCACCTCTTCAGTTTGCGTTGCAACTCTGATCATTGCAATCCTCAAGCACTTCCACCTTTTGTGTCAGTTCAGTTTGTTATGAATGTACCCTCAATCTATACAGAATATATAAATACAGATGGGTGACAAATTAAAGGAAAACCAACATAGGGTGTCTTAGTAAGGTGTTGGGCTACCATGAGCCACCAGAACAGGTTCAATGCACCTTGGCATAGATTCTACAAGTCTCTGGAACTCTCCTGGAGGGATGGAACACCATTCGTCCAGAAGATATTCCCTTATTCAGTGTTTTGATGATGGTGGTGGAGAGCACTGTCTAACACATCGGTCCAAAATCTCTCATAGGTGTTCAGTTGGGTTTAGACCTGGTGACTGCGAAGGCATCACCATTCACATAATTTTCATACTCATCAAACCATTCAGTGACCCCCTCATGCCCTGTGGATGGGGGCATTGTCATCCTGAAAGAGACATCAGGATAGAAATGTTTCATCAATGGATAAAGGTGATCACTCATACAGGCTTGGTAGCCGAATGCTAGCTGCTAATTTGCAGCACGCTGTTCAAACCCATCCACGTGACTGACTGTTTACATTCGACACATGTCCCCTGGAATCTCCCTGTTCTTCTCCGGTTACATCTGAGGTCACTGTCTTCAGCGCTAGCCCCCCCCCCCCTACTGTCGCCCCCTGGAATTAACACCTCACTCGTGTCCACGGACAGCCGACAGTGAGACTCACCAACCTGATGTCTTTGCTAAAGGAGAAAAGATTACTGGGTCCATCTGCAAAGCGGACAGTTCCATTCTGCCATTCCAACCACCTACAACTGCTCATTGCTCCCCCTGTCGGTCGCCTCCCGCCTCTAAAATTCCAATCATCTACAACAATAGGTTGTATTATTATGGATGGCCCCGGCGGTGAGCTAATATCGGCAACCTACCTAATATCGGTCGGATCAGCTATGTTCCAAGTAATCTTCGGCTGGACGTTAGTATAAACATGGCACTTTTAAATGTGAGATCTTTATCAAACAAGAGTTTCCTAATTAATGATTTTATATCTGAGAGGAAGTTCCATTTTATGTTTCTCACTGAAACCTGGCTAAAAATTGACGGCATTGCAACTCTTGTTGAAACTTGTCCTCCCAACTACAATTTTTTTCAATCAGTGAGACAGGAGAAGAGAGGTGGGGGAATAGCTGCAATTTTTTTTTATGATCAGTTTAGCTGCACTAAAATTGATTTGGGTAAATTATGTTCCTTTGAATATCTTGCCATTGTGCTAAAAGCTGAATCAAATGTACTTATTTTAATATTATATAGACCACCGAAGCAATCGGCAGTATTTCTTTCTGAATTCTCTGAGCTTATGTCTACCATCATTATTAGCTATGATCGAATTATTCTTAATGGAACATTCATATTAATAATAACTCTGACTTGAAGGCCATGGAATTTATAAATCTCCTAGACAACCCAGGATTGACACAACATATAACGGAAGCTACCCACCAACGGGGTAATATACTTGATCTGGTAGCATCGCATGGAATAACCATTCACAAAGTCTCAGTGTCTGACATTGCTGTTTCCGACCATTACTGTGTCCTATTTCACGCTATGTTAAGTAGGCCTACACACAGTAAAAGATCATTTATAGTCAAAAAACGGTACTTAGATACTGCAGCAGAACGAAAGTTTTCTGAACTTGCAAACTCTTTTGACCCATGTGATGTACACTGCTCGATAAATGAAATGGTTGATGCCTTTAACAATAACTTAAGAAATGCATTGAATAGTGTTGCTCCAGTTAAGACTAAAAAGAGGTCACATGACAAAATATCACCATGGATGAATAGCACTATCCGTGATCTGAAGAAACTATGTAGAAAAGCGGAACGGATATGGAGGAAAACTAAATTAGAGATTCACCTCAGCATTTTTAAGAAGCAGATTAGTATTTATAACAAGGCTATTCACTAGGAAAGAAAAACCCATTTTTCAAAGATCATCGCGGATAATAGCAAGAATTCTAGAGTACTGTTTTTAACTATCGATCGATTATTAAATCCCGCACCAAACTCTGAGATTCTTAGCCTGACCTCCAGCTCAAAATGTGAGGAATTTGCACAATTTTTTAATGATAAAATAACCATTAGAGCTGGTATGGTTAGAAATACTAGTATCCCACATGATTTGCCCTGAAACGAGCCGGCAACCATGAGGAATTTTAACAGTATCTCTGATTCAGAACTCGACAGAATTATAGCACAGACTAAATCGTCAACCTGCTGCCTCGACCCTGTCCCTACAAAAAATTTTTAAAAGGTTGTTTAGTGTTTCCACACCAGTTCTAAAAATAATTAAGACATCTCTAGAGACTGGAATTTTTCCCAACGCATTCAAAACCGCTGTTGTGAAGCCGCTACTGAAGAAACCCAATTTAGACAATGTCCTAAGTAATTACAGGCCGATATCCAATTTACCCTACATGAGCAAGATACTTGAGAAAGTAGTCTTTAATCAATTAAACAACTTTTTAAATGAAAATAATGGTAAATGGTAAATGGACTGCATTCATATAGCGCTTTTATCCAAAAAATATAATATATTTATTACAATTGATGCCTCTCATTCGCCAGAGCAGTTAGGGGTTAGGGGTTAGGTGTCTTGCTCAAGGACACTTCGACATGCCCAGGGCAGGGTTTGAACCGGTAACCCTCCGACTGCCAGACAATCGGTCTTACCTCCTGAGCTATGTCGCCCCCGAATAATACATTGGAGAAATTCCAATCTGGTTTTAGATTTAACCACAGCACAGAGACTGCACTAACCAAAATAGTTAGCGATCTTAGACTCAGCGTTGCAGCAAACAAGGTCTCAGTTCTCATTATTTTAGATCTGAGCGTAGCTTTTGACACCATCGACCATAGCATCCTGTTAGATCATTTCGAAAAGTGGGTTGGCCTCTCTGAATGTGTCCTAAACTGGTTCCGAACATACCTTACAGAGAGGCAATTCTATATTAGTTTAGGTGGCTACGTGTCAGAGAGATATGACATCTCCTTCGGGGTCGCACAAGGAAGCTGTCTTGGCCCCCTCCTTTTTTCAATATGCATGCTGCCCCTAGGTAATATTATTAGCGAACGCAATGTCAGCTTTCATAGTTATGCTGACGATACGTAATTGCACATTTCTGTGGAACCGAATGATCCGAGTGCCTTATACTCCCTGACTGCCTGTCTATCTGCAATTAACCAATGGATGAACAATAACTTTCTGAAAATAAATGAGGATAAGACAGAGATTCTCTTGGTTGGCCCCAAGAACAAAATAGATATAATCTCAAAAAGGCTAGGGAATCTTGGCTAGGGAATCTTGCCCATCAGATTAAATCGGAAGTAACAAGCCTCGGTGTAGTTCTGGATGCGGATTTAAATTTTAAATCCCACATAAATAAGGTGACCAAGACAGCGTTCTTCCACCTGAGAAATATAGCCAAGGTACGATCGTTTTTAACCCAGCAGGATGCCGAGAGGCTAATTCATGCTTTTATATCAAGCAGACTTGATTACTGTAATGCTCTCTTTACTGACCTTCCTAATAAGACAATTGAGAAGCTGCAGCTGATTCAGAACTCTGTAGCTAGGCTATTGACGAAAACAAGGAAGAGAGAGCATATAACCCCTGTCTTGGCTGCACTGCACTGGCTCCGTGTCCTTTAGAGTTGATTTTAAAATTTTGTCACTTGTTTTTAAAGCTCTTAATGGCTTAGCACCCCCATACATTTGAGTCCCTGGTGTCCTATGTCCCCTCATGAGCCCTTAGGTCCTCTGAGGCAGGTCTTTTAATTGTGCCAATGGTTCCCCAAAAGAAAATTGGGGAAGCCGCCTTCATCCACTACGCGCCAAAATTGTGGAACCTCCTGCCAAAAGGTATTAGAGAGGTGGACTCTGTAGACATTTTTAAACGACAGCTGAAAACACACCTTTTTAACCTGGCATACAATTAAAGATACCCTTTTCCACTCCTTTTATTTATTTATTTATTTTATTAATTATTTTTTTATTTTACTCATTGTTGTGATATGGTTCATTGTGATTTGGTGATATGGTTTTATTCTGATATTGTGGTATGACTGTGTTGATCTGTCAAAGTACTTTGAGCTACATACTCTGTATGAAAGGTGCTATATAAATAAAGTTATTATTATTATTATTATTATATAACTTAGTATTGATTTGCAGTGACCCTTCCCTCTAAGGGGACAAGTGGACTCAAACCATGCCAAGATAATGCCCCCCACAGCATAACAGAGCCAGTGTACCAGGTACACTGGCTCTGTTATGCTGTGGGGGGCAATGTACCCCCTTACTGTAGGGGTCAAGCATTCAGGCCAGTACCGTTCTCTTGGTGTACACCACACATGCACTCGGCCACTTGCTGAGAATATGGTGAAGGATGACTCATCTGACCATATCACTTTTTTCCACATATCTGTAGACCGGTGCCTAGGTACTACATTTGTCTTTGTAAAGAGGGGTTTACACACTGCAACCCTACTACAACAGTCCTCTCTATGTAGTTGTCGACGGACTGTTCTCGCTGACACAGCGTGATCACATCCTGCATTGACATTCTCAGTCACCTGAGGAAGAGTTGCTATTGTGTTTTTTTCTTACATATCACACTAATGCTCAATCATCGAATGTGTGCTTTCGACCACAATTTCCAACCCTATTTACTGATTTCTTTCTCATAGATTTAAATGCAGATGTCCCTTTAATCACTGTTCCTATTGAAACACTAGCCAGTTGAGCAGTCTTTTATGACTGAGACACCTGCCATCTGTGCTCCAATAATGACCTCTTTCAAAGTCACTTAGATGTTTTTCTCTTCCAAACTTGATCCAAAATCGAGGTCAACTGGGCCTTTTTTTAATACATGCCACAGAGCATGATAGGAAGTTAACTGCTTAATTGTACCATGCAGTACACCAGTACAACATCTGCATTTGTTATGTTTCTCCACTCATTTATTCAGGTTTTTGTCACACACACACACTACCGGTAAAAAGTTTTAGAACACCCCCATTTTTCCAGTGAAATCTAAGCAGTTCAATTCCAGTGAATGGCCTGAAATGGTACAAAGGTAAGTGCTAAACTGCCAGAGGTTAAAAAAAAAAAAAGAAGTTTAGGCTACCAAAAATTCAAAAATAATGTACATTTCAGAGTTATAAAAAATGCCTTTTTTCAGGGAACAAGTAATGAATTAACAACTTACAGCTTTTCTGCAGCTATGGAAGTAAATTAACCCTTGAAATTTGATGCAAATAATTCCTACAGGTGTCCCAACTATTGTTGATTACTTACAAACCCTCTGTCTGTATAAAATCAGTGTTGGAACAGACTGTATTACTACACCCTCTGAAGCATTATTTGGACAATATTGCACTGCAGGCAGTAGTATATTGCTATCATAATGGCGAGAAAAAGGCAATTAACAAAGGAAGACAGACAGACTGCTATAATCCTTAAAAGAGTAGGTCTTTCCTTTAAAGAAATTACAAAGAAAGCCAAGGTGTCAGTGATTACAGTTTCTTACACCATGAAAAAGCACTTGGAAACTGGAGGAAACTCTGACAGGAAGAGGTCCGGCAGACCCAAAGCCACAACAAAGCCAGAAGACAAGTTTCTGAGACTCAACAGCTTGCGGGATAGGCGGCTCACAGGACAACAGCTTCAAGCACAGCTTAACAGTGGTCGAAGTAAGCAAGTCTTAGTTTCAACAAGAAGAGAAGAGTTCGAGCTGCAGGTTTGACAGGTTGAGTGGCAGTATGAAAGTCATTGCTAAAATGACTAAATAAAAAAAGAGGCTTGCCTGGGCCTTGAAGCACTGGCAGTGGACTACTGAAGACTGTAAGGTCTTATGGACTGATGAATCAAAATTTGAAATCTTCGGTTCATCACGCAGGGTTTTTGTACGTCGTCAAGTAGGTGAAAGGATGGTTCCTCAGTGTGTGACACCAACTGTCAAACATGGATGAGGAAGTATGATGGTCTGGGCCTCTTTTGCTGGTTCCAGGGTTGGCAACTTGCACAGAGTGACTGGCACCCTGAAGCAAAAGGGCTACCACAGCATTTTGCAGCACCATGCATTACCCTCTGGTCAATGACTAATTGGTCAGGGGTTCATCCTACAGCAAGATAATGACCCAGAACATACCCCCAGGCTATGTCAGAACTATCTTAGAAGAAAAAAACAAGATGATAAGCGTCAAATCATGGAATGGCCAGCACAGTCTCCGAGCTGATTTGGGTTTAACTGGACAGAAGGGTGAAAGCAAAGCAACCTACAAGTGCAACACATTTGTGGGAACTTCTGCAACAGTGTTGGGTAGATCTTTCTAAACAATATTTGATTTCCATTGCAGAACAAATTCCACAAGTGTATTCAGCTGTTATATCTGCAAAAGGTGACTGCTTTGATGAGTCAAAAAATAAGAATAAATTGTGTTAAACAGAACGATTCCATGATTTCTATTTTTATTCTCCAATTGTGTATTTGTTCTATGCTTTAATTTCAGAGTACATTGAGACAACTGCGGAAATTTTTAAAAACCTGGAAAAATGGAGGTGTTCTAAAACTTTTGACCGGTAGGGTATATATATATTTATACAACGGCTTGGCTGAATACTCGATTCTGACTGGTCCAAAGGTCCATTATTTCTCAGTAAAGGGACACCTTAGGCTTTTCAACACTTCAAAAATAAATGCGCTACAAAATCCAGCATTCTAAAGCAGTTAAAACCGCAACATTATTCTTTCGGTTTTCAATTGTTGTTGGGTCCCCTCCCCTTTTCAGTGTCCAATTTCACAATTGTTGGCAACGATGAATCACGGTTCTAGTTACTGGCTTCATGTAGGAATGCCAACAATCCGGCAAAATACGGAATCGTCCCTTATTTTGATGGTAGAATAGGCGTTCCGTATTTAAGTCATGGCTATGGGACGCATTTTCATCCGTATCTTTGTAAAGGATTGCATTTACATTAACCGCTGTTATGAATACAATTCAATAGTTAGCTGGCTAGCTAGCCAGGATAACAAGCATGCTGTGAGACCATTCTGACCTAAAACCCAGAATTTTTATATTGGCTAGGTGACAGGTGACGGCGAACCTATCATAAAGTTAACTGGCATTCAAACCTGGTTTCAGAGTGTCTTGGAAAAACGCAATGTCTACACTGTGAGACCGCAACATTTTAAAAAGCAAGACAGGGCTAGGGAGATAATTTTGATTGAGTTATGGTTTCATGTAGTTTTCTTAAATAATGTAATGACAAAAATGAAAATGAAAATTGGTGCTAATTGTATGGTATAAATAGAGAAGGAACTATTTTTCTAGATGGAATCGTCGTTATCATAGAATTAACGACCAGAGGTTTTTGCTTAACAACAGTGCAAATAGAACTACCAACCAGAGTTTTGCTTGACAATGGTAAAATAATATGCCCAAACGGCCGCGGAAGAATATTTCACTTTCAGCTGATTAAGTCGATAAAAATCAATAAATATTAAAGTAACCATATAGTCATTGTTGGTAACCCGTTGTATACGTGGAATAAACCCCTCCGGGCTGTCCCGTTATTGGAAAATAATGTACTTCGGGGATTGTTAAGCGACCCTTGGCTTCGGCTCGGACGCATCACCACCCCCGTCGTACATTATTTTCCAATAACAGGACAGCCCGGAGGGGTTTATTCCTTACATACATATACACATATATATATATACTAAACAAAAATATAAATGCAACACAAGAATAGATTCATTAAGCACTTATCTGTCATGGTTTTGGGTGATAACACCATTTCTTTTCCATCCCGCGCCATTCTTTCATTTATTACGGCAATTCGTTTTTTCCTGCGCCTTTTCTTCAGTTATTACGGCCATTTAGTGTCCTTCATTTCCTTGATTGAATTATACTTGTACAAATCTCATTTTACTATTTGCACCTGTTGGCTTTTTAATTAAACCCCTAGCAAACCGATAAGCTTTGCTTCAGTGTCAACTTCCGTTACACGAAAGCCGGTAACTTGGTCAGTTTGGTAAGAGGTTTAGTTGTTTTTGTTCAGTACTAGATCAGTCCCTCTTCTGCGTCCTTTGATTTATGCAAAGAGTTATTGCGAAACTGAATTTTGAGATTATTAGATTGGGGGCTACTAAGTTAGCACTAATAACTTTACTCATTTCTACAACTCTCTTGTAGTTCTTTTGACAGTCCTCTGTGCGAGGGCTGCTCTCTTAAGTTCTCACGTTCACCAATCTATTCAGACTGTTGTTTTGTTTTAGTATACTCAATACTTCTTAAGCCTTAGTTTCTTCACCCTGTACTCGGGTCATTAAAGCTTTTTTCTTTGGGATAGTCTCCCATAGGAGTATTGTTTTTCTTTTCATCTACTTTTCCCCTATCCTTTTGTCTCTAATGAGATTTAGTGGTTATTCCACCCAGGTGGATAGCTTAAAGTATCCTGCTCAGTCGCGTTTGGTCTCCCTAATTCCCCACTCCCTCACATTATCTATTGATTTCATGTGATTAGGAATACAGATATGCATTTGTTACTCACAGATCCCCAAAAAAGAAGATACCATGAAATGAACAGAATACAAATCAGTATCTCGTGTGACCACCATTTGCTTCATGCAACGTAACACATCTCCTTCACATTGAATTGATCAAATTGTTGATTGTAGCCTGTGGAATATTGTCCCACTCCTCTTAAATAGCTGTACGAAGTTGTTGGATATTGGTGGGAACTGGTGGGAACTATATGCGCAGGTCCAGAGCATCCCAAACATGCTCAATGAGTGACATGTTTGGTGAGTATGCAGGCCATGGAAGAACTGGGACATTTTCAGCTTCGAGGAATTGTGTACAAATCCTTGCAACATGGGGCCGTGCATTGTCATGCTGAAACATGAGGTGATGGCGGTGGATGAATGGCGCAGCAATGGACCTCAGGATCTCATCATGATATCTGTGCATTCAAATTGCCATGGATAAAATGCACAGAGTTCTCTTCCCATAGGATATGCCTGCCCATACCAACACCCCACCACCACCATGGGCCATTCTGTTCACAAAGTTGACATCAGCAAACCACTCACCCACCCGACGCAATACACACTGCCTGCCATCTGCCCTGTACAGCTGAAACCGTGATTCATCATCAATTGTGACGCCGAACTGCAGACAAATCAAGACCCTGGTGAGGAGGTTGAGCACGCAAATGAGCTTCCCTGAGGTGATTTCTGACAATTTGTGCAGAAATTCTACAGTTGTGTAAACCAACTGTTTCATCAGCTGTCCGTGTGGCTGGCCTCAGACAATCCCGCAGGTGAAAAATTCAGATGTGGCGGTCCTGGGCTAGCGTGGTTCCACGTGGTCTGCGGTTGTGAGGTCTGTTGGACAAACTTCCAAAATCTCTGAAACGACGCTGTGGCTTATGGTGGAGAAATGAACACCCATTACTCTGGCAACGGCTCTACGGACATTCCTGCAGTCAGCATGCCAATTGCATGATTTCTTAACTCTTGAGGCATCTGGGACATGGTGTTGAACAACAAAAAAACTCAACATTTTAGGGTGGCCTTTTATAAGGAACACCTGTGTAGTGATCATGGGTTTTAATCAGCATCTTGATATGCCACACCTGTGCAGGAGATGGATTATCTTGACAAAAGAGAAATGCTAGCTAACAATGATATAAACAAATTGGTGGGTAAAATTTGAGAGAAATAAGATCTTTGTACACACAGAACAAATCTTTGAGGTATTATTTAAACACATCAAAAATGGCTGCAAAATTGAGCACACTATTATTTATATATATATATACACACATATGTAGTGAGGTTTACTCAGATGAATGGAGTTTCAACAACCAATCAGAATTCGAGACGTCAGTAGAACTCAACTTATTGAAATAACAGGGACACGACAACAATTTAAAGAATATGAATTTATTGATTATGATAATGTGATGGTAACAGGCCAATTGAACACAATTATTTGCATAATATAAGATTATACAAGGAAATGATGATTTTGCGATGGCTAAACATAAGAGGTTGGCAGTACTACCATTTAACAAAGGTTAGTTTGTGTTATTGGTTAGTGACATGCTACTCTATGTTACTTGGTTAATTTGTTATATCAGTCTCATAAAAATACAGTTTAACAACGTAAACTACAAAGTCAGGGAATTTGCTATTCCCGACCAGCATACGCAAAACAAAAAAAACACAACAGGTATTTCAAACTTTACTATACTTTGATGTCAGTGTCAAATATGCGTTTCAATACTTAACGGTGATTGTAAGGGCGGCCAGTCCTTAATTCCGTTAGGTGATGCTCGTTCAGCTCGTCAGCTGGTCCCAGGGGTCCGTGGCAGGTGCGTGGAGACGTGGGTAACTTCTTCTGTGAAGTCGGGGTCGCGACAAGTTCCAGTCACGATGACGGATGTGCACAAATCTTCTACTTGGGTCCCGGCCGCAAGGGAGATACGGAGGAAAAGTATGCAGATACATGTTCCTCAAACAGCTGTAGATGAAAATAAACCGACTTGGTTTATTCCGTGGACGGTGGCAGGCCAACTCGGCAGGTCTCCAGCGAGGTGCACGTTTGGAAGCGCAGCAAAGTCCCGTGGTGTCCTTAAGGAGATGCGCGTCTGGTCGGTTAGGCAATGCCTTACCTCAGAGCAAAGTTGTAAGGTTTTTTGATTACTTTTATCCTCCAAAGTCACTGACGCGACGGAACCCCACGTGTGAGTTCTGTAATTTGATTGGTTTATTATTTTGGCTACACAAACATTTCATTGGCTTGTGCTACTGGAGCGGTCAATGAAACATGAATAGATAGACCTTTGATCACTCCCATTCCTCCAAAAAGGGGGTGTTCCTTGCCCCAAGCTGATGCTTAATCGATCACGCAGAGAGTTTATTGCAGGGTCACAAGAGGAAATGGACAGTCACAGGCACTTGGTTGACCAAAAAGTTAATGATGAACCTGACTCAGCAGAGTCAGTCCCATGGTCAGTGAGCCAGAGGCCCCAAAGTTCCTGTGTATAATTGAACATAATGCTTGGGACAAAGACATTTGTGACAGGTGCTGGTGTTTTGGTCCACAAGTAGGGCAAGGTCATTTTTCAGTTTTTTACAGATTACGAAAGTGCAGATTATAAACTTTCAAATGATGTGTCATAAATCTGAAAATAGTTGAAGAAGATATGCTTATTTGAATGTTGGTACTCCTAAAATCAAGTAGCAGAGAAAATCCCCTTGAAAGATCTTGAACTTTTCACACTTCTCACAGGGAGATAATAGGTGGGAACAATAGCTAGTTAACTCCACCCCAACCACTCCCCCACTAGAGTACCTGTAAATCCTTGCCCATTTAGGGGTTACCCTATTTAAAGCTTTATAACTCCAGATGTGAATACCACAGAGACTAGAAAAATGTCTTAAAAGAAGCAATACATTTGTACCATTTATAATACCAGCTTAGATTACTTTATATTCATAATTTTGTAAGAAATAAAGTGCCACAAATGCAATGGTCAAGGCAAAAAATCTAAAATGAATTTGCTCCTTTTTTAGTTCGCAATAAAATACTGGGAGATTGCAGGTTAAAGTATACATGTCCTGGATCAAAAACTTCTTGACCACAAGTTCATAAAATCTAAGGGTGGATATGTAAGCAGTGTACCCAGTATCTCCAAATCTACCCACAATGTCTAAATTATTAACACTGGTCTAAAATAGCTAAGGGTCCAGAAACAAATCCAAAATCTCTCCAAAAAGGAATATAATGCTTTTTGTCCATTGTAAAGCATATGAGCCCCTTATGAAGGTTTAAGATGAAACATAGATATAATTTAAACATAATGCAAACATATAGTCACACAATGCTGCACAGTACCTAAATGTGTAATAATTAACTATTGTATGTAGCCTATTTCTATACTCTGTACACTCCTATGTTTTCTTGTATGGGAATGGGACGATATAAAAACATTTTTCAGCCGTCCACCACGTTTTGGCAATGTTTCAACACTCTCCTCATCACTGTTGTATGCGTCACAAAAACCATTACACTACTAACTAACGCTTACATTACAGTGTGAAATATCCACATTACATAATACCACCTATTTAAAGACACTCAATTTCTAAAATAACGTAATAACCGAAATATTTTGAGCAGTAGGCTAATACTTACATAGCAATGATGAAATCTTATCTATGTTCAGTAGATGGAGACAGAGACAGTAAATCAATGACAGTTATATCCGCTTCTGTTTTGCTCCAGAAAACGATGTCAGATAGGTCTATCAGCAAACATATGGCTTAGCTATGCCCAGAAGTCCTCAATAATAATGGTATTTTCCAAGGAATTATGAAAAATCTTTGACAACGTTTCGTTAGGTGTAACGTCTTTTAATGCTACCATATAGAGCGAATGCCATGGTAAGAAAATGTTCGGTTACGCTAACCTATAAAACGCTATTCCAAAAGCAAAATTAGACATGTTATACATCGTTAGAAAGCTTATACTCTCACCTACTGATTGAGCGTCCGCCATTTTAGCAACCTCACACAGTAAACAAACATAGGCTACTACCACACGGCTTTATTTATGGGCGGTGGCTTGACCGAAACAAAGTGACAATAGCCAACGAAATCAAACATGCTAATTAAACTGCACCCCCATCACGCCTCCAAAACCCGGCTGTAAGAATCACTAAAACAAGCCGACTTTGCTGACAAATTATAAGTATTTAGTGACCCTAAAAATGTTGTTTATTCTATTGAGTGACTTCTTCAACACTTTAACTTTCGTAATATGAAAAAAAGGAAAACAGTAAAAAAAAATTTAAAAAACCTTTTTTGCCTCCTAGCGCGATTTCAAGATTTACGACTTGCGGACCTTTTCTCCAGCACCCGTCACATTTTTTCTTTATTTGGGACAAATGGCGTCACAGGTGTTTCTGATTAGTCACATGTGTTCTAAAACTGAATGAGCTTGTGATGACTGAAGTTTCCAGACATGTCAGAGAGCGCAGACGTGTCTCAGTAAGCTCCTGCGGTTTTATCTATTTTATCTATTCTATTTGACTATTTTATTAGCATTGTATTCCATTTTATTTTATCAGCCTTTTTAGTCTTTTTAACCCTTTTTCGTACTTTTTACAGACTCCCAAACTTGCGGACTGCCATAAACCAGTGGATCGGGTTTCAGGCTCAAGAGCCATGAGAGGGACGAGCGCAGAGACCGGATTGCATCGGATGAAACACTTTTTTCAGCAAGGAAGAAGCACGTCGGCCATGCCAACACTTACCTCTCCTCCGGAATGTGCGAACTGTTCCAAGCTGAGCCGAAAGATCGCTGAGCTCGAGGGTAGAGTATCTGTCCTCCATCAAATAAGGGACGACGAACAGCTGCTTGACTCCTGGGTAGCGGCTGCTGCTCCCACGACCACCAGAGGATTGAATCCACTACACTGGACCCTGGCCCATGCACTGCCCCATCCGAAACAGCAGAGTCCTGGCTGCATCTAGGTGCAAGGCCCAAGTCCATGGCGTGTTCCACGCCGCAAGCATTTGATCCCTGGACTGTAGCCCGTGGGTCAAAAGGTGGTCGCAAGCGCTCCTCCATTTCCCCTCCACCAAAATATATCCAGCTGAGCAATACGTTTCTTGTTCTGGATGAGACGGGGGTTTCCGCTGTGGCCGTCCTGTCGTCTCCACCTGCGGTGCCGGCCGTGCCATCACGGAGTCCGAGCAGCTCGTATTTAACTGCTGCTGTGAATCCCCGGTCGCGGGTTTCACGTTGCCGCTCGGTCTGCTGGTCGGTCCTGGCTCTGCCCGACCCGGACCCCTCTCTGGCTATGGCGCCTCCTGTCACTGCTGCATCCTCCCCACCTGTGACCAGCGTTGATCGGGCGGCTCGTCACTCCACCACGGGAAAGAAATATTTGCGGTCTCCTCACGCCCGTCTGCCTGCACAGACCCTCCGGCCTAGCTCGCTGGGCTCGGCGCGGACGGAGGTGGCTAAGCGTCCGCTGTCCTGTTCGGGCAGCCCACTCGCACCATCTCCTCGTCCACTCTTCCCCCCCACTTCATTAATTATTGGAGATTCCATAACCAAGAACAGTCGCTTCTTAAACGCAGTCACGCACTGCCTCCCTGGAGCCACGGTCCCTGATATCCTGGATAAGCTCCCCGATCTATTGCCCTCACTCCCGTCCTCTATTAAAAAGTAAGTGTATAATTCGTCCAGGTGTGTAGAACTGCCGAAATCCGTATCTGCGTTCATTTGCTAATTACATACCGCGTTAGATTTAAACTTTTCCCTGTGTGGTAACTGTTCTTTGTTTTTAGGTTTCTATCTGTCGCTTTTGATTCTTAGAATTGATAGATTGGCTACTTGGGCTTAGCGATTGCGATTATTGTACTATTACAGACTGTGAACCCGTGTAATCAGCGCGCTATTCGATTCAGGTTTTCAGTTGCTAATTAAGTACCTAGTTTATGAGTCATCTCCCTATTCCAGTCTGCTCTCTCCCCCTCAGAAGGCGCTTCCAGCGACGTGGCCCCCCTCGACAACGGAACCTCTCTAACCTCTGCTACCCCCTGCTGACCCCCTGTGAGAACTTCACAGTCACAGGGGGGCTATGGAACTGCCAGTCTGCTACGCGCAAGGCGGACTTCATTTCCGCCTATGCCTCCCTCCTATCCCTGCAGTTCCTTGCTCTCAGAGAGACCTGGATCACTCCAGACAACTCTGCCACTCCTGCTGCCCTCTCGTCCTCCTACTCCTTCTCCCACACCCCCAGGCGATCTGGCTGTGGTGGTGATACTGGTCTACTGATCTCCCCCACTTGGAAATTCTCTGTTCTCCCCTTCCCTGACCTCCTGTCTATATCCACTTTTGAATTCCATCCTGTCTCTATCACCTACCCTACTAACCTCTATATTGTTGTTATTTATCGTCCCCCGGGGCCCCTGGGAAGCTTCCTGGATGAGCTAGACACCCTGCTCAGCTCCTTCCCTGAGCACGGCACCCCGCTGATCCTCCTGGGAGATTTTAACATCCACCTAGAGGCCTCCCAGTCTGCTGCCTTCCTACCACTACTCCACTCCTTCGACCTCTCCCTACAACACTCTCCCCCAACCCACAAAGCAGGCAACCTCCTAGACCAGATCTTCCTGAGGAACTGCTCCAGCTCCAATCTCACGGTTACCCCCCTGCATACGTCTGACCATCACTTCATCTCCTTCTCCCTCCCCCTCTCTCCACATCCTCCCTCTACTCCCCCCATCCCCACTGTCACTGTCCGCCGTAACCTCCGCTCCCTCTCACCCTCTTCTCTCACTCCCAGAGTGACTGCTTCCCTCCCTCCTCTTCAATCATTTTCCAAGCTCCCCACTAACTCTGCATCCTCCACCCTAACTTCATCTCTCTCCTCAGCACTCGACTCCCTATGTCCTCTTGTCCCTAGGCCAACACGCTCATCCCCTCCTAGTCCATGGATGTCTGACATCCTACGCACCTCCAGGGCCAGCTTCCGCGCTGCTGAGAGGAAGTGGGGCAAATCCAGGGACCCATCTGATCTTTCAGCCTATCAGTCTCTCCTGACAGAGTTTTCTTCTGCTGTCACTGCCGCTAAGGCAAAATTCCATCAAACTAAAATTCATAACTCCATTTCTAACCCTCATCAACTATTCTCTATTTTCTCCTCTCTCCTCAGCGTGCCACCTCCTCCACCCCAGTCTTCCTTCACTGCAGATGAGTTTGCAGCATTCTTTGACGAAAAGATCGCAGACATCAGCAGCTCCTTTGCCCCCTCTGCCCCCTCTGTGCCCTCCGCCCCCTCTGCGTCCTCCGCCCCCTGTTTCTCCACATTTTCTCTCCTCACAGACTCTGAAGTTTCCCAGCTCCTGCTCGCCCACCGCCCTACCACCTGCGCCCTCGACCCTATCCCCTCATCTCTCCTCCAGGCAATCACACCAGACATCCTCCCATTTGTCTCCTCCCTCGTAAACTCCTCCCTATCTTCTGGATGTTTCCCCTCATCCTTCAAGAGGGCCCACATCACCCCGCTGCTGAAGAAGCCCACACTAGATCCTTCAGTCATTCAGAACCACCGCCCGGTATCTCTCCTCCTTTTTCTATCCAAAACACTTGAACATGCTGCATCTAACCAACTCTCTGCTTTCTTCTCTCAGAATAATCTGCTTGACCCCCACCAGTCTGGCTTCAGGCCTGGCCACTCGACAGAGACTGCACTCCTCTCGGTCAGTGAGTCACTCCATGCCGCACGAGCAGCCTCCCTCTCCTCTGTCCTGATTCTTCTAGACCTCTCCGCTGCATTCGACACTGTGGAGCACTCCATCCTCCTGTCCTCCCTGGCAGCAACAGGGATCTGCGACACAGTCCTTGACTGGATTGAGTCTTACCTCTCCGACCGTTCCTTCCAGGTTGCCTGGGCGGGTAAGGTATTACCACCCCGTCCCCTCGCCACCGGAGTTCCCCAGGGCTCAGTCCTCGGTCCCCTTCTCTTCTCCTTATACACCAGATCCCTTGGCCCTGTAATCTCTGCCTATGGCTTGTCCTATCACTGCTATGCCGACAACACACAACTCTTTCTCTCCTTCTCCCCATCAGACACACAGGTCCCTGCCCGCATCTCCGCTTGCCTGAGGGACATCCAGAGCTGGATGGACAATCACCACCTGAAGCTCAACCCGGGAAAGACAGAGCTAATCTTAATTCCTGCTCTAAACTCTCCCCTCCTCGATTTTTCCATTTCCCTAGGGGACACCTTAGTGACATCATCACCCTGTGCCAAGAATCTTGGAGTGGTGATGGACAACAGGTTGTCCCTCTCCAAGAACATCGCAGCAGTAAGCCGAGCATGCAGATTTTTCCTGTATAACATCCGGAGAATCCGCCCCTTTCTCACCACCTACTCAACCCAGCTCCTGGTCCAAGCAATGGTACTATCCCGCCTGGACTACTGCAACTCTCTTCTGGCTGGACTACTGGCATCTGCCATCAGACCCCTGCAACTCATTCAGAATGCTACAGCTCGTCTGGTCTTCAACCTCCCCAGACACTGCCACGTCACTCCCCTGCTCACTACCCTCCACTGGCTGCCTGTTATAGCTCGCATCAAATTTAAAACATTGGTCCTAGCATACCAGGCAGTCAAGGGATCAGCCCCAGCATACCTCCACAAGATATTCAAACCCTACCTGCCAGCCAGACCCCTCCGTTCTGCTACCTCAGGACGCCTGGCACCTCCCCCTCTTCGCACCTGCGCTTCCCGAACACGTCTCCTGTCTGTTTATGGCCCCACGATGGTGGAATGACCTCCCGGTGGAGGTCAGAACAGCTGAGACACTGACCCACTTCAAGCGACGACTGAAGACTTACCTCTTCGGGCTGCACCTCTCCCCATCCCTCCCTACCTTCCTGTAAATGACTGTAAGCTTAGGGTTGTAACTAGGTAGCTGTTTTGTAGGAGACTTAGTTAATGCACCTGTCTTAACTACTGCTTGTATTTTTGCATAGACTGCATTGTTGCTGTTCTCATTTGTGTTAGTGTTAAATAGTTTAACCTTCAGGGTCCAAGTTGAACTATGCGGTTGTTCCCTGCACTTGGACCGGTACTACTCTCTAGGGTTTTCGTCATACTTGTTCCTGGTTATGGTTATACACTTTGTTGTACGTCGCTCTGGATAAGAGCGTCTGCCAAATGCCTGTAATGTAATGTAAAATAATAGTTCATGTGGGGACAAATGACAACCTATCAGGAGTCTGAGCGCACCAAAAACAATTTTAACCTCCTTTTTAACGTGTTAAAGAGCTGTGGAAAGTCTGTTTTTATATCAGGCCCTATCCCCACGCTCGGTCACGGAGCTGGCCGCTTTAGTAGAATCCTTAGCCTTCACACTTGGCTCCACTCCACTAGGATTCACAACATGGGTTTTATTGATAACTTTAATTTGTTCTGGGATCGTTCCTCTCTTTTCCAAAGAGACGGGATCCATCCCAACAAGCGGGGTAGCCAAATGCTATCAGCGAACTTGCGGCATGCGGTGCAGTCCTTCCCATCCGACTGACTGTTTATGTCCCACACACACGCCCCAGATCCTCCCTCTTCCTCTATGGTACAACATCAGCATACTCCTTCCCACGAGAGCTCCCCCCACAGGTCTCTCCTGTCATTCAATCCCCTATCTGTTCGCACTCATCTTTCTGTTTTTACTAGGTCTAAACCTCCCACTCCCACACCTACGGACATCCCAGTCAGAATCACTGGCAGAAAAGAAACCGGGTACCCCGCTAGACTATCTGGGGAGCGCGGTGGGTAGTAGTCCAGAATCTCCGCCCTCTGACGTGGATGCTGTTGTCAGATTATGAATCGGCTGCTGCCGCTGTCAAACTGGCTCTGATAAACGCGAGATCCCTATCCAATAAAACTTTTATTCTTAATGATTTTTTCACCGCCCATGATTTGGATTTCTTGCTGGTAACGGAAACCTGGCTTAACGTTGGTGAGTTTGCTCCAGTTGTCGAACTCTGTCCTAATGACTGTAACTTTTTTAGCACGCCTAGACCTTCCGGACGTGGCGGGGGTCTAGCTGTGGTGTTTAAGAAACATTTTAATTGCCACCTTTTAAACACTGATCATTTCTCCAGCTTCAAGGTGCAATTAATTAAAGTAGACCTGCTCAAACCCCTTTTAATTGCTCTTGTGTATCGTCCGCCAAGAATACATAAAGACTTTATTCCACAATTTGCGAACTTTCTTTCAAATACCATGCCTAACTTTGATAGAGTCCTGGTTCTTGGTGATTTCAATATTCATGTTTGCTGTCCCTCTAAGCCTCTTGTGGTTGAATTTATGCATCTGGTTGAATCTTTTAATCTGGCTCAGCTTACCACTGGCCCTATGCACAAGCTAGGCCATACACTAGACCTAGTCTTATCATTGGGTTTCCCGATTTGCAATATGGAAATAATGGATGCTTGTCTTTCGGATCACAGTGCTGTTGTATTTGATTCATTTTTGCCTCTCTCACCCACTAAATCTCATCTCTCTGTACGTTACTCTCGCTACATTAATTCTTCGACTGCCAATAAGTTCTCAGAGGCCCTCATAGCTGCCCCCAGTACCTACACTATTGAGGGTTCTCCTCCCCATCTCAGCACTGAGGAACTTATTTTCTTATTTAACACCACCTGCTTTTCTATTCTGGATTCTGTTGCCCCCCTTAAATTGAAAAAGCCCAAGCCTAAAGGTTTCCCTTGGCTTAATGACACCACCAGAGCCCTAAGGAGGGAGTGCAGAAAAGCGAACGGAAGTGGAAGCGTGATAAACTTCAAATTTCCTTTGACATTTTGAGGGACAATCTTCTCAAATATCAGGAAGCAGTTAAGGCTGTGAGAACAAAATACCTCTCTGACCTCATCTCTAATAACTCTCATAATCCCAAAGTCCTATTCACTACCATTAACTCTCTTATCCGTCCCGCCCCCAGTACCAGCTTAGATGTGCCTCCAATTAAGTGCAAAGAATTTTAAAAATTTTTCATTAGCAAAGTTGAGGACATCAAAATGAACATTTCCCCCTCCACTCGTGACCTAGCTGTCTCTCTGGCCTGTTCATCTGAATTGAACTGGTTATGCTACCCAACCCATTACGCTACCCTCCCTTCCATGAATTCTGCAACCTGCTCCCTTGATATTGTCCCCACTGCTCTCCTGAAGGAGGTCCTTGACATAGCCAGTCCCAGCATCCTATCTATAATCAACAGCTCTCTAGCCACAGGTATCGTTCCAACCTACTTCAAGCACACAGTGGTCCAGCCCCTCCTGAAAAAAACAAATTTAGACCCCACCTTGTCGAGTAACTACAGACTGATTTCTAAACTTCCGTTCCTGTCTAAGGTCCTTGAGAAGGTCATTCTCGGTCAATTGCTGCCCCACTTACACCAAAATAACATCCTGGAAAGACTTCAGTCAGGTTTTAGGGCTCACCATAGCACAGAGTCTGCCTTGCTGAAAGTGTCTAATGACCTGCTCCTCTCTGTTGACTCCGGTGACTGTGCCGTACTGATTCTTCTTGACCTCAGCGCAGCGTTCGATACAGTGGATCATGACATTTTAATTGACCGTCTCCAATGTGGGGTTGGTGTTGGTGGCACTGCCCTGAACTGGTTCATATCCTACCTCAGCAATAGAAGTTTCTCCTTCAACATAAGAAATTCTTCCTCTCCTCCAGCCTGGCCCTCCTGCGGGGTCCCACAGGGTTCCATCCTAGATCCCATTCTATTCTCTATTTACATGCTTCCCCTTGGTCAAATTTTTTAAAAGTACATTTCCTTCCATCTTTATGCAGATGACACACCGCTTTATCTCCCCCTGAAACCAAACGACCAGTGCAAACTCAACAGTCTCATGGACTGTCTTGAGGACATTAAGTGCTGGATGGCTCAAAACTTCCTGCAGCTGAATGAGAGCAAGACTGAAACGATCCTATTTGGCCCCCCTGACTCCATCAGACTGATTACTAGCAGCCTAGGCAACCTGTCCACCCTTGTCAAACCCTATGTCAAAAACCTTGGCGTGATATTTGACTCCACCTTTAAATTTGACAAGCAGGTAAATGGAGTAGTTAAAGCCAGTTTCTTTCAGCTTCATTCCATTGCCAAAATCAAGTCTTTTCTGTCATTCAAAGATCTTGAGAAAGTCATCCATGCCTTCATATCCTCCCACTTGTCCCGCTTGCAACTGGTCCAGAATGCCACAGCCAGGCTCCTGACGGGTACCCGGAAGAGGGACCATATTAGCCCTATTCTGGCCTCTCTCCACTGGCTACCAGTCCGGTTTAGAGTTGATTTTAAGGTTCTCCTGTTTGTCTTTAAAGCCCTAAATTGGCAGGCTCCCTCGTACATCTCAGATCTTTTAACCCCTTACTCCACCTCCAGGTCCCTCAGGTCGTCTGACTTGGGGCTCCTGGCTGTCCCGCGAGCAAAACTTAAGCTCAGGGGTGACCGCGCCTTTGCTTTTGCTACCCCTAAACTATGAAACAGCATCACCCACTCAATTAGATCTGCCCAGTCCATTGATTCCTTCAAGTCCAGGCTGAAAACATACTTTTATTCTGTAGCGTTTGGATCTTCCTGATGTGATTTTAGTGCGCCTATGCCTGTGATTTGTAGTTTTGTGCCGTGTGTCTTGATGCTTTTTACTCTGTGATTTGTACTCTGTGTTTCTGTTTTTATTTTGTGATTTGTTCTTATTTCGTGATTTTACCTGCCTGTACAGCACTTTAGTCAACCTGGGTTGTATTTATAAATAGATTTAATTTTATTTGATTTGATTTTATTGCTTCCTTAGTGCATGCATGGAGAGCTTTCAGTATCTTGCCTTGATTCTGAGCTATTTTGGATTGTGTGTAGATTAAGACTAGTAGTCATAAAAACCATGTTTTTTTTCTCTGTATTGTTATGGTTTTACTGTATTATTAGCCTTCTGCCAAATAGAAAGATAGCTAGATATACAGACAGACAGACACATAGATAGATAGGTAGATAGATAGATAGATATCTTTGATGTCATTTTGAATATATTATATCCTCAAAACTCCCAATTTAAGAAGTAAATCTGAACAAAGGAGACAGCAGCTGATTTATTTAATTGGTTTGAATGAGACAAGGGTCATAGCACAGACCACAAAAGATGAAATATTATCTGCAAGTGACTTTTACTATTCAAGATTTATTTTCTATAAACAAGACAAGTTCTTCAACCATATTAGTTATGTGAAGATAATTTCAATTCAGGCTGTAATGGAGTCTAAACATAAAAAGAGTGCTCACCTCTGACGGCATACCCATCCTTAACCGATGCGGGGAAAGGGGGCAAGTTGTCTTTGGCATAGACGTCCTGCGCCAGGACTCGCCCCATCCCATCTAGACAGAAAGAGGGAGAGTTTTAGGAAGGAAAGGATAGAGACTATTTTGATTCTGTCATGGTCCTGTTTTCCTGTCTGTGTTTCCCCTGTTGGGCCGCCAGATGGCGGCACTTCTGTTTTGAGTCCTGCTCTCCCCCTGTTAATTGTATGATTGTTTTCAATTGTCTCGTTATCCCATCATTGTTCCCACCTGTGTCTTGTTATCCCCTCCTTCTGGTTTGATTGTTTTTTGAGTTCACCTGTGTCTTGTTACCCCTTGTCTATTTAAGTTCTTTGTCCCCTTGACTCGGGTGCTGGTTCCTTGTGTTTGTTTCCAATGTTGCAAACCGTATGTACCTGCTTGTATTTTGTGCCTGACTGTGTTTTTGTTTGACCTTCCCTTGTGCTCTGCCTTCCCGTGTTCTGCCCTGCTTGTGTTTGTTCCCGACTAGCGTTTGTTGAGACCCATTGTACCTGCCTGCGTTTTTTACCCGTTTGTGTTTTGTTCCTGACTTGTGTTTGTTTCCTACCTGTGTTTGCTTCCGACTTGTGCTTGTTCCTGACCCGTATGTATTTTCTGGTGTTTCTTTTATGTGTTTGCCTGTGTGTTCCACCTGCCTGTACCCTGCCTGCCTGCCTGTGTTCTGTTCTGTGTTTTGTTCTTAAGAATGTTTTGAGTTTGTTGTTTTGCCCTTTGTGGCCTTGCCTGTTCCCTGTTTGTGTTTGCCTTTTTTTGTGTGAGTAAAATCTTTGTTAATTTTCCCTTTTTGAGTTTCGTGTTTTTTTTTCCCCCCACTCTGCGCCTGGGTCCCAGCACCCGTACTGTCACAGATTCAGGTGTAGATGGGATTTCACATACATGGTGGTTGAGTGTATCAGCACTCATCCACTGTTCTATAAAGGAGTGGAGCCACAGAAATTTGGAGAATACATGAAGCTTTTTTCCAATACAAAAATATATTCACATTTAATTTAAATATAAATATTTAAATCATTATTTTTGGCTGGACCGCAACAGCGGGGCCAGCCCTTTAAACGCAAATGTCTGTGACTGAGTGAGTGTTGAAGCTACACCATTGGTCGGCCGAGTTATGAAGTTACACCATTGGTCGGCCGGATTAAGTGTGTACGGTCCAGCCATATACTAGGTTTTGACCTGGTCTTGTTGTTATTTATCATGCTTTATAATGTTAGATTCCTGATATGTTCATTAAGAAGCACTGGCTACTTGTGGGATTTCTTTTTGTTTTATGCAACTGTTTGTGAATTTGGCAATTTGGCAACAAAGGTAATGCACACATTTCAACAGAGAGATGAACGTTTACAGGTTTCAAACCTGTAAAAGGATGAATAAATTATTAACATAATTCACCATTCTATAATCCTTATCATCCAATTTTATAATACTTATAATCCTGATGTTGGTAATACCAGTCCACTGTAAAAGAAACAGTTGCCCTGCATAAATACCATATGGCAGCCAGAGACACTGACACACATACTGATACATTTACTCTGTTTTTGTCAAAGGACATTCAGTGCCCTCTGAACAATACTTAAAAAAAAAAGTATGCACACAAATTATTGGTGGGTGTCATACATTATAGTCTTAAAATTCAGTCTCCTTTCAAGACTACAATTCCACAGAAAACACTTCTGTACTTCTAAATAAAAGTGACACATACATTTTCCATTTGGCTGCCTAGCCAATAACTATCAATAGTGATAGCCCAACAGCAAATGATGACACAACCAAAACTGTTCTTCGCAATGCCATATGCTGCCAACCTACTAAGTGGATATCTTGTTTAAAGCACTGCATCTGCAAACAAAAAAGCCCTACAAACCAGTTTTGGAAATCCCTCATTGTGGACCCTACTGAAAATTTCATTTTAAACCAGAATAAATGGGTCAAGTTGATTTAAACTACGTTTTTGACATTTCCAGCTGGTTTTAGCCGGTTCACCAGCCTATAGTCAGCTAGTCTACCAGATTACGCACCATTTCACTCTACCAGCTTAACCAGCCACAGACCAGCTATGACCAGCTTTCACCAGTCACAGACAAGCTATGACCAGCTAAACCAGTTAAGGATCCCAACTAGTATTAGCTGGAATTATCAGCAGGGACCCTTTGAGTGTGGGGACCAGGCTTTGACTAGTCTGTTACACATGTCTGTAGAACATATATGCCTTTTCTTGGCTTGGTGTACTGTAACTGGATTGGTCCAATTCAGGCTAATCCAATCGTAGGAATATTCAGCTAATATTAGTTGCAACAACAAAATCTAGTCACAGACAGTGAAGCAGAGCAACTCCACACATTTCATGTTACCATACCTTTCCTGTGTTAAGTCAATTAGGGTATCAACTTTATTTACATAAGAGGTCATTTCAAAACAATAGCTAAGCGATAGATTTATTTACGCTTTTATGTACTATATCTGATTTTCTGTGGGTCAAAAGTTTACATACACTGTTATTATTTGTTGGCATTGCCTTTTAATCGCTTAACTTGAATCAAACGCTTGGGGTAGCCTTCCACATGCTTCTCACAATACTTTCCCAGAATTTTTTCCCATTCGTCCTGACCTGGGTCAAATACATATTTGTTTTGGATTCAAATACTTTTCTGTGCTCTGTTGATTTTGCCTAATGTAACTGAGTCTGCCAATAGGACCAACAGGTGAGGTTTGCACTTTTTGAGAGTATTTCATTGGTTCCAATACACCAGACAAAATCAGTAAAGCGTAGAAAAGTATTTGAATCCAAAACAAATACGTATTTGACCCAGGTCTGATTTTTGGCCTATAAGTCTAATTTGCTTATCAGGTCACCTACCTTGTGTCATGGTTCTGTGTTTCTGTCTCTGTTTTTCCTTGTTGGGCCGCCAGATGGCGGCACTTCTGTTTTGTGTTCTGTTCGTTCCCCTGTTGGTTAATTGTATTATTGCTTTCAATGAATTTATTATTGTTTCTGCTTGTGTCTCGTTTGTTCCCACCCTGTCCTGGTTTGATTGTTCTTTGAGTTCACCTGTGTCTTTTTACCCTTGTCTATTTAAGTTATTTGTTTCCTGACTCGGGTGCTGGTTCCTTGCGTTTCATTTGTGTTTCTGAATGTGTTTCTGCCTGCATTTCCCGCTTGTGTTTTGGACTGTATATATCTGCCGGTTTTTGTCCTACTTGTGTGTGTTCAGCCTGTCCGTATTCTGTCCTGCCTGTGTTCCGCCCTGCTTGTGTTCTGTTCTGTGTTTTTTCTTGTTCTTAATAATTCTTTTGTTTGTGGTTTTGAGTTGAGTTTGTGGTTTTGCCCCTCGTGGCCCCTTTTTTTGTTCTTGAATTTTTTTTTTTGTAATGAAATTCTTTATTATTCACCCCTTCAGTTTTGTTAGTTTTTCCCACTCTGCGTTTGGGTCCATTTCCCCAGAAAACCCTGACACCTTGCTTGTTCACTGGGCTGTCAAGCTAGTTAGCCAACAAAGCACAACAGGAATGCCAGATCAGATCAAGTTAACATAAGAATGTTTGAACACTTTATTTCTGGGACATTCATTATTCCATTCTGGCAATGTTCGTTCCATTCTGTCAATGAAAGCTATTCATCAAATTTGTTTGAACCACAATCAACCCTTTAGAGACAAAAGCCCACCCAATGTCATGGTGAGGGAGGCCTCACCTCTGTAGTTGATAATCTCAGTGCCCAGGATGGCGGTCATCTCCAGCACAGTGATGAAGGCCTTGTCCATGGATGTGAGGGGGAACGGGGACATGCGGTGCCTCCGAGCGACCTTGGTTATATCCACTGCGCTGTGGCCTGCAGTCAGACAGAAGGGAGGCGATTAAACCCATATGTCCAAAGGGCATCAGCACTGTCAGACAGCTAGAGGAGGCAATGTCATGAGGAACAGCCAGATCTGCATTGTGAAATGCTACGTTTAGTTCTTGTTTTCATTTATTCAATGTATCCATAAAGTTACTCTAACAGAGAGATAACAACAATGTATCTTAGGTGAGATTTGCAAGCTATACTAATATGTAATACATATAATTAAATTATTAGCAAGTTGTATAAGTTATAAGTTATACTTGCTGGACAGCTGACCAAAATGGATAATGATAAATAATTTGTCACTAACTTTTAGACCATTTTTTTATCCATCAAACAAACATTTCTAGCATTAAACATAACCCTGTCCTTTTTTCTATTGTGGAACTGCGGAGACTTACACATGGTTACCATGAGGCACAGAGCCCCAGGAAATAATGCACATCACACACATTTCTAATGTTAATCTTGCACAAGACTGGAGGACTGAGAACAGGAGGGGGCGCACTCACTGCGATTAGTAAGGGCTACACAAAACTCACTGGCTCTCAGTATGTTCTCTTTACTGCTGCATCGTGACTGCACCTGGAGAGAGGGAGAGGGAGTGAGGGTGGGAGGAACAGAGATTGAAAGATGAGGGAGGGAGGGAGAGAGAGTGTGAGACAGGGAGGGACAGAGAGAGTAATAAATGGAGAGAGGAGAGAGAAAAGAGAAAAGAAAGAGACCGAGAGATTAGTAGCATGAAAGGAAAATCTCTGACAGAACTCACTACACAATGCCAATTCGTAGGTGGACTACAATCGCCAGATCCTGACACAAGAACTCTCATTCTATTGCTCATTTTTTAGGTGTGTGCTTTTTATATTTTAATGGCTGTAGACTTTATTCAATTTAAATAAGACCTCAAAATGAGAAATTTGGTGGCGGTATTGCCCATAGACATAGACTAGCTAACATGGGGAGACACAATGCTAACTTACAAAATCAAGCTAACTTCTCCATGTTTGAATAAGTCCATCATTCTAAAGTTCTAAATGAACATGACAACAACAAGACACTATTATGTCTGAACTGCTGTAACTGGCACTCAGGCAGCAATGAGGCACACAGTCACTAAGCAGCCAGTCAATCATACACTGTCTGAAGTGGCGAGCAGGCAATAACCATAATGTGTCAGATGGGCAATGTTATGCTGAAACAGAAAAAGGCCATCCCCAAACTGTTGCCACAAAGTTGGAAGCTCACAATTCTGTAGAATGTCATTGTATGATGTAGCATTAAGATTTCCCTTCACTGGAGGTCCATAAAGAAATGGTTTGCTGAGTTTGGTGGGGGAAGAACTTGACTAGCCTACACAGAGCCCTGAACTCCACTCCATCAAACAACTTTGGGATGAATTGGAATAACGACTGTGAGCCAGGCCTTACACCCAACTTTAGTGCTCAACCTCACTAATGCTGTTGTAGCTGAATGGCAACCAATCCCTGCAGCCATGCTCCAGAATCTACTGAAAAGCCTTCCCAGAAGAGTGGAGGCTGTTACTGCAGCAAAAGGGGGTCCAACTCCATATTAATGCCCATGGTTTTGGAATGAAATGTTCAACAAGTATATATGGATGTGAAGTTCAGGTGTCCACATACTTTTGGAAATGTAGTGTATATGTTGTAAATGCACATTTTTGATCTCTTACCTAAGGCCACTAAATATTGTTGGTAAGACTAATTGCATGCTCATCACAAGAAAAGCTAAGTAACGTCCAGGAATACCATTGCTTCTGTTGCTTCCGTATTGTTAGTTACACTGTATCTTAGTTTTTACCAAGTTGGATGGATGACATCTTCAAATATTTGGTTTCTGGAAAGCATAGCTATACCTAACTTTTATGGTTTGAGTTACAAAGTTTTCCATTATGTTTTGTGCAAGGTCTTTGTGAAGAACAAACAAAACAAATGTGAATTCAGTTTTTCTTATTAATAGTAAATTCCTTTACATTTGATCTGTGAAAGTAAAACACTTATAAATGAGAAATTCAGTTTCTTACGAGTGTTTGAGTACTTAGAAAATAACGCACTAACATGGTGGGTTGGGAATAAATGGTGACTTTGTGTCACAATGGTATTGAATGCAGACATATAGGCACAGTATGTTTGGGAGGAATATTCCTCACACCTATGGTGCTATACTCAATGTACGTACATATGTAATATTAGTGCAGTGTTGGACAAGCAAGGATTAATTAAGAATATGTTTCTTTTCTGAATCCAGAGGTTCCAACAGTCAATGTCCTTGTTAAGGTGTTCAGTTCGGCCCAACAAGGAATAGTAGGTGACCTGATAAGCAAATTAGCTTTATAGGCCAAAAATCAGACCTGGGTCAAATACGTATTTGTTTTCGATTCAAATACTTTTCTACGCTTTACTGATTTTGTCTGGTGTATTGGAACCAATAAAATACTCTCAAAAAGTGCAAACCTCACCTTTTGGTCCTATTGGCAGACTCAGTTACACTAGGCAAAATCAACAGAGCACAGAAAAGTATTTGAATCCAAATACTAAACCAAGTGATATTGAGTGCTAGAACCCCTCACTTCACCTACATGTAAAATATATTTTATTAGATTTAATTTAATAATTATGTTTAAAATTACAATTATCTATTTAATCACCAAATTCTTTGATAGATCAGTCTACAGAAAACTGGTGGCATTAACCAACAAGTCAAAACAAGCTGTATATCAGGTTTTCAGATTGAATAATTGAATTCAATAAGAAGCAGTCAATTATATTAATGAACATACATTCTTTATTGAATGCAGGCACACTACTTCTAAATTACACAACAGAAGACATACAGCAAAACATTAAACAACTAATCTAGAAATACCAGAAAATAGAGAGAGAGAGACGGATAAGAGAGAGAGAGAGAAACGGATCGGCCAGAAGTATCACCCACTTCCAGTATAAGCGCCACAAGGAAACCAGCTAAAAACACACAACCTAGGAACCACCACCAAAATAAAAAGAGGAAAACTCTTCTTCTTCCAGGCTCCGAAACCAAACGCAACACAACAACCTTTTTCCTGTGGCAATCTTAAATACCTTACCCAGCATGGCTTGAGGATGTTTTGCCCTGATTGGGTGATGTTGAGTTAAGGTGTAGGATAGAAGGGAGGGGGGGTCAGACTAAGTTATGACAAGGACTGGCCTACCTAAAGATTGCATTCAAACTTAAAGAGGACACGGGAAAGGGAAATGTTAGGCATGTAGGGTCTCCGACCCCCGATATGGTGTCCTGTGTCATCAGGTTTGTCTCTTCGGAGGGGGTGAGACCCATAGATTGTCTGCCTAGATTAGGGTATCCGTGGATTTTATATTACCCCAATCACATTTGCTTTGATGCTTGTGACGGGGAGGCCAGGCCACATTCTTATTCACTGATTCCCTTTCTAAATCCAAAATCTAAACAGTACATATCCTGCAGCAGTATAATAGAAAATATTATTTAAATATTTGATACACTACCATACAATCTAATACTTATTTTGATATTGGATGATGTTTTGAATTTCATATGGTAATAATTTCCAGTGAAGGTTACATGCACAACAATACCAAGTTTTATTTATTAATTAAACCTCCCGATGCAAAAACGATCTGTGCAAAAAAAAAAAACAGATCTTTGCTGATACACCTTGATGGACAGCTGACTGATGTTAGTATGAGTGCTGATAAATTTAATTTCCTGTGTTTTGATGCTTTCGGCAAATGCAAAAATTTCACTTAAAACATAGTTTATGTGATTAATACAATATATGAGGCTAGATAATAATATGAGACTGTTCTTCTAAACATCAACGTCCAGTACCAACATGAAAACTTTATAAGACTGTCATATTTTATGTACAATGCCTTGTATAATTGTGTTATTTTTATTGTATATATTTTCCATTGCCTTATTTTTCTGTTTTCCATTTCTTTTAATTTGTAAATGCTTTTCTGTGAAACACTTTGGGCTGCAAACCATTGTATGAAAAGTGCTATATAAATAAAGTTATTATTATTATTATTATTATTATTATTTATTATTATGGTTTGAGGCTCATTTGCTACCTTGGACCCTTGTTGACGTAAAGCCATTTAGTCAACAAATGTGTTCCATACTGTATCAGCATAATTTACAGCTGAATCTAGTCCCACCCACCAATTCCCACAGAGATCCATTCAAATGCAAAGAGTTTTTGTATCGCTTTTAGGACAACCTGAAAATAAGATATCCAGACTCTGATGATGTGGATAGGTCACAGACATCAGGAAGTCATGGCATGCAAATGATATGCAACCAAATACAAAACATGACTCTATGACATTATGTTAATTTGTCTACTGTATAAGTGAATTTCCCTGTTTCTAGCTTTTCCCCAAACAGTTCACTGCAGCAAAAGTAAACGAACAAATGGTGGCACAGAAGGTCTCAGGAGTGCATTTGTTTAATTCTTGCTAATTTTCTGACCAATGATTTGTTGTTAAGACCATTAAAAGCTTAATATTTTGCCATTTTGGGCTTGGCCCATTTTTTTGCCCAGGAGTGTATTCTTAAAAGCAGCATCAGCTGGCAGCATGCTCACTGAGACCTTCCAAACCCTCACATGGGTTTACAAATAGGACTGGGGACTCTGAAAATTGAGGGAGAAGTTAAATCAGGGATTCATCGGTTACAAAAAGTTTGTTCTTCAAATGGAAAATAAAACTGTTGTAATTGAGTTGTCATAAAGTTTTAGATTTCATTGCTGCAAATATAGATTGGTCAAGTACATCAATCACAAAAATGAATGTAAACTGTATTACTTTTAGTAAAATTAAGTTGGGCAACACTTGCTTAATTTGTCAGAAAAAAATGTTGATTGCATCCAGGCAGTGCACAGAACAAACATGAACATTACATGTGCACTGGCCACAAACTGCCTCCTCCTATCTCTTGAATGTCCCATGTCTCTACCCTAGACCACCCCTCCTGTATTTCCTTGTCCAACACAGTGCTGCAGTATTAGTCTATTTCATAGGCATTAACAGAAATGCATTTTTTGTGGATTAATCAGAAAAATATTAATTTTCTGACCCTAAATGTGACAGGGAATGACATACACTATGAAATGTCCTCCAGTTCTAATTTGTGGTAATGTCACAGAGGAATGATGGCGTGATGTTACTGCAAAAGCAAAACTTAGTGGGTCGCCCATGCCCCATACTCAACCACACTCCCACCCAGAGTGAGATGAGGAAAAATTAATTCTGTCTGTGATCAGAAAAGCTATGCCAACATAAAGAGGCAATGGTTGTGCCATTTCACACCGAACACAGAAAGAGATCATGCAATGCATAAAGTGTATGACTGAATCCTAAGAAGGATTCTGAAAAAAAAGCCAAAACATCAAACCAGAGCTGACCTCTCATCCCTCATTCAGCCCTTAATGATCAGTCCCTCTCCTCCTTCACAGCCCATGTCATTCTGTCCCTCATAATCTGACCACCACATTACCCACAGCAGGGGAATATCCATGACTCCTATGGCCTTTTCCCATACTCAGCTGATATAGCAAGTGTACACAACTGAATAGCTGAAGGACTGGGAGAATAAATGGCAGTCTCCCTCCCGTATATACAGATGCGCTGGCACACCAACACATGTGCACACACACGCGTACACATACACATGCATGCACACTTACATGTACACACACACTCACAGATGCTGACAGTAACGAGTGTGAGGATGACTAAAAGCACATCTGAAATCACAGTACTGAGGATTAATCTGTGAACACAGAACCCAGTTAGTGCTAACAGGGAAAGGTATGGTACAATAATGCCTTCCAGGACTGTCAGGACAAGCAGGTCCCCGACCAAGCAGAAAGTTTTGGCTGTTTGTGACACCCTTGTCACCAGATTACTTGTCACAAGTCCTGCAGTGCACTGGTGGGGGTTAGACTGTTTTCTAATTCGCTAATGGGTCTCCCATTAATAACACAGTGGGCACCAAGTGTTCTGGCTGGGCCCTAAAGCTCAGAAACACAGGATAACGATGTTAAAGCCTGCTAAAGTTGTGCTATCATTACAAAACATTACATTACTGGTATTTGGCAGGCACTCTTATCTAGAGCGACTTACAAAGATGAGCTGTGGAAGGACCTTCCCTCCAGCACCCCTTTACACTGAATATTAGACCACATACATACACAACCCTAGTACTAGTGTGTAATCAGTAAATGCTTAGTCTACTGATTCCCCCAATGTCTGTGTCACTGTCATATTAAAGCAACCAGCTGAAGCTGTAGTTTATTTGGATGTATTGCAGCCATGTTCTTGTTTATTGAATTATTTAAAAAAAACAAATTAAATATAAGTTCATGAAACAATTTGCATGTGCTTCTGGAGTTGTGTGACCAGTGTCTGAATGATGACCACAGTACAAGCTCTTTGCACAGAGCCTCAGTTATGTCTTAAAAGTCTCATGAAGTGCTCAGAGTCAATCAGCTCAAGCTCTTTGTAATCAGAATACAAAGAATGTAATCAGAATACAAAGAATACTTTCTGCTAATTAGTAAAGTGCTGTTTTTGCAGAACAGCCTTATCTCTGGCCAATCTAGTGAAGTGCCTGTTCATGCAACACATTTCACCAGTGTGCCTTATAACCCATTTATACTATGCTGTACAGAGAATTGTGGGAAAACACAGTCACATATCTAAGCCAACCATGAAAAGCACTCAAAAATCAGATGTCTCATTACTGAAAGAGTCAGTAAATCCCTATTCCAACTGATCAGGACCTTCTGTAACTTTCTGACAAGAAATCTTTTGTGTGGTGCACAGCCTGCATGCTGCGAGAGTGGAAGAAGGATAAGTGTTTACCTGATCCAAGGTAGAGTACCTTGACTTGAGCGTGATGACCTCATCCAGGTGAGCCCTGAACTCTCTCCGTGAGGCCTGGAGGAAGCCACAGGATAGTCACTCACCTTTACACGCCTGATTACAAAACTTCCTCTCTTTCACTCAACTTCACACACCTGATTACACAACTTGCTCTCTTTCACTCACTTCCACACACCTACATCACTTCCTTTCACACGCCAGATGCTTCTTCCATACTGAACTTCAAATGGCTGATTACATCACTTCCTCTGTCACTATCACATTCAAGTCCCTGATTATATAACTTTTCTTGCACTCACCTTCACACACCGAATACCCTGATACAGAAACTATTATTCAATTGATACATAAGCTATACAACACAACTACGCATCAGAAACTCTTTCTCTCTCACTTTATTTTCCTTCTTCCCAATAATCACCGTATAACATGATATAAAACAAGCTTGCTTACTGTGTTTAACTATTTTTATGTGTTTATAACAAAACTATGTATGTAACTAAGTGTGCAAAATGGAAAGGTAATGGGAAGGAACGACCTTCGAGGAGGAAGGAATGTGGATGAGCTAAGACAGATAGATAACGATCTGTGTGTAACACCAAGTTTAAACTGCAATAATATTTGGTACAAAGGGGAGACAAGAGGCTTGATGCAGGGGTCAGAGGAGGTCACCAATATATGAAAACATGACTTGAGGGATACTTTGTAAATTGAGTAAAATTCATAGTTAAAAGTGCCTTTGCTATAAGCAAATAATTAAGTGGCATATGTATGACCATTGCTTGCAAAATGTCATATCCTAATCAATAGCCTATGTATTTCTGTTGAATACTGCATGTATTGTGTATGATGTCAAATGAAGATAAGCTGTCCAAAACAAGATGGTATGTGAAGGGAGAATAAGAACACCCTCCCCTGCCTTGAGGCACCAGGAACCTAGACGTTTCGTCAGGTTTCTGGGATGAAGCAAAAAGGTTATCAGGAAAACAGAAAGTTGGTATGGGAGGGGGGGTAAGAAAGTGTCATGCCATGCAAATTACCTCATATAAGAGGCAGAACTTATGAACAGAAGTTTGAGACTCCCTTCTCGAACTCTGAATTGAGTGCTTGAACAGTTTCTCCTATTTCGTCAAATAAAAGTTGTATTGCTGAAATTACTTTGTGACCTGACTAAATTATTTGCCTCCATTGAAGGTAAAACAAAACAGTAATTACTTTTACATTTCATAAATAAGAGAAGTAGTAGTGATTTAGCTGTTTTGACCCACCCGCGTCTTTAAGGGGATGACTGGCTAAAAAATCCACACACTTTGTTCTCAAGGCTTTAATTAGCTGCTGATTAAAAGAAAAGCACAAAAACCTGCAGATAATGCAGCACTCAGAATCTGAGTTTGACACCCCTGTCCTACAGTTTTTCTCTCCTGTCCATAACCTGATGCCTCAAACTAGATTTCCCATAAATCCTGGCAGGAAGCAAAGCATAATGTGTCACGGTTATGCCCTTTCTGGTCGCCAGAGGGCGAAATTTCACCACTTCTCGTGTTCATTGGTCTGATTGCTTTCTCCTGTGTTTGTTTTATTATGTTCATTTATTCAATCATTGTGCTCACCTGTGTCTTGTTACCCATTAGTCATTGTGCTCACCTGTGTCTTTTTACCCTGTGTATTGAAGTCTTGCTTCTCTGTCACTCAGTACTGGTTACTACTGTTTCTGCCCTTGTTGTTTGGTGTATGTTCAAGTTCCTCTGTGTTTTCGAGTACTTTTGAGTTCCTCAGTGTTTTGAGTACTTTCGAGTTCCCCTGCATGTTCTCGTGTTTCGAGTTTTGTTTGAGTTTTTTGCATGTTTTTTCTGTTTTAAGAATTTTTGAGTTTTTCTTTGGAATTGCCCCTCATGGCCTTTTCGTTTGTTCTCTGTTTGTTTTTCTTAAAGTAAAGTCTTTGTTTAATACCCTACCTTTTGAGCCTTCTGTGTTTACTCTGTACTTGGGTCCTAACCTGCCAAAACCCTGACATAATGAGAGGTTCCAAAGTACATTATGGACATCTGCTATATCATCAAAGACTTGTGTTTTTATTCTGATACTGGGGACACAAGGGTAACTACTGCCTTCACACAAAGTAGAGAACCACATTACACCATGACCTTTCAATAATACAGTTAAATAGCATAAGTTCACACAGAAGGTTATGGTTATGGCCTGAATTTGGGTAAAATTCTGTGGAGCGGGTGAAAAAATCTCAAAAATAGTGTGCTCATTGACAGATAGAAAACATTTTATCACAAAAAGCATTTACTGCTTATTTACAGTAATGAATACATGTTTCTACAGAAAATATTTGCTGACCGATTGATTTACTCTCTTTTCTGCAGCAGTATAGGAGGAGTGGGGAGGGGTGTGCCAGCCAGATGAGAGGGGGATCGAAGGGGGTTGTATGGTGACCGTGGAAACAAGGAAGTTGTGATGAAAATGCAGGAAAACATGCAGGAATACTTGGGCCAGTAACATGGTCCAGATTTACTAAGCCTTTTGCTACTATTTTGAGAAACACATATGACACATTCTGCCCCAGAAATATACATCTTATGTATAAAGAGGCACATGGCACTCAAAGCGCAGTATGCATCTCCTTGCTGCGTATGCATTTGAGGGAGGATAGCACAAATAACGGGTGGAGATATAAGTATAGCTGATTATGTTTTCTGTCAAATTTACTTCTTTTTAAAGTTTCTCTGCCATTAAACAGCAGGTGTTAATCAAGGTGCAAGTATAGTTGAAGCCAAACGTTAACATACACCTAGGCTAAAGATCAAACTCAATTTTTCACAACTTTCATGTTACCATACATTTCTTGTGTTAAATCAATTACAGTATCTACTTTATTTCCATAAGAGGTAATTTCAAAATAATAGCTCAGAGACAGATTTATTTCAGCTTTTATGGACTGTATCAGATTTTCAGTGGGTCAGACGTTTACATACACATTGTTAGTATTTGGTGGCATTGCCTTTTACTTGCTTAACTTGAATCAAACGCTTGGGGTAGCCCTCCACAAGCTTCTCACAATACTTAACCGGAATTTTTGCCCATTGCTCCCGACAGAACTGGTGCAACTCAATCAGGTTTGTGGGACTCCTTGCTTGGACATGGTTTTTCAGTTCAGTCCACAAATTGTCCATGGGATTCAGGTCAGGGCTTTGTGATGGCCACTCCAATACTTTCACTTTGTTGTCATTAATCCATTTTGTTGAAACTTTGGAGGTATGCTTAGGATCATTGTCCAGCTGGAAGACGCAGTTGCGATACACTTTTAACTTTCTAACTGATGTCTTGAGGTGTTGCTTCAGTATTTCTAGATAATCCTCCTTCCTCATGATGCCACCAGTCCCTTTTCCCCCCACAACATGATGCTGCCACCTCCATACTTCACAGTTGGGATGGTGTTCTTCAGATTAAAAGCCTCACCCTTTTTCCTCCATACATAGCTCCGATCATTATGGCCAAACAGTTCAATTTTTGTTCATCTGACCAGAGAACAGTCCTCCAAAAGGGTAGGCCTTCATCTTGGTGCTCACCTGCAAACTTCATTCTGGTTTTTTATGGCGTTCTTTGAGTAGGGGCTTCTTCCTTGCGCGATAGCTTTTCAGGTCATGGCAGTGTAGGATTCTCTTAATGGTGTATGTAGATACTTTGGTACTTGATGCCAACTCCTTCACCAGTTCCTTTGTTGTTTGTCTTTGTTGGTTCAGTTCAACCTTTAGTTGATTGGAAATTGCTCCTAAGGAGGAACCGGACTTGTGGAGGTCCACAATTTTTTTCTGAGGTCTTGACTGAGTTACTTGGATTTTCCCATGGTATCAAGGGCAAAAAGGCAGTGGCTCTAAAGGTAGGCCCTTAAATACAGCCACAGGTGCCATTAACTCCCAACTGACTCCTAATGGAGGACGGAGTGTAGCACAGTGGGTAAGGAACTGGGCTTGTAACCGAAAGGTCGCAGGTTCGATTCCCGGGTAAGGACACTGCCGTTGTACCCTTGAGCAAGGTACTTAACCTGCATTGCTTCAGTATATATCCAGCTGTATAAATGGATACAATGTAAAATGCTATGTAAAAGTTGTGTAAGTCGCTCTGGATAAGAGCGTCTGCTAAATGCCTGTAATGTAATGTAATGTAATGTAATGACAATTGGCCAATCAGAAACTTCTAAAAAGTCATTGCATCAATTTCTGGAATCTTCCAGGCTGTTTAAAGAGAGAGTCAACTTGGTGTATGTAAACTTTTGACCCACTGGAATTCTGATATAGTGAATTAAAACTGAAATAATGTCTCCAATCGATTGTTTCAAAATTACCTCTGATGTGAGCAAAGTAGATGCCCTAATTGACTAGCCAAAATAAATGAATGGTAACATGAAATGTGCAAAGTCGTGAAAAACTTAGTTGGAATATCTTTAGCCTAGGTGTATGGGTGTATTTAAACTTTTGGCCTCAACTGTAGATATGCCTTAGCATAGTCATTTTATAATATTTTCAAATGAAAAATCCTGCATGGTATGCCATTAATCAATGGGAAAATTTCTGATGTGAAATTGTAAATATCTCAAATAAATATTGGCACAAAAAGCAGAAACAACTAGCCAATCTTAGGTAGGTCTTGCTGAAAAGCTGTAGGAGGAGTAGCATACAGAATGTTGATGTCTGTCCATCCATCCATCCATTATCTATACCCACTTATCCTGAGCAGGGTCACGGGGGGTGCTGGAGCCTATCCCAGCATGCATTGGATGAGAGGCAGGAATACACCCTGGAGTGGTCGCCAATCTATAACAGGGCACACACACCATTTACTCACACACTCATACCTATGGGCAAATTAGAGTCTCCAATTAGAGTCTCCTGCATGTCTTTGGACTGTGGGAGAAAATCGGAGTACCCAGAGAAAACCCATGCAGATACGGGGAGAACATGCAAACTCCACACAGAAAGGCCCCAAGCTGAGACTGGAACCCACGACCTTCTTGCTGTGAGGCAACAGTGCTACCCACTGCACCACCGTGCCGCCAGAATGTTGATGTGGAATAAGAAAAAATAATAAGGAGTAGAGCCCGACCGATGCCAGATTTTTGGGTCCGATGCCAATCCTGATTTTGGAGAGTCCTAGCCCACCGTTTACCGATGTTTTGACCGATATTTTGTCAAAAAGTGCAACATTTTCAAATCAATTTGAAAAACTTATATTTTATTAAAGTTTCTATATTTAAGAACATTTAACTTATAAACAAACAAATAAAAATAAAAATAAACACACAAATAACTTTTTAGATGAAAAAAGTAAAAGATGATATTAAATTAAATATATATATTAACACCATCTTTAAGTGTTTGAAATCAAAATAACTCCACACCTTGCTTTTACTCCTTTCTTTTCCAGCCATCTATAAAAAATTAATTTTAAAAAATCAGTTTTCCAGTTTCAAACATATATTTTTATGAATATTATTATTATTGTTGTTGTTATTAATTTGTTATTATTTCTTAGTATCTATTCTCAGTACATGAATTATATTTTCTTATTTTATTTCTACTACATGATCTCAAAGAGTAAGACTTTATCTAGCGAGCTTCCCTGTCCATAAGAATTCGGTGGTGAAAATAACTACAATGCGCTCTGACGCGTGACTAGATGACACACTCGCTTGCAATAATGCATTAGCTATTGACACAGCCTCATTATTTCTTATATATTCTCAGTAAGTTACATTAATTATATTTTCTTATTTTATTTCTACTACATGATCTCAAAGAGTAAGACATTATCTATCGGAGCTAAAGAGTGAATCAAGTGTAACGTTAGATGAAATTAAATTGACTGGATGAAATAGGCTACGTGAAAAAAACTACAATGCGCTTTCGTGCAGGTTACCCGCGCTAACTGTTGGTTGATTCACTTCTCCAACAGCAATCCTTCTCTCATGTTATCACGACAAAGCTAGATAACATGGCTTAAAATGATCCATGTTAGAAGTGTTTTATCTGCGTTTTTACTGTCTGGTTAGCTTGCTACGATGACGCGTGACTAGATGACACACTCGCTTGCAATAACGCGTTGGCTATTGACACAGCATCATATAGTAGCTAATATCATTATCTCCGATAAAAAAAACATTGATGCATTCAATCACCATTTTATTTTGGCTGGTTATTTATTTAAGAATACAGCGATGTCCTCTGGAAATGTAGATCCTACGCTGCTTAGGCCCTATGTGCTCACTGTCACTTCATAAAGGCTTGCAAGCCAGCTAGCTTGCTAAAGTGAACCAAATATGTTAGCTAGCTCGCTCGCTTGATAATGAGGATTGATAAACATAGTGGTCGTATAAACGCATTTAATTAAAAACTTTAACTAAATATACATAGCTTTATTGCGGCAATCGAATCTGTGCAGACAAGTCTTGCAGTGGAGAATATTGGATGAGGCACGAGTGACAAACGTCTTATTACAGAAGTAGCACGTCAGCTGCCGCAGTTCACACTTGTATTAGAGCTCCCTCTACTGGATAATTCTAGTAAATAGCAATTACAACGTTCGAACAGACAAGTACAGATAAATAATCATTGTTTTTTTGTGTATTATACTTATTAAAATATCGGGACACATCGGTGGCATAACTGCCGATCCCGATGTCGTCAAAAAAGTCAAATAATGGCCGATATATCGGCCAAACCGATATATCGGTCAGGCTCTAATAAGGAGAACACTAAACTTGCTTTTTCAGTGAACTCTCATGCCCACCAGTGGTGCTATAGCTTTGTGTAGCACCCCCTCTTTGAGCAAATCTCCACTTTATAAATATGAAAACAAACCCGCTAATTGAGATCCACCTTTTCAAGCTCTTCAATTAGGCTACTTCTGTCACAGTGTAAAACTGTTTTCTCCAATCTGCTACAATTATGAATACATTTTATAGCACAGTGCTTAGTTGTTTCGAGAGCTACCTCGCTTCTGCGTGTGCGCTGGTCATCTCTGCTGGTCAGCACAATCTATGCTACGCATGATACTCAGACAAAGTACTTGTGAATGGCTGGACCCATTGACAACAAAGAGGTCTCATTTTGTTACGTTACAGCCTTATTCTAAAATTGATTAAATTAATTTTATTCTCATCAATCTGCACACAATACCCCATAATGAGAAAGCGAAAAAAAGGTTTTTAGAATTTTTTTGCAAATTTATTAAAAATAAAAAAACTGAAATATCACATTTACATAAGTATTCAGACCCTTTGCTATGACACTCAAAATTGAGCTCAGGTGCATTCTGTTTTCATTGATTATACTTGAAATGTTTCTACAACTTGATTGGAGTCCACCTGTGATAAGTTCCATTGACTGGACATGATTTGGAAAGGCACACACCTGTCTATATAAGGTCCCACACAGTTGACGGTGTATGTCCGAGAAAAAACCAAGCCATGAAGTTGAAGGAATTGTCCCTAGACCTCCGAGACAGGATTGTGTCAAGGCACAGATCTGGTCAAGGGTACAAAAAAATTTCTGCAGCATTGAAGGTCCCGAAGAACACAGTGGCCTCCATCATTCTTAAATGGAAGAAATTTGGAACCTTGGAAATTTGGAAACTTCCTAGAGCTGGCAACCCGGCCAAACTGAGCAATCGGGGGAGAAGGGCTTTGGTCATGGAGGTGAATAAAAACCGATAGCCACTCTGACAGAGCTCCAGAGTTCCTCTGTGGAGATGGGAGAACCTTCCAGAAGGACAACCATCTCTGCAGCACTTTACCAATCAGGCCTTTATGGTAGAGTGGCCAGACGGAAGCCACTCCTCAGTAAAAGGCACATGACAGCCCACTTGGAGTTTACCAAAAGGCACCTAAAGGACTCTCAGACCATGAGAAACAAGATTCTCTGGTCTGATGAAACCAAGATTGAACTCTTTGGCCACAATGCCAAGTGTCACGTCTGGAGAAAACCAGGCACCGCTAATCACCTGGCTAATACCATCCCTACGGTGAAGCATGATGGAAACAGCATCATGCTGTGGGGATGTTTTTCAGCAGCAGGAACTGGGAGACTAGTCAGGATCGAGGGAAAGATGAACGGAGCAAAGTACAGAGAGATCCTTGATGAAAACCTGCGCCAGAGTGCTCAGGACCTCAGACTGGGGCGAAGGTTCACCTTCCAACAGGGCAACGACCCTAAGCACACAGCCAAGACAATGCAGGAGTGGCTTTGGGACAATTCTGTGAATGTCCTTGAGTGGCCCAGCCAGAGCTTAGACTTGAACCCAATCAAACATTTCTGGAGAGACCTGAAAATAGCTGTGCAGCAACGCTCCCCATTCAACCTGACTGAGCTTAAGAGGATCTGTAGAGAAGAATGGGAGAAATACGGGTGTGCCAAGCTTGTAGTGTCATACCCAAGAAGGCTCGAGGCAGTAATCACTGCCAAAGGGTCTGAATAATGTGATATTTCAGTTTTTTATTGTTAATAAATTTGCAAAAATTTCTAAAAACATGTTTTCACTTTGTTATTATGGGTTATTGTGTGTAGATTGGTGAATTTAATTCGTTTTATAATAATGGTGTAATATAACAAAATGTGGAAAAAGTGAAGGGGTCTGAGTACTTTCTGAAGGCACTGTAAGTGGACGCTTGGATTGAGTTGAAGATAGCGCCCGAAATCTTTTGCTTGAATACAAGCTGACACATTTTGGATTACAGAAACATTTACACTGACAAAATAGCCATAAAGACGTGAGTATTGGATATATTGAAAGCAGAGGCGTCACTAGGGGGGTGCGGGGGGTGCGGACTGCACTGGGTGACACCATCAGAGGGGGGTGACACCGAAATGACTGGCAAAAAAAATTTTTGTGCAGTGTTTTTGTGTAACAATGAGTTGAAACTGCTAATTTTGTCCGATGCATAACACGAAAGTGAATCGGTCTCATCTGTGTGGCTGTATTTTACCCAAAAGGATTCAAACAATAAGATGTTCCTTTGCAATAAAACAGATGTTCTTTAATGTTGCTGTTTGCTCATTCTTTTAAAGAAAGTTGACTACTAGTTCAGGTTTGAAAAGTACTGTTTTATAGCCAGGATATCATTCAAAATGTGAAAGATACCCATCCCTAGTCAAGAAATGATACTATGTGGGGTTTGCATGTGATATGATAAAAAAATGCATTTCAAAAATAGAAAAGAGTTGCCCACACAGATACAGCTTAAAAAGCAATAGTTTTGATTTCCACACAGATGGCAACCGTAAAGTTTTTTAAAACGTGTGCACTTCCTTATCTCAATTTTGTATGTATCCTGCAAGCAATAGGCTACTTTCAATCCAGTGTTGTCATAGGCTGATATAGCCATACGTCCAATGGGGAGAATTGTTGATTGTGGTAATCAGCAGGAAAAAAAAGAAGAAAGGCAAAATCACCCAAAGGCAAAGTTGGGGCTTTATTGTGTGGACATAAGAAGTTTGCGAATTGTCGGTTTATATGAGGTAAGAAGGTACAGATGTTAATGTCCTTAAGGGCTGAGAGTCTGTGGTCATTGTGGTTGTTGGAAACCCTGAAAAGTGCCAAACTCTTGGTGCTGTATGTCCCGCCAAGGCATAAGTTTAAGGATGGCATACCTGCCATCCCAATCAGTATATTTTCTTTCCTTCATACGGACAACTTTGAAATCAAAGTTTTGGTGCTGTACCCATCTGTATACTAACCTTGATCTCTAGAGTGTACAGAACACTAGTGGCTGTTCAACTCAGGTTTGCAACATGTGCATAATATCTATTATTTTCATACAAACTCTGATAAGCCACAGCATTGGTGGGCTTTGACCTAATCAGGCATGTTGCCTCCCAGGTTTGGCAAATCAACTGTGGTGCTTGAACTAAGCTTCCACCTACAGTTAGAAGTGAACAATTTCAGCAAAACGTTCTTGCCGCACCCTACACCGTAGCTGAAAGGTCTGATGATCTTCACTCAAGAGCCATTGTGTTGAGAGATATGTTCTGTGCGTGACATATATTAAAACTAATGCAGCGCGGTGGATGGCTTAGAGCCAACCAAACAAACGGAACGTTTACATTAACCATTAAACACAATAACCGTCACAGTTACATACATACAATCATAAATGTGGCTAAATTCGGTCCGTTGCTAATTGTACTAAACCCAGAGTTACAGCCTTACTTGAGTGTCCTTTGCATTAAGTTGGTTGTTTAAAATGCATGGCTCTCCTGGTTCTTGGACCATCTCTAAAAATAGCGCTTCGTAGCGCCTCGTTCTGCCAGCAGCCACCAAGGATATTCGGGCCTGGCTCTGTTGCAGGCCTTGCGAACTGTTCCTGGTGTGTGGACTCACGCGGGAGGGAAACGGGAGATGGGTGGCGAGTCCAGGGAGAGGACAATGGAAGCGAGAGCGGAATGGGAAAGAGAAGAATGTGGAAAAGGCTGCGCGTTTCGAATTTACAATAAGCCAATACTGTTACAGGAGAGCTGTAGTAGGGGGCGTGGTTAAGTGAGTCACTGAGGTGGACATATGGGCTTTGTAGTGTATGTCTTTTGTAGGCCATGGTACCTACATATCTCAGTATATCAGATATTCATAGAGTGGCTGACAGTGGCATCATTGCTCAGGTGAAGATAGAAGAAAATGGATATCCGCACACTGGATTACAGCTCCCAATACTTTATTGACTAAAAAAGCAAAGCAACGTTTCAACCCAACAGGCAAATGACTCACATGACAGGTAAAAAACGGTATATATAGGTAGTAAGCCACATGTATTTTTATCCTGCACCTGGCCAAATACTGGTTAGATGTGTACACAGCTACTCTACTGTGCATCATTGCTCAGGTGCACAATCCCAACCGGTCACTCCAACTAGAGAGAAGATCTGAGCAGTTCTGCACAGCAGACCAGCAGAAATATTTTCCGATTTTCTGACTACAGCCTGAAAAAAATGCAGGATTACAGTGGTGGGAATTTTTTTTCCAACCATTACCCTAATAAAATAACTAAATAATCCATATTAAATAATATACTGGACCTGAATTGAGATAATTAAATCGGACTCTAGATCTGTATTTAGAGGCAAAGTCATTTAAAAACACAGGTCGCATCTTTCCAGCCAATCATTATGCTTGATGCATGACGTGCGTGCCCCCACGGGAGTGAGTGGCTGCACGGCTGCCATTCTCCCGCTCATTCTTTCTGATGTAAAATGTAAGCTACCTTGCTAAACTGTGAGAATGATGATGAACTGTGGTAAAAATGTTCAATAAAGAAAACCCAGTGGGATTGTGCAGGACTAGGCTCCAGCAGCAAGACACTTCTGTTTGTCTGTTTGTCTGTCACACCACAATGAAGGCCTGGCACAAAAAAAAATAAAATAATTCTGACGTAGATGGTAAGCAGTAGACAGTATAATAGCTGTCTGAACTCTTCTGTTAAGCTTTCTCTGCTATTGAGCTTTGCAGAATGCTCCTCATTCATATGCCTTAACTCTCTGGGGTCTAAGGGTAAAATGAGGCACACTGGTGATTGTGCGATACTCTGACATTTGTGTAAATTTCATCAATATACAGTGATTCCAAAGTGTTTCATATCTTTGTTTTCAGCACAAACTCAGCTACAACAATATGGCAGCAGTAAGTAGGTCATAATAATGTGTGGATTGTAAACTGCTCTAAAAACACACAAACTGTAAACAGTAGTTTTGAACATGCACAGGAATGTTGTAATACAACACACTAAACAATTGTGAATAAGACTTTTGGTCACTGAAATGTGTTCATCAAGGTCATGGGTATCAAAAGATGACCAAATATTTTAGCAAATCCAATGAGAAATATAAAATAAATTGCTAAAAGTTAGTGTTGTGACTACTATTTTTCAACACCAGGTGAGAATGGGAGGGCAAATGGCCTTTCTGTAATGAATATGCATTGGGTAGGAATACCTGCCAGCTAAGTAGGCTATTCACACCTGGCCGCATGCCTCCCCACCACTAAGACAAAGACTCAGTGAGCCATTTAGAAGACAGAAACAAAGACAACTTTTGATTTTAGAACGTTTATTGAAGTAAACTGCATGGAAGATGAGATGAGACTGGTGTACTCTTGCAACGTCTGCCTAGCCTCTTAGCTAGTGGTGAACTAGGCCGTGTTTCCTGATCAACATCTCTGCAAATATAATAAAAACAAAATTGTTAGGAAATGTGAAATCAAATAAAACTTTATTTATATAGCACATTTCCTTCAACAGGTGAAAATTAAATGTGCTTTACAAAAAAGGGACAAACCACTAACTAATGAAAACAAAATTTATGAAATGTGACATCATATACAAACAAAGAACCAAACAAACACAACCAGACGCAGAGAGGTAGCCTATAATTTTGAGAAGCTATGGTTAGAATCATTCGTAGTGTGGGAATTTACAAGCGCGCATATTAGTGAATATTTCTACAAACACACAGATAATGTAATACAGCACATTTACAAATAATGCAAGCTATCAACGAAAAAACATTAGCTTAACTAAATAAACACTGATATTCCAGCTCAACTACACGCAACTCATCAATAACAATGCCTCAATCTGAACTAGGCTAGGTCTGTTTAGCTAAGTGGTTATTTTATTGCTATTTCCCGAACTTACTTAGAGAATGCTAATATCGATTGTGCAAGGACATCAGTTTTAGAATCCTAGCCACGCCACTACACGCCAGGCATGAGCTATTTATTACGAATATGATCGAAAAACATACAGTCTACCTGATACTTCTAACACAACCAGACGCAGAGAGCCTAGCCTATAATTTTGAGATGCAATAGTTCGAATCGTTCGTAGTGTGGGAATTTACAAACGCGCACATTGCTGGATATTCCTACAAACACACAGATACGTTGCAATACAGTACACATATTTACCAATATGATCATAAGAAATATACTTACGCATGAAGTTGATCCTCAGCTGGATCAGTTCGCTGTTCGAAATGACACCGCTCTTCATCAGTGTCGGCTTCCGGACGGACCATTTTCCAAAATTAAACGAAATGTTCACCTCAAAAGAAGTGAATTAGGAGACACTCTGTGACATTCTATCCCGCTTTGACTTGGCATTTCTCACATGGATCTCGCATCGCCCCTCCTTTAGTCTCCTTCTATGGAGAGTAATTATTGTTGTTAACATATGAATGCGATTTGGGCGGACTTCCTGCTGAGCGAAATTCACATAGTAATGAGTAAAGTTTAGCGAAGCATACATGATCTAATTAATCAAATTTGGAACATTTAAAACAATTTATATTATTTGCCAATGGGCGCATTGGAAAGTCGCGATTCTAAGGTTTCTGTCAATGTTTTTGTTGCGTCTGTATGATAACAGCACGTGAAGTTAATCATCCAAATAGAAACTAAAGTTAATTTCATCTTGTCGAGCTCCGCCAGCGGAGCTCTCGACCCCAGAGGGTTAACAGGACATATTTTAAAACAGTGAAACCCACTCCAGGCCCTGGAAATACATTGTCCTGAAGTTTCCACAAATATTTTCTTACCAGCTGCTCAATGACATGAGGAAGTATGGGAGAAGATCCCATCCCATTTAGTAACTGAGACTGAGAATGGGTCTATTATGTGTCTAAAAACAAAAAAATCCATCTCCATGGAGAAGATCCATGGAAGTACCTTCTATACTCCAGGGTACCTAAATAAAATTACCCCCTGGCTGTGATCTGGCATGAATGAACTGGAAGACTGCACTACACAGAGCCAATATACAACAAATACATTTTATTATCGATTGTATGTTGCTTAAACAATTTTTTTCAATTGTGAAGCACAACTATGCTTCACAATGTTTAGCAATTCATATGTGTGTGCCTGCATAATAACCACATGTCTGTTTCTTTGAGTCTCCAAACCCAGGATTCTCAATCACACAAACTACCAGACGATGGTTGCAGTAATATGTTCATCCAATCGCTGCAGAATACATTTCCCCCCAATTTTTAAAAAGATGCATAGACTCTTCAGCCTCATATAACTCTCACAAACTGGTCTCTCTTTTAAAGCAAGGGCTTCAACACCTAAATACCCACTGTTGGAAGCTGCATTTCCTTACGCTTTCATGGTTCCTTATGTGATCTCACCGTGGCAAATATGCTTAAGTTAGCTATATTTTGTATACACCTCAAGCCTTTAAATCTGAGAAAATGAAGCAATTTGTGTCATTATTGCATACTAGCACTGTTTTTATGACTCTATGACCCGGTACCTGGAGTGGCGCGCCCATGCGAGCCCTGACGAGCATTTATCGGGAAATGCCATGACGAAATCTGGTTGCTGTCAGCCTCCGTCTCATTGGCAATGCGGTCCCCTTCCGAAATTATATACCGCCACTCCTGCTTCAGTGCGGCAATGACAGCAGTGACGGTTGCCGGCATCCTCAGTGAAGCTGCGGGGCGTTGGACATGTGCTTCGCTGCTACTGCTCCTACGCTGCTACTCCTGGCTCTTCTGGTAGACGAATGGCGTTTCACATAGTCATCATTTCAGCCGGAGACTAACTACTAACAATGTGTCGGCGTATGGTTGTTTGGGGGGTTTGCTGCGGCCCCCTCCCGATCTTATTCATGCATGCTTGTATGGACGGCAACGAGTGAGGATTCATTTACACTGATGCAGGTAGTAGTATATTTCCCCCGGTGTAGTTTAAATCTCAGCGCTCGAGGGGAAATACCAACAAGCTTGTTGGTACACATAGCCTAATAACATTTGTTCACTATTTAGAACGGCCTGGCTTATGAACCCCGTAACACTAGACGGCCTCGAGCTGACTGAACGAAGGGCTTCTTCCAGGTGGTCATACACAAAGTCATCACATCAGCCGGAGACACCCGTTAATAGCATGTCGGCATATGGTTGTTTGGGGTTTGGCTGCTGGCCTCCCGGCCTTATCCATGCGGGCTGCGGGGTTGGCGGGAGAGCTCCCAGAACAGAGCCATACCGCCAAACAAAACTTTATTGCCTTTATTGTTAATAAAGATCTTACTTTGATGACAGTGGTCCTGACAGAAATGGAGCACACGTTAGTTCTGGCAGGCCATGACAGTCAAGCCTCTCCGGCCGAATCAGCTGATGCTCAGCTGAGCGATGTTCACCTATCACAGTACATTCACATAACAGGGCGGTCTACTTAAACAGCCTTCCTCTACTCATTCGGCTGCTCCTCCTCCATGCAAGCTTGCTGCACATTGCTTTGTAAATCCCCTCCACCACCCCAGCTCCATCACTATGTGTTAAGAATTTGTATTGCTCCATCCCTATGTGTTAAAAAATTAGCATTGCTGCTGGATCTGTTCTGTGTTTACCCCTCTAGGGGGTTTGGCTGCTGGCCTCCCGGCCTTATCCACGCGGGCTGCGTGGTTGGCGGGAGAGCTTCCAGAACAGAGCCATACCAACAAACAAAACTGTATTGCCTTTATTGTTAATAAAGATCTTACTTTGATGACAGTGTTCCTGACAGAAATGTAAGTACCATTCATTGAGACAAATTATAACGCTGATGCATGGTGTAATAAAACATGAAGGAGCTTTGATTCAGTGGTATTGCTAGAAGGAAACCTATGCTTTCTTTGCTGAGGATATTAGTGCCATCTCTAATGAGGGGTCTGGTCTGCAGCACCTGGGCAGCTGAACAGGCAATTCTTTTTGGTCCAAACAAAAATAAAACGCCCCTCAATGCTGTTAGTGTTCTAAAGCTGCCAATAGCCTAACTGTTGTTCTTTTTTTCTCCTCCTCTCCCCCTCCCTGCTTTCTCTTCCTCACAGCCTTACCCTCTCCCTGCAACACTAAAAAATGTTCCAAGTAATGATATCTGAAATGCACTCAGACTGAGTACACTTTAACAATCAAAGGACATGACTGACAGAGCATGAAGGCGAGAGAAGTGCCGGAATGTGTGTGTGCCTGTATGTATATACGTATATATGCTCTCTGTTTACTTTTCTCCTGTTCCTCATCTCACTCTTCCCTTTACTTCCCTTCTGACCTAATAAATTCAGTCTAAGAAATGACCAGATAATTACTGCAACTTATGCATGACCTCTGATCCAACCAGACCTCACAGAACCCGGTTAAAGTGAGACAATACACTTACACAATACCAAAGTGGCATGCCAAGTGCATTCACACACACATGGCAGTGGCAGTGTGATGATGAGGAAACAAAGCCAATCAAAAAATTGTGCTTGAATTAGGACTCTTTAAAAGGAACGTCATCAGACATCTCCAATACGGCTAGTAAATCACTTACACCATCGACAAGAACAATCAATGGGGCAGAGGATGTTCTCTGCACAGTCTACGCCGTAAGAGTAACATTCTTGTTGTCCAGTCAGAGCTGAAAACTTTCCGTCTAACACTGTGCGCCAAAATCCACAAATGAGCAACCAAGGCAAAGGCTTGCTGAGATCTTTTAATACACAGAGCAGTCCCCTGGGAAGCAGTCTAGAATCTCCTGAGAAGACAATGAGTTTGGCCCTGTGCAGCTGCAGTAATGCTGGCTCCTATCACTGTTTTTATGTAACTCCAAATCTCCATGGTCATGATGCATGTGCACAGTCACCCCATCCCCTGATTCTCCCTGTCAATCTCCTTATCCTGTCACACATTTCCATACTCTGGTCCAAAAACAGAAACAATATAAATGATATGTACTCAAAGAAACATAGGAAGAGAAAGATGTGACTTACCATGACTTATCTTGATTCTGAAAGGGCTGAACTCTCACACATGCACCCAGCAGCAAACACGCACACACACAGAGTAGACAGAGAGAGAGAGAGTGAGAGATTGAAAGAGAGAGAGAGAGCGCCAATGTAAAGTGAGCAGGGGAAGTGACAAAGGAAGAGAGTAGGAGCTGTACGCATCTAAACTGGAGTGTCGCATGGACTCAAAGACTGTTTGTCCATCCAAGTGTCTGTAAGGCTGTCTGTGTGAGTAACAATAATGTAACTCCCCTGTGGTATCCGTTTTTGGCTCTACGGCAAAGTTCATATGACAAGACAAACATAACAGTTAAAGGAACATCATGTATGCTCCAACTAAGTGGACTTGCCTACTAGCAATCAGCAATTGACAATGTCTCAGTGATTGCAATGTATGATTCCTTATTGATAGAGCATTTATAGCATTGTGTTTTCAACCAGTTGATGTGTTTGACCCTGAATAACACATTTCCCCCCAGATTATGAAGCTTTAATTCATGAATGTATTTATCTTATTTTATTTTCATCTTTAATTACTATGAAAGCAATGCTTCAATTGCCTACTTGGGCCAGTCTCCTCTTTAGCTAATGGTTGTTTCATAACTTAACTAGCTATTCTTAAATGTAAACACTTAAGATGGCAGCCATATAATTTCATTTTGAATTTCCATTCTATAATTGAAAAATAATCTTAATGATATGCTACAGTCATCCTTTGCTGCCAGATTGCCTTGAATTTGAGTACAGGTGTCAACATTTTAGTAACAAGCTGTATGGTATCTTAACTAGCAACTTTTAGTTGAATTTAGAGAATTTGTAAATGCACCAAATATACATATTACTTCAGTTACAAGCAAAGGATAGCAAAGAATTATAATTCCACTGTAGTCTGTTAAAACAAGTCCAGGAAAGAATGTAAACCTGCCTGGAGGCATTAAATAAATTATAAAAACAAGTGTCTGGTTATAACCTTTTTTGTAATGTACGTTTGTTATTTCTCATTCCATTTATTTTTAAACATTCATGAATGACACTTATTTTAGTTGGAACATATACTGAGGACAGTTGTATGTTTCAGATACCATTTTGGAATCTATATAGGTCTGGACATTCTTTGCTTTGGCAAAATTAACTGTTGAAGATAAGGAGTAACTGCTTGTCTGGTTCCCATTAACATTTAAAAGTAAATACCAGGTTTTAATTGCAGTCTTTAGATTAGATGATTAGATTAGATTAGATTCAACTTTATTGTCATTGCCCAGAGTACACGTACTGAGACAACTATAGCCTAGGCTTAAGAGTTATTAGTGGTAATATTGTATCTCATAAAAAACACGTTTTCAACGTACAAAAATGCCAAGTTACTCAAAAGTATTGATATCAAAATGACGCCAAGTTACGGTACTACAAACAATATAGGCTATCTTGCCTCACCGAAATTTCATAACATGTATTCCAAAGCAATGCTACCCAATATTTCCTCAATTCTTTCAAGTCACTTGGCCCTGTGTGTATATAAGCGTGCATTACATGGACAGGCCAAACATATGTGTGGATGGCTTTCTCACAGTCATGATTGATTGAATAGGCATCTATATGTCCAATTTGTATTGGTATGTATGTATTTTGGTGGCCAGCCTTTCAGTTGCGTGAATGATTGTATGTTTCTTGGTATAAATGTCTGTTCGTAAATGTGAATGTAACATGCGGCAAGGGAAATGTCCCCATGGGGATAAAGAAGTTCTCTATGTATGTATGTACAATATGTATTTTACATGTATTTATTGTACGTTGCAAATATACAATCACTTGTACATTTAGTCAAATTCAGTTCAGAAGCAAGTAAAAACATATGTTTTCTGGAGAAATATTCTTCCTGTAGTGACTGACCAGCAGTTTTCTACATGAATTTCAATGTGTTCCATGAGGCAATACGAAATATTTGACACTTTGATCTGACACAACGTTTGCATGACATTGTAATATGGTAAGATTACAAAACACAGGGCCAAGTGACTTGAAAGAATTGAGGAAATATTGGGTAGCATTGCTTTGGAATACATGTTATGAAATTTCGGTGAGGCAAGATAGCCTATATTGTTTGTAGTACCGTAACTTGGCGTCATTTTGATATCAATACTTTTGAGTAACTTGGCATTTTTGTACGTTGAAAACGTGTTTTTTATGAGATATCATTTCTTTTTGCAAAGCGTTTTATTACGAGAGTGAGAAATGCGAAGTGACCCTGTAAGAATTGGTTGTGGATTATGGCTATCATTGTGTAAATTTGTACAGTCTGATGAGTGTGTACGTTTAGCAGTTTCGGTTTGCTATATATGTAAAACAGTGGCTGTGACAAATGGTGCGGTGGCGTAATTGTAAACGCATCAGAAAAGGTGAAATATGGCCAGTGTAGCTATGTAGGCTACTCACGGATTTGACGGGCATCCAACGAGCCTTGATTGACAAAAGAATCAGCAAGCCCGTAGAATTAGAGCTGCCTAGGTCGTAACTTGTGTACCCTTCTGTCCTGCTCCGTTGTCTGTTATTTCGTGAAGATGCACTTTTAGTGTTTGTAAGGTTTATAAGGCATTTTGATAGGCTTATCTGCAGGTAGGAATCCTCTTTGCTGTTTTGTTAAGCTAGAACCGGAAAAGTTGATATTGGAGAATAGGAGCAGACGCATACGTCCCAGCAGGCTTTGCATATGAGAAAATAACAAGTGTGAGATAAATTAGGTGAAATGATGAAATTGCGTAGTTGAAACAATGTTTTTTAGCAGAATGGGCATGTAGGTGAAGGTTGACATGATCACAGACTATAGTGCGAAGTAAATGAAGTGACCATGAGCGAGCTTAGTTTCCTTATCAAACGGTATATATAACAGTCTGTACTTAATGTTAGTTGTTGAAGTGGAGGGTTAAATAATGTGTGCAATCTATTGCACTAATGTGTTTTTCTCATGTTCAGTGCTAGTAGTTATACTTATGAGTGAATCATGATTTTAAATGTAATGTTTTAATGCGGAGTTGCAGAACGTACATACGTAGTAATTGTTTGTAGCCTATGAGGCTAGATAGAGAACAGGGCGAGGTAACATGAATGTAGAAACGTGGCGTTTGCTGATAAGAAGGTTTTGTACGGTAGCCAAGTGAAGAAATATAGTTAGTAGAAATGGCACAGTGGTGAACTGGTGTAACTTTTTAATAAAAGGAATACATTTGCCGTCATGAAATGCATATGGGTGGCCGTGAGTGAGTTTTGGTAAAGCAAATATAACCGTAAGAAAACGTTAGTGTAAAAGAGGAAATGATCTGCCTGAGGGCGAGTCGGGATTCAAGCCTTAAACCGGAGGTTTACCAGTCTGTGACTTCGTTAGTGCAGCACCATGCCATAGCTATGCAATCCGTGAAATATCATTAGCAAACCTGCCGGTGGTTTTAAAGAAGAACACAGGCCAGTAAGCACAGAAGAGCTCCCGTTGAATCCATATGGCTTAGCAATATTGTAGCCGGTTAATAACTGAACGTACAGACGGTAAGTGATAATGCATATGGCTTAGCAATATTGTAGCCGGTTAATAACTGAACGGTGAACGGCGGGTAGATATGCAAAAGCAAAAGCAATAATTGTTAAGTAGTAGACAATAATTAGTGAGGGTCGAAGCAGGTTAAAGAAACATGTTCCTAGCTGGGCTTGAACCTACCACCCCGTGTTCTCAAGACTGTAACCTTGCCCACTAGGCCACAGGCGGACTAGCTGTTTAAACTGGAAATGTTTCAGAGTAAAAAGGTATGGGTAATTTGCGTGTGTATGCGCGTTTTTGATTGGGTCGTGTAGGTGAAGATTTGGCTGGTGTCAGTGAAATGTCCAATGGGGAGACATGTTGTTAGTGGGATAGGCGGCAGGAAAAATAAGAAGAAGAAGAAGAAAGAAGAAGAAGAAGAAGGAGAAAACACAAAATCCCCTTAGTTTGGGGCTTTATTGTGTGGACATGTGAAGTTGTTTATGAATTCTGTTTGTTGAAATGGGGTCAGAATGTACAGAATTTAATGTTTTTAAGGGCTGAGTGTCTGTGGCTGTTGTGGTTATTTCTGTGGGGAACCCTGAAAAGTGCCAAACTCTCGGTGCTGTATAGGTATGGGGCATGCCCCCGCCAAGGCGTAACTTGGCGGGATGGCATACCTGCCATCCCAATTGGCGGGATGGCATACCTGCCATCCCAATCGTGAGTGGCATATAAAGGGTTAATACCATTTCCATGATTGACACTGGAGTAAGCCAATCAGGTGCATTCTCTGGTGCAGAGTGGCCAGTCAGGGGAGGTTATCTGCAGCTGCTTTTCATGAGTGGCAGTAGAACGCGATCTACCACTCACGCTATGCAACTTTAGCAGCTCCATCCGAACTTTTTCAAGCTGCAAGCGTATAAACACGCTGAATTTCGGCTGTGCTACTTCGTCGGGTGATGGAGTGACTCGGTCTGCTCAGCGGTGAGTGTGAATGAGTTTATTTGATGTTGACGAAAGTGTAAATTGATGAAAAACACGGAGTGGAAAAGAACCGTTCGTTAGCCGCTTAGCTAATTCAGTGTAACTTCCATTAGGCTTATGCTGACTAGTTTCGCATGTTAGCTGTGGGGGTAGAAGAAGGAGTATGTGATTTTGTTTGTTGTTTAATTTCTGTTTGATAAAAGATACTAAAATTATCTGTGTTAAACTTGATCGCGCAACATTTAATAAGCTCATTTTTTAAACCACGGCGGGAGTCCAAGAAAAAATACCGACCCAGTTAAAGGTACTCCACTCATGGTGGTTGAACTTGACACTTCCCAGTTGTCTTTAGGCAACAACAAAAGAAATGTGCATATTTTTTTTATTATTATTCAGTCATTTCAATGTACTTTAAAACGTATTTTTCTAAGCCTAAATTTCCCACTATAAAAGTTCACCCGAATCGTCTGGGCGTGGTAATGAGAACTGTCAGTTAGCTATGATTGACAGACCGTGCCCCGTTACCATAGCTACCCCCATGATAAGCGCTCTTTTTGGGAGACTTCACAAGCTAGCTAGCTTAGTAGTATATCAAGTATCGATAGATAGCTAAGGTAAGGACGTTGACTTATATCCAATTATAATTTTTGCTATCTAGCTAGCCAAGTTAAGATAAAAGCACAACTATAACGTCCTCATAAAAGCAAACTAGCTAGCTAACGTTATCGATAACATTGCCTTATGAAAGCAAACTACCTAGCTAGCTAACGTTAGCTAGCTAGCTAAATGAATATAACCAGAAATAATCTAATAGTCCTTAAAAGGCACCTAATTTAAGTGAACCTAACGTTAGTCAAATATTTGCGTTGTCTTGCCCGTAAGCCAGCAGCGCAAACTATGGGTCTCGAGTTATCCATGGGTTTACGGGGCGTGGAAAGGGGAGTGGTTACTGTGTTCGTGACGCATCAAGTTGACAACTTTCTCAACCGGTTGAAAATAGGACGATAAATTTAAAACGCATATTTCTCCAAAAATACAGAACGGACATATTTAATACTTAACTCATTGTTTTTCTTCAATGCCTCTTGTGCAATTAGCACATAAAACCGAGAAAGTGTGAAAATCACCATGGTACTCCTTTAAATACGTGGCCGAGCATTTCTGTTTTACCTCGTGACTCCCTTGCAGAATTGCGCGCCATTATTTTCAGGAACGCCACTCAAGAAAAGAGGCGTTGTTAAATATAAAATGCGAACACAAAATACACTTTATAGTTGTATCTTTTGAAATCTTTGGTAAAATATTATCAATTCCCTGATAGCCGCTGAGAGTGTGCATGTTGCATTTTTTTTGTGTTGAGCTTGTTGAAGCTTGCATCGTAAGCTAGCCCATGTCATATTATTATTTAAAAGAAAGGAAATTATACGTGCCCAGATTGTTTCTGCACATAGTGTACTTGTTGAATTCAAAGTTAATTAGAATACACAGGCAAACTGGTGTTCATTTAGCATGTGACACGTTACGCCAGCTACAATGCACTTTTTATTCAGAGTAAAAAGTATCCAGTTCTTTTTTTCTTTTTTTGTCATTGGTAAATTTAATTCCTTATGCTTTAATACACTGCTAGCTATATTCTAATAAGTGCTTATTAATTGAGACCGAAATGCTTTTGTCGCTGTGCCAGAAGGTTCACAGTGTATAAAAAGTTATGTGATAAGGGTTGATATGTGTAGGCTAATACGTAAAGCCTTAAATCAAGGTTATTTCGAAGAAGTAATTGAAGTAAGTAACGTTACACTGAATTTGATTTGGAACTATATTTTTGTTGTACAAGTGAATGAGATTGAAAATGTCATTTGAACTATAGGTTGTATTAGTGCTTAGTGATATTTCACACTAGATTAGAAGTCAGATATAACCTATATGGACAAGTGAGTGAATGTAACTGTGTGGATGTAACCTGTCTATAGGTCAGGTTTTGGTAAACGACGGGATTGGTGTCAAGTCCGATGCCAAGAGAGCGTCCACAGAAGTCCACTGAAGGATAAAGATTTCCACAGGAGCATCCACTGTAGAACTGAGATTCCAGTTAACTGGATGGCAAGCCAAATTGACTGACTTTTGAAGAGCGATTCCCTTCCTCGCTTCCTGGTGTGGTAGGACGGACCTTAACACAGGGTTCGTATGGTCATGAAAAACCTGGAAAAGTCATTGAAATTTAAAATGCAATTTCCAGGCCCTGGAAAAGTTATGGAGAATAATATTTTTTGAAAAGTAATGGAAATATAGGTAAAGTTGCATAAAATATAATTACTAATTAATCCAATCATAAAAATAGTATGTATAGTAATAAAACGTAAATTGGCACGTAACCTTCGCGGTATTTTGGTGGTGTGAGAAGTTAATTCGGTCTGGCTCAGTCTGTTTACAGGCACGCCCAACAGGCACGCTTCTACTAATGTAGCAGTTAGTGAACGTAGGCCCTACGGTGCCGACAATATGCCAGGGAAGTGCAGCTTCAATAATAGGGGGCTCGAAATTAACTTTTTAACTTGGTAGCACTGGTGCTCCCAACTTCAAAAAGTTAGGAGCACCCAACAAAATGGAAGGAGCACCAACAATATATGCAATAGTTTTTTTATTGATAAAAAACTACAATATAACAGTACGGTTTACAAGTAACAGTTAAACTGTCACGCCTAAAATGTGTCGACTCTTCAAGGAATTGCATGTTATGCATTCAAACGACAAGGCGCTTCTCGTCACATTAATACCGCTAATTAAATCAACCGCCAGTAGACTGCATCGGAGAAATGAGCTGTTTCAACCGGGGCGCTACACAAAACATTACGTTAACGTTTCAAAAAAAAAAATGTTCGCTTCAAGTTTTCAGTTTTCGATAACGCTAATAAATTGAACATAAACTTTTGTCTTCAGGTAACATTAGTTAACGCGTTAGCTCTCTGTGTCACGTGACAGTGGAGTGATTGAAGGCTAATATTAACCAATTTAAAATCAGCATTAAAGGTAAGAATGTCAAGCTCACGATTGGTTAGAAGGGTCGCCATCAGCTCACAAGGCACATACTGACTGTACTAACTAGCGAATGTACAGAGAAAGAGACGTTCGACTGGAAAAAGAAGAAGAAAAAAAAGGTCGCACCAGAACAATTATTTGCACTCGCACAAATGCTCCCAATTATATTTCGAGGTCGCACAGATTAAATTTCAGGAGCATATGCGACCAAAATGGTCGCAATTTCGAGCCCTGTTTGAGACATTGACAAAAATGTTAAACTATTCGAATTAAAATATGAGAGAATGCATCTAAGTGTGTCTGTCTGGTGTTTATTTGTTTTAGAGAGGCACCATATGTTTCAGATGCAGACCTAATTTTACTTAGTGTTACAATAAATAATTTTAAATCGTCCCGCTGAGATAAAGTCATTTGTTTTGGTCATGGAAATTCAGTTAAAGGTTGTGGAGAAGTCATGGAAAAGTCATTGAAAACCATTGGTGAAAAAGTGTATGAACCCTGTTAACACTGACAAAATTATCGGGCCCTAACGATCGATCTAAAGACTGAATTTAAAACCGAACTCCGGGTTAACAAAGGAAAAGAGGGTCTCTTTTGTGCGCACTTTATTATTTTCGTTGTTATTTTGGGTAAACTGAATGTCTAAATGCCTGAACTGTTGTCATAATTGTGCATTAATACACTCGTTCATGCAAACTCATTCTGGTGTTAAAGCCTCATTACTGCTATTCAAACTCGGGCTCCTTGCGTCCTAGTTCTTCTGAGACTGGTCCATATTCATTTTATTGGTAAGTGTAACAGTATTAAAGGGTAACCAGGGTTACACAACGAAATGCAGTTAGCATCTAACCAGAAGTGCAAAAGAAGCAGTAAAGTGCAGTAAGGTGTATGTACATATGTATAATATAAATATAGAATATGGAAGGTATATACAGTATGAAAGTGAATAAATATGAATACAATATGATGAATATGAATACAATACGATGTGGTATAAACAGTATAGACAGTTATAAACAGTATAAACAGTGGAAAGGTATAAATATGTTAAATATATTATCAGCAAGGTGCGGCAGTTCAAGGTTCAGTCATTGGAGTAAGTTGAGTGGGGGGGGTGGGGGGCTGGGGGGTCCAGGTGGGGGTATCCGGGGTGGGGGGGGGGGCTGTCACCGTGGTTCAGAGTTCAGCAAGGTGACAGCCGAGGGGAAAAAGCTGTTCCTGAACCTGCTGGTCCTAGAACGGAGGCTCCTGTAGCGCCTCCCAGAGGGAAGGAGGGCAAACAGTCTGGCTGGGGTGAGAGGTGTCCCTGGCGTATACCCATACATTCTTTATGTTTCTGTTTAAGGAGTTGATGGCCCATTAGTAGGCCTACACCTGCAGTAAGGAGCGCCTGGTACCTGCATAGCACCAGGCCTGCCCACTTATGCGGCATTTAAATGGCCAGCGCAATACTTAGGTCCCACCCCGTGGTAGCAGCACCTGCCTTATGTACATGTTCTATTCTAGCCCTGAGGCTTTCTTTTTATTATTTTTTACTAAAGAGGCTTTAGTGTGAAACTGCCTTTAATTTAGCTAAAGCTGCACTAAGAACCCATTTTGTTCTATTTGGGATCACTGACTACATAATGTTTGTTTTTAAAAATAAAAAAAAACTCTTATTTTGGATCCTCTGCCTCTCTCCAGTTCATTCATCTGAACACTTGCCTAGTGGGACAATACACACTTACAGGGTCTCCCACCCGAACACTTGGAGTGGAGCAGTTGGATCAATTAACTATTAAGCCGTCTTTACGCAGAGCATTTAACCCGGGGAATAGGTGGAGCAGAGCTGGGTCAGATTTCTGTGTAAAGATGTCAAGCTGGAGAAAAGGTGGATTAAACTAAGCCGGGTCTGACCCACCTCACTACCTAGGAGAAAAGCCAGAGCTGACCCGGTGTTTCTGTGTAAAGTAGAGCCAGAGAATAGCCGGAGCAAGTGCCATGGTAACCATCTCGCACACCACTACAAGCGTTCCATAACAGCGCGTGTGTTACGTGCCGTGTGTTTCTTTTGTGTGGACTTCCCTGCCTTCACCAGTCTATCACCATCCACCAAGTCCCACCTTCACCAATCCCCACCCTCCGTGTCAATTCTGGACAACCAATCAGAACTCGCCACATCTACTATATAAACCGTGACTGTTTGTAACAATGGATGTCTGACTGTTTGCTCTGTGTTGTGTTAGTATTTGACTGTGTTGTGTTAGTATTTGACTATGTTAATCACTCATTTGAACTTGTCTTGTTTTGTGTACACTTCCAAGGCTTGGGACAGGTAAGACTGGGGGCTCCTTTACTTATGCCCGTAGGCTATGTTGTGTATAGATGCACTAGTCCTTAGGGGTGATTGCCAACCAATTGTGTTTTCAGTCTGCTAGTTAGAGTAGATAGGCCTTTTGTTTGTGTACTTGATACACTAGATGAAATTACTCTCTGGTTTAGCTAGCTTGTTTTTCTGTTCTTTTGGCAACATCCAGCGTCCGTTGACCCTGGTAGTGTGTGTCTGGGATGTTGTATGTTCGGTTGTAGTTTGTTGCACCTTTTTGTTTTGTTATCACAGTAAAACACCCATGCACTGAGTTGCTGCTTTGTCTGTGTTTGATTTATTGTTGTTACCATCTATAAAGCCTTAACATCTCCCGGCTATTTTAACATCCAGTTACATACCCCATGCACCCCTAGACCCATGGAGTCGTAACAGCGTGGAAGTTGGGCTGTCAGTGGGAAACTGGCAAAACAGTCACTTGGCATTAATTCAAGTGACGGAGAGCCGTAATAAATTGGAGCTAGCTTGCTAATAATATTGTTAAGTTAATAGGCTTTGATAGCCAGCTGTGAAAGGGGAAACAACTGGGCAAGGTGAGGGAGCTGTTGATGATTAGAAACGAAAACGAAATTAAAAAACAAATTGACGGGATTAGCGTTGTTATTATTTTATTACGATTCCTCATATGTTCCTTCAGCCTTGATGCCATTTTTTGATGAAATTATCAGGTATAATGTTTTGCATAATTTTATTAATCTGACATCAGTGTTTCACCTAAAACCTTTATAAGGGGCACAAGTATATGCTTTATAATGGACAAAAAGCATTTTATTCATTTTTGGAGAGATTTTGGATATGTTTCAGGACCCCTAGATATTTTAAGCCACTGTACTGATGGAAAGCTTGTAATTCCCAATTGAAAATGATGCAACCGTGAGTTTCTTCAGTCAAACAGTATTTTTAGTGAATACATGATTATGCTGTGATTTACAGCAATGCATAATTTAGACATTTTAGATAGTAAGCAGTGTACCCAGTGTCTCCAAATCTTTTTGATTCATAGATCTTTAGTAGTTCTGCGTATCCACCCTTCGATTTGATGCACTAGTGGTCAAGGAGTTTTTGATCCAGGAAATGTATAGTTTAAACCTGCTGTATATTTGCAATCTCTCAGTATTTCATTGCAAACTAAAAAAGAGCAAATCGATTTTAGATTTTTTGCAGAGACAATTACATCTGTGGCACTTTAGTTTATATTCATAGTTTAGGAAGAAATAATCTAAGTATTGTAAATGGTACAAATGTCTTGCTTCATTTAAGCCAAGCCATTTTTCAAGTCTCTGTGATGCTCACACCTGAGTTATAAAGCTTTAAATAGGGTACCCCCTAAATGGGCAAGGATTTGTCAGATATGGCATGTGCACTGAGGGGTTAATGACGTTTGAAACTCCTACCTTAAACAATTTACTGGTAAACTGTTCCACTTGATTATACTTCACAAAACTTTGCTTTGTAAAATCATCATGAATTTAGGCTTTAAAAAAATATGCTTCAAAAGTTCCAGTAGGGTAGTGTATTATTTTTTCAAGTAAAATAAACAGATTTCTGCTTTCCAGTGCTCATGGCAAATATTTCGGCTGTGTTCAGTTTGGCCTTGTGAAATTCACCCAAATGATGGCGCAGAAAGCATTTAGTTTAGTATGTTTTAGAAAAAGGTTTTTTTTTAATTGATTGCAAAATTGTATGCAGTATCTCACTCAATTCTGTATCTTTTTTTGGTCTGGCAGTAAATAAGGCCTATCGAACATGCCGATTACAGGCTAGGGTTTGCTTTTGAATTTCTGGCCTGGTTTACTTCAATTGTGTCTTAAATCTGTCTGACAACTCATTAAGCTAATAGGTAAGACTGTAATCTTTACCTATTAGCTTGATAAGTTTTTGGTTACACCCTCTTCTCCATGAACTGTAAAACACAAGGGCTTAATGGCAGATAAGCTGTATACTCTGGGAGTGCATCGGGTGTATGTAGAGAGCATGCAGACTTATTTAGTGTTGGTTCACCTAAACACTCTGGTTAGTGTGGCATAATTCATTTGGTAATAGTTGCAGTTAATTTATATTTTTTTGTTACTTTATAGTCCCTTATACAAAGTCAGGGCATTTTTGTTTAGTTATGTCAAGGCGTTTTTCTCCAGCAAGTGCAGGGTCAGCTTGATAAGTTTGTCGCGGGAGAATGTGAAACTACTGATGAGGGAGACTATACTGTAGTTATGCCCTTGTTGACAATTAGGCTAAGTTATTTTACAATACTAACGGTGTTATACTATGAATGCATACAATTTCGCACTAGCAGGTAAAGGGCCCAGTGGTAGGTTTACCTTTTTCAATCTAGGTATCAAGCAAAGGCATAAGCAGTTTTGTAATAGCATTGTCACTGGTATTTTATTGTTTTTATAAAGTTGTTTTTATCATGTATAACTTTGTAAACTGCAACAGTATAATTAAGAATATGCAATGTAAACTTAAGGTGAATTATCTGTTTTGAATGAAACTCGCAAGTTTCTGGAAGTTGCTGGAAGCGAGTGTTTGGTGCAACCATATCTGTGATATACCAAATATTGTTTTAACAATGTATAGATAAGCATGTGGACATTTTGTTTAGTATTCAACGTTTTATTTTAGTATTAGACCACCCAGAAGGACAATCACATAGGAAATGTAAGGGGCCAGAAGTTCACCAAGAGCTGTTAGTGTACATGCAGGAGCAGAGGGTGGTCTATAGCAAACGGCAACAGAGAGAGTGAAATTTGTTGACAGTTTAAGTTTCAACAGTAACAGTTCAAATTGCTTGGGGACTGACTTAGACAGTGTTACAGAACATTGCAAATGGTCTTTTACAGGGATAACCACACCACCTCCCTTAGTGGATCTATCCTGACAAAGACATTGTAACCCGGTATTTGAATTTCAAGATTAGAGACACTTTTCTTAAGCCACGATTCAGAGACAGCCAGAACATCAGGGTTTGCAGTGTGCACCCAAGATTTTAAATAATCTAGTTTTGGCAACAAACTACAGATATTGACATGTAAAAGGCCCAAAGATTTGCGTTCACAAAATGACGACACTGACATAATGTGCACTCACGCAGCAGCGCGCAGAGGCGGAGCCTGTCTGTCTGGAGCTCACACCACCAGTAAAATTACACTTTTCAACTCTGCTTGTAAAACTGGTTTGAATGTTATTCTCAGCACATTGAAGACCTAGTGTTATATATGAAACGACGTGCACAAAAATACGGAACAAACTGCATCCGATATTGAATCAATACGGGACGTAACATTTTACTTTGAAATCTGGGATGATCCCATATTAGCTATACGGTACGGGTGGCAACCTTAGCTCTGCTGCAGGCTGGTGGAGATGTTAACAAACATCACAACTAGCTAGGCCAATAGCTTGTAGGCTGAGACAAAACATCAGACCAAAAAGCACAAAAGAGGCATAGTTGGGCACAGCAACTCACTTGTAGTATGCATATGTTTTCAATTTACAGCTTTTCCAACTCATCATTGGGTTAAGAGTTTGCATGTCACCAAGCTATGTGTCAGGCGGGGGGGCGGGGATGGACCCAAGCGCAGAGTAAAAAGCCAAAAGTCAAAAATGGGGAAAACCAAAAGACTTTAATAACGGAACAGGGAACACAGGGAACCGAACGCCTCGCAGGGCGACTAAGAAAAACACAAAGAAAAACCTAACAAAACACGGGAAAACAAAAATACAAAACTTCCGAAAAACGTGGGGAACAGGGCAGGCAGGCAGGCAGGCAGGCAGGTAGCAAAAACACACAGGTATCAGGCAGGAACAGGAACAAAGGGTACAGAAACAAAAGGATCCAGCGCCTGAGTGAGGGAGAGGGAGACTTAAATAGGGGCGACGCAGACGAGACACAGGAGGGCACAATGAGCAATCAAGCACAGAGAGGGAGGGGAAACACGAGACAATTGGAAACTAATAAATGGATAATGCGAACCAATAAAACAATTAACAGAACAGAAAACCGAGGTGCCGCCATCTGGCGGCCCAACAGAGAAACAACACAGGGGGAAGACACAGAACCCTGACACTATGTAGCAAGTCATGACCAGCATAAAGTTTAACCATTCTAGCAAGCTAAAAATCACCTTTCAGTAAAACCCACCTGTCATCGCCTTAACAATTTTGCTCTCCTGGAAATCTCAGAAGCTACTGGGGGCAATGTGCAATCACCCATCTATTGCACCGGTGCTCGTGTTAGCCTATGGAATTCTGGATGTCTTTGGAATACAGGACAAAGTCTGCATTTTATTAAGGTCCAAAAGTGGTCCAAAACTAACTAAAATTCTGTTTTGACAATATTGGCAAGTTTGTTTACAAGATATGTATTTATGCAAGCATATAAAAACAGGAAAGTATTTAAGTTTGCATTATTAATAGTATCTTTGTTAACCCCTTTGCACAATGCCCCAATCTAGGCACGCGGGCATGCCTAGATTGCTCAGCTCAGACATTCATTGCTCCTGCAACCAAACTATGAGTTGAAAACAGAACCTCTGTGTTCTAGTTTCATTAGTAGATGATACACAACAACTATAGGCCACAGAAGTCTGACGTAACACAGAGCAAAAACCTTGCCCATATATGGAATTCCGGTTCAAAGGGAAATTTCTCTATGGAAAAAATGAATGGATTTTCACATAACTGTCCCTGTCACAGTCTGATTTAAGGTGGCATTTAAAACTTGGACATTTTTATCCGGACACATTTCTCTCTTAAATGGCACTGGATCCGCTGAATTCCGATGCCGTTTTTCAACCGAAACAATTATTTTGCTAACAAAAAGCTAACACTTCTGTGCATTTTATTTACGTCACAGCCCTTGCGGTTCCCTGGCAACGCTTGTGAAGCGCAAGTATCCTAGTTATATTAAGATGTTTACAACGATATATACAACTGTAAAAAAATAGATAAATGTATAATTTATTACAATAACGGGAAACAAGGGGAAGAAAATGGTTTTCGCACGTGTATCGAAACAGCTCTGTGTGTGATGTTGTAATTGCGCGACGGGTCATCTCGGGTGGCTAACCACTTAGCCGTCAGCAATTGGCTTTTTAACCCTCCTGTTCTGTTCATTTTTTAGGTACAGCAAAAATGTTCCCGGGTGATATAAACATACAGGGGGGGTTTGCAAATACATGAAATGAACCATTTTCATTTAGAATGTTGATTACACTAATTAAGGCCAGTAGAAGAAGTTTCATACTGAAAAAATAATTTTAAGTATTTTTCCTAGATTTTCAAACTTTAAAAAGGGTCAATTTGACCCGCAACATAACAGGAGGGTTAAAATGACACAGAATCTTCTTTTTGATTATAAAAAATGGGTAAAAAGCATTATTTTTTCATATATAAAAAATGTATTTGCTAGCTGAATGTCTGTGGGTAGCAAAAGATTTAATCAATATTACGTTTTCTTTTTTTATTCAAATGGAAACATGCAATGTGCTTTATGTTTTTGGCTATAGACGCTTTCAACGGTAACAACATACACAAACATTACTGCGCATGTGCGTTGTTCTGGCCCTAACTTAACTTCCGGCAGACTTCCGCAAACAATCAATAACAACAGAGTCCCTTTAGACTATTTCTGATAACAAGCAAAATAAATAACAAGTAAATTATGTTAGCTAGCTAGTTAAAACTATGGCAAGCCAGTATTATTTGGGGTTACCAGTCGAAGAAAAGAACCGTTACTTGGCCAAACTCAAATGCGATAACGTTACACTACCAGAAAAATAAGCGACAGAAACAGATAACTGTTGACAGTATTGCACCTTGCGGAGCATCATACATTCCTTGCATAATCCATATCTGTTCTGGGTTACATGCACATTCCTGTGTAAAAAGTGCACTCTTTCTATGATATTGCTTAAAAACGATGATTACATGAGACACAAAATGGGGCTAGTGCTGGGCAGCATGTGTAGCCAATGCAATTACTATAGGTATTTATTTGTATAGCATGCATTGATGGAAAAACATTGTGGCTCTTAATAGTTTGGGTCATCTTGCTAGGTTACCACAACAAAACATTATCAGGCAATGTAACGCTGTCAAGTCATTGGAAACAGGTATCATAACGTTCGTTCAAAACGTAGCTATAGCGTATCAACTACTAGCATTGATCTAACATTTCTGTGTATAATTTATACAATGTTAGCTACATTTAGCTAGCTAGCTAGCTACAATCAATTTAGTTAGCTAATTGTTTATAACTATTGAAGGCTTGCTACTGGTCAGCTAGCTATTAGCTATCGCTTATCATGAGTTTGTTATCTGAAACAAAGTCAGTGCTACAGTGAGAGCACCTATTCGACCACCTTCGTTCAACAGACTGATTTGCAACTATATATGAAATAGGTGAAATATCGGTAACAACCAGCTATAATAATCGCAGGGATTCAAGCAATTCGTTTCACAATTCCCTAGTGGGGCTACAAAGTTAAATTATGTATTTTTACAAATTTTCGAAATGGCATTTGTTCCAAGTTGCACCCCACAGCACAACAACCTGAGCCCAACGTCAGTCTGCTCATCAGTTTAACTTTAAATCCGTTTGTAATCGGTGCCATATTAGCCAGTAAACACAAACCCAATAATAAACAAACACAGACCGGAAGTTAATTTAGGGCCAAGCGCATAACCTTGGCAACGTGCGTGCGTCCGATGAAAGCGTCTATACATATAAACAATAAAATAAGAACTTATTTTAGTCACCTATTGCAATATTAGCTCGTTTTCATTGTTTACAGGAAAAAGTAGGCTACCATGTGGGCAAAGACAACCTTTCGATACGATTTGCTGTAACTAATATTGTTAGTCCTACTATCCTGAACTCTGGTACTGACATAATCTAAGCAGAACAAAGTGGAATTTATTCAAGATGCCATTGTGCTGATAAATGTACCCCATCACTTCAAAACCATCCTGGTCAATTGTGCTTCATGAACTAGGCCTACACGCTAAGAGACGACAAATCCACAGAAAAATGAACGTTCGTATCCATTACATTAGCTACATTACATTTATTTAGCAGACACTTTTATCCAAAGCGATGTACAAAAGTGCATATCATGGTCATTGGAACAACTATAAAACACAGCGGTACAATACTCATATCGTAGGCTACAGTTATTTATAGCCAAGAACACAGTTCAGTTCACGCAGTGAACATTATTCTAACCTAACTTATGCTAAGTCAAACTAGGGGGAAGAACAAGCTACAATATTAGGATAAAAATACAAATTACAATTGACAAAAAATATTCAATGGCTTGAGTTCAATTCACGGAGCTGTTAATTTTTTATTTATTTATTTATTTTTAAAGCACAATAATGAGCTTACGACGGAAATTAAATCATTCTCCGTACTGGGAACTGTCGAATTGACTTAATTTGGAATTGTATACTGTGTCTAAAGATGTTTATCCATATAGGTTAATAGCTACACAGTGCCAGGCTAAGTAGCCTACTGTTAACCTTTAGGAATGTCCATTTCTGCACCTTCCAAATATATATACACAATAGAGTTCATTTCCTTACGAAAACCCTCCATCCACTGTCATGCCTAGAAAAGGGCTCAAAAATAACGCTGACTGCAGAATACCTAGGCTAGTTGCACGTTTGGTAAATGTTGTGTGTTCTTTTCAATCTTCTTAACAACTCATTAGTTGGATAATATTGATACATCATTAAACCCAACAAACAAATGACATCGAACGGAAGTTATTTAACGTAATATATAATATTGTGGAATCAGCATAAAAGACTCTCAATTTAAGAGCAGGGGTTAAATTGAGTGTGGACGCGGGTGGACGGCGGAGACCCACCTTTGGTAAATAAATAAATAATGTTGACCGGCAGTTTTACAAATAACTATGACAATCCAGTCCATTTTTCGTGTGTTCCCTCTAGCCAGTTACTCGCTCAACCAATCAAAAATCAGAAGAAAAAAAAAAACTCAGGAGGAACAGTCACAGAAATAGAAATAGACAAGCACAGAAAGAAAAATATTGTTGATTGTCTTGATTGTTTGGGAGCGGACGCGGTAGGTAATTTCATTAACATGTAATTTCATCTATGCAACATTTTAAAGAGAGATGAATAAACAGCCCCCTCGATCGCCGGCTATTATTAACGGCAACTTTGATTGCTTGAGCAAAATCAGCAGGTTTCCCCGCAGCGGCGACTGTTGAGCTGAACATTGGTGGGGTGCAAAACTTTCTTTTAAACTAATCATTGATCTAAACCAGGTTTCATTAGTAATTTTCCTTTATCATCAAGCAGGCCAATGATCGGACTAATCAAATGGCAAGTAGCCTAACACACAGCGTTTTCATACCGTGTTAGGGGGATTAAATCATAAATTCAATTTATCCGTTAAAAATCTGTTTTAATCACCAAGTAGTCTACACTTAACAAACAAGATACACCAGTCTGTTATCTACCAGAATAACCAGCTAAAACAAAACCTGCACTTCAATTTTGTTTACAATCTACGCATTGCAGATATTTGCCATGAATGCGAGTGCGGAAAAAGAAGTGCATGTATCCGCAAATAATGTTGATTAAAAATGTGCACAATTTCGTACTGCAAATGAAAATAAATGTAGGCTATAAGGCCTAGGCGACTCGCTAAAACTGCCTATCTGGGGAGAGCTGGCTATATATGATAGTATTGAGTAGCCTATTTTGTGGATTAATTGTATTGACACTCAAGGAAAATCAGGAAGATTCTGCCGCGGCTTAGTGATTAAAACAGATTTTTCTAAATCGCATTTATCATTTAATCTGCCTAACACAATGCGAAGAAGCTGTGTGTCCCTTTCCAAATGCTTAGTCAGATTGTTTGGATGCTTGTTAATCACTAAAAATGAATTAGAACAGTTTGAGATCAATGATTAGTTTAATGGAAAGTTTTGCGCCCCAAGTTTCAGCTCACCAGTCGCCGCTAAGAAAGATGGATAAAGGAGGAAGAAAGGGAGGACAGAAGAGGAGGATGACTGATTATTTTTGTGGGTAAAAATAATTCTCAGCATTAATGACACTCAATAAACTTGAAATATTTTATGTAAAAGCTTGCATCAATAGTATACATTCTTTTTAAAACATTGTTTTCCTTAATTACAATTATGTGCACAATACATTAAACATACAACTATTTTGTGCTGAGACATTCATTGGTTTGTACCTTTTTTCACCCACCTCCCACCGGATCTCAGGGTCCACCCACCTCCCAAATCCCAATTTAACCCCTGTTTAAGAGCCACATATGCCTAGCTTTATTAGTAACTAATCATTTATTTAATTGTCACGAGTCATCACCATGAATAATGGACACAAGAAAATTATGGCAGGTAACATTATTCATAGTAATATTAATATATCAAAATAACAATATAATCCAGAAAATAATGATCGTAGATTCATGTAATCCTACGTCATGGTTTAATACTTTGCATATTATGATATGTTGGTTCTCTGCAGGCAACTCTCAATTCAACCCTTTTCTGCATTGATGAGTTAATAACAGCCTCAAACTCATTCATGCGCAGGTGTACTTGTGTATGCAGGTACGAGCACTGTGACGTAAAACTATGCGGACCAAACTGGAATGAAATAAATCTTGTATCTTCTTCTGTGGGACTCCGAAAGAAAAATCAGTGCCTGGAGAGTAATTAGTTCAGTGTGAAGAAATTTTAGAGATAAAAAGTTCTGTCCAAAATAATTTAATTTGGTCAGGGTAAATTTGTTGTTTTGAATGGACTTTAATGGCACCAGAGGCTTACTAAACCGCAATACCTCGAGTAATCACTGGAGTTTATGAGCTTCACCAAGAATGGAAATCCCTGGTCCCCTGATAACATGTCTATTTTTACTTTTTGAATAGTGTTTATAAACCTGTGTAACCGAAAGTTGTGAATCATCATCTCCACCTTATGCATTCACTCTGTGGTAGCAGTAAAAGACACAGCACCAGGCAAAATGACATCAATTGGTTTGGTCTTATTTTAAGATATTATTATTGAGGACTTCTGACCATAGCTAAGCCATATGTTTGCTAATAGACCTGACATAGTTTTCTGGAGTACGTCAGGAGTGGAGACAACAGCATTGATTCTGTCTCTATCTACTGAACACAGATAAGATTTCTTTGTCGATATGTAAGTGTTACTGGTCAAAATATTTCGGTTATATACGTTATTTTTTTAATTGACTGACTTCAAATTGGTAAGGGGAATTTTATAATTAGGATATTTCACACTGTAACGTAAACGTTCGTTGGTAGCTTCAGCAGGGTTTGTGTTTATGCACCAAATGTGATGTGAACTGCCAAAATGTGTTGGACGGTTAAATATTGTTTTAATGTCGTCCCATCCCCATACAATGGCAGTGGCACATTGTAGCACTGTGGGCCTGGACCCCACTTTTCTCATTGGTCCGCAATATTGATCCAGTGTAGCACTGTTAATGTGAAAAAGCTATTGTAACTGTGAGGTGAATATTTCTGTAACTTTGTGAAGTCAGGCCAATGAAACAGTGGTGGCATTATTGCTGATGGAAAAGCAATTAACAGCATACAAGCTACTGGCATGTGTCAACTTGAACAAATGCATCAATCCAAAGAATGTTATAAAAAGTGTTTAAGTTAATTATTAATTGAAATTATAAGCTGGGGAAAAACTGACTAATGTACTGTTTTTATTAAAAGATTAAGCCAAAATGACTGTGAATTTGTATTTCGCCTATTGTTATTTCGTATTGCAATAAAAACAATGATATTGATTACTTTTGGGTTTTTGATTTGCGACATCATTCTGGTCTGCACAGCTATTTTCACCTCAAAATAGTTCATGTTTTTTGACTATAGCCATTATTTGACAAATTGAGGACAGGATGTCTCCGCACTGTAAAAATGATATTATTTTAAGCTTACCAGTGTATTGTCCTATTTAAATAAAATGAATGTGACACTATCTCAACCTTAAATAATTTGGCCCACTCACTATTACCTTGGCTCACCCATGAATTAAATCCTACTACTGCTTACATGGAAAATAAACTCTGGCTCTGTTCACAAAGGACGTCGACAATGAAAACTGTCAGAACATTTTAGGGCTGAGATGCATCTGTGTGAAAACTGGGGCTTTATATTTGTATGTTTGCTTTTAAACAACGGTGCTCACTAATGGAACAGCTGAAACTGTAGTCATTCTAAGATTGACACCGTATGACCTGTGTAGAGTGGCGTCCAGGGCGGGCAATCAAATTTGGGGGGGGGGGGGGGGGGGGGGCTCGTGCCACCACAGGCCGCCCTGGACACGCCTCGGTCATCTATCTGCCTAATGTAACTAGCTAAAAGTAATGTTACTTACAGGTCCAACAGAAAACAGGCCGAGTCCATGTCGCTTTTCATCCCCTTGGTGATGCCACTGAGAAAAAGCAGTTCAAAAGTTGACTAGTTTTTCAATGAGCCCTGTTGGCTTGTCTTTTTGCTATGCTGTATCTAAGCTTCTAAGCATCTGCCATTGCGGCAACTAACTAGCAACAAACACTTTGCTGGAATCTGATCTAAAACCACAAGCTCTGTAGCCATGCCCACCCCACCGCACACAGAAAAGAGTGCCACGCCCATAAATGTGCCAAACACATTTTTGAACAAAAAATACAGGTGAAAGGTGCATAGTATGCATAGTACTAAAAACCTGAGGTCAGTAACTTGATTATGAGAAAAACCACTGTGGTCAGAACCTTGATTACAAGAAAAATCGATTTTATTTAATATATTACGCACTCCACATTAAAGAATACATGACCATGAGATCTCAGCTCAGTCAGTATCTGAGTCATCTGAAATCCAATATATATAAAGACAATAGTTTCCGCCAGCATAGCCTCAAACACTATACTTCCTATTAGCTCGTACATATTAAGAAAACAAACAGCTTCACATACACACTATGGTAATGGCGCTTTAAACCTATCACTAGTGTCGCTCTCTGTGACATATTTTTCAATCAAACACTGCAGCCTCTCCAATGCTTTTTATACATGTATTTCATTCCAGAAATCTCTCTCAAAGAAAAAGAACCATGCCGACTACTTCCTTTTAAAATAGCTAAAATGTTTATCTGGTTTGACAGTGGCTTAATGCATTTAATTCCAAGGGATTACCTACAGTGATTAAATTTGTGATAGACTTTCCTTCTTCCAGTACTGTGTAAAAGTCAAAGACAACCCTTTCATTTATTATATTTCCAGTCAAATCAGCCATTCAGTGCACTGTATATTTTTTCAGTGTCAGACTTTAATGCAGGAAACATATTTAACAAAATTACAGTTGCCCTAAGTGTCAGTGATGTCATATTAGAACCCTTTGCCTTCAAAAGTTTTTCTCACATTAAAACAAACAAAAACCTTAGCTGCCTTGCAGATTTCTATATGTCACGTGCACCTAAAATGGCTGAAGGAGATATTTCTGATGAGATTAGATGTAAGATACTTCAACTGCATAAAGAAGGTGAAAGTCAAATGAAAATGTGAAAAGTGGAAAAAAACAGGGATTTCCAAAACTAGAGTTCAAAAGATTATTGGAAGATACAGAAAAAATTATACTCCTAACAACCGTGAAAGAACTGGTAGACCACCAATACTATCGTCATAACACAGATTCAAGCTTCAAGATTCAAGCTCCACTCTTGCTTCAGATCTTTCTGTCACTCCTTCCACTGTCAGAAGACAACTCAATGCTATGGATCTGAAAGGATGTGTAGGTGTCAAAAATCCACTACTAAGAAAAGGAAAAAAACTAAAAGAAGAAAATGTGCACTAGTACAATGAAACTGGACACCTGGGTTTTATGGACCGATGAGTCTAAATTTTAGATTTTATGAAGTGAGAGAAGGCAGGATGTACACCTTTGAAGCCATGAAAGACTCTTGGAACCATGTCTGAAACCATCAGTCAAGCATGGAGGAGTATCTGTGCAAGTTTGGGGTTCTATAACAATATCTGGAGAAATTAAGCCTGAAAATTATGTTACAACCAGACATGTACCAGTAGTGAAGGAGAGAAATGCTGACCTCTGCTACTGATCCCAAATCTAAAGAGAGATCTGCACCTACTGTGTTGTTTTTGACAGAAGGTGGGGGTAATTCCATGAGCACTATACAAGCTTTGATGTACTACGGGAGTCAATAGATGGTAAATGGTAAATGGACTGCATTTATATATAGCGCTTTTATCAACACTTCAGGATGCATTTCAAATATTTTACCAAACAGAATTTGCTGTAAGTCATCATACAAAGGACTGTCACAACCATGCAATGCCCATAATCACTGGCAGTCATCTGATAACCATTAATCACCCCCACCTGGAGGCTGGGCTATAACTGTTTCTGCTCTTTGTTTCAGATGCTGAGTCTTGAGCATAGCTTGCCTTGAGTGCATGCCGTTCCAGTTGGGTATTTGTCAGTCTCCTAGTCTGCTCAAGCAGTTTGTATTCTTCTTAGTTTGACCATTGTCTTTTTGTCATTTGTTATTTTCGCCCTGCGGTTGTGCGGGTATTCAGTCTCTTAGTTTAGAAGCCCCGTTGGCCTGTGTTTTGTTATTTTGGATTTGTTTAATAAACTCCACATTGTATCGGTTTGGATCCAGACCTGCCTGTTCTGACTTCTCTGCACTTGAGTCCTGACAAACCAATGTTACATTGACCTCTTGTTAGATTGAGGGTGAAATATGGTTCAGGAGTGTATCAACGGACCATTTCTCCTGTTATTTTAAAAATAATTTATTTATGATGTTATTGACACCGAATTTTAATATATTCCTATAAATATACTGCAAGTCAGCCTCAATAAGGATGGATAAAATCTCTCTCGCCCATGGGTGATTGTAAGTGATGTTCCAATTGAATATTTTCTTTGTGAGTCTGTCCTCTGGCATGTTAATCAGTCGATTCCATAGACGTATCATTTCTCCTTTCTGTCTAACTTCACATGGTTCCCAACCCATATCTCTACAGATGGCTAAATTTGGAGTCAATTTGTGCATACCAAGGAAGCAACGTATTGCTCTGTTCTGTTCTCTTTTCCCCCTTTTTCTAAAATGCATAATTTGGTTTTTTTCCTAGTTTGTCATTAGTCTCCATTTAGAACACCTTGAATTGACAATATTTAACATGTTTTGGAGGTCATTTTCTGCCTCGGCTAAGAGAACAGTATCATCAGCGTACAATAGAACACCCAATGTTAAATCTGCTACATTTACTCCAAGTTTGGCATGTTTAATTAATAAAGCTAGACCATTAACATATAAAGCAAATAATGTTGGAGAGAGCACGTCCCCCTGTTTAACACCATATGGAGGTAGGAACCAGCCAGTATTAAAATCATTAACCTGTACACATGCAACTGGAGCTTGATAAAGGGCTTTGATTGCATCATAGAATTTTCCATCTACTCCAGCTTTAATAAGTCTGAAAGAGAGGAAGTCTCTATTCACCCAGTCAAAGATTTGCCTTCTTGCATTCTGGCTCTGACTATCGTAGAAACTGAGTAAATATGATCTATACAAGCTCTAGCCTTACGGAAGCCATTTTGCTCATCTGCAAGCTGACCTGAAGATTCTAGGTAATGGGAGAGCCTGTTGTTTAAAGGAGTAACATGGTGGTTGAATGTGACACTTCCCAGTTGTCTTTAGGCAACAGCAAAACAAATGTGCATAATTTTTTTATTATTCAATCATTTCAATGTACTTTAAAATGTATTTTTCTAAGCCTAAATTTCCCACTATAAAAGTTCACCCGAATCGTCTGGGCGTGGTAATGAGAACTGTCAGTTAGCTATGATTGACAGACCGTGCTCCGTTACCATAGCTACCCCCATGATACACGCTCTTTTTGGGAGACTTTTCACAAGCTAGCTAGCCTAGTAGTATATCAAGTATCGATAGATAGCTAAGGTAAGGACGTTGACTTATATCCAATTATAATTTTTGCTATCTAGCTAGCCAAGTTAAGATAAAAGCACAACTATAACGTCCTCATAAAAGCAAACTAGCTAGCTAACGTTATCGATAACATTGCCTTATGAAAGCAAACTACCTAGCTAGCTAACATTAGCTAGCTAGCTAGCTAAATGAATATAACCAGAAATAATCTAATAGTCCTTAAAAGGCACTCTAATTTAAGTGAACCTAACGTTAGTCAAATATTTGCATTGTCTTGCCTGTAAGCCAGCGGCGCAAACTATGGGTCTCGAGTTATCCATGGGTTTACGGGGCGTGGAAATTGTCTCTAATAAAAAATCAGACACCACCAGATCCTTTAGGCGCTCTTGTGTGTGTTTTCCGGTTGTGTTCAAACCAAGTATATCCTTCCATGTCAATTATATACTGACCTGACAAATGTGTTTCACTAAGTGAAATAATATATGGGTTCAGGTGCTGCAGTAACAGTATTCTAAGTTTACAGTTCAAAGCCGTCCAATCATTTACGTTCCAATGAACAAGAGTAAACTTGTCAGCACTTACTGGCTGGGCAAGTGAGTCTCAGTCTTTGGACCGCCACGACTCCCGATCCCCGGTGTTGATAGCAGAACCAGGCGGCGGCCGTTTCATCAATCGTCCATTCCCAGTTATATAAAAGTCCTTTCCGGACGGGATCTCTCGCAAAAGAGTTCTGAAGTTCAGATCAATGAGTTGCTCCATATACGACTTGGCAGAGCATAGGTAAACCTTTTCAAATCTTGACTCACTCTTCAGCCTCTGCTTCTGCCGGAGAACTGCCAGTGGAGGTGTGAATGTGCGTGTCTGTGTGTGAGAGTGGGACTGCATGTGTGTCAGAGGGGGTTTCCTCCCCCCTCCCCCCTCTTTTTCACTAGATAAAACATGCAGCTCTCTTTTAGTTAGCAGTCAGTTTGGGCAACTTGGCAAGAAGTTTGTAACAGTTAGTCTGAAGTGGGCATCTGAGTACTGCATCAAGGTCTGGCATTCTACATTTAAGGGGAGGCACCACTGTCAAAAACGATGATTTTGGTTCCATATGTCAATTTTGATATTTTGCTTCTATAACTTCTATAGTTTCATAAAATGAACGAACTAAAGGTAAATAATCGTTTTAAATAGTTAATTTAGATGATAATATAACACCATCGTCAAGTACACAAAGCATAAAATGAGCTTATGATAGCATCTTTTATGATTAAATGCTTCCGTGGTTTTAAAACTGACCTGGTTGAGTCATATATCGTTAAAAAGCTTGTTTCCAAAATGTATTTTCTATTCTTATGGTATTTTTTGAGCATAAAGTAAGTGTGCTAGCCTTTTTTCCTCATTCACATTTGTGGGAAACACATGTTTTTACATTAACAAATCTTTAACAGCCATTTTCTCAAAACTGTATATTGCCCATAGGGTCGATAGATATACTTTTTTTTATTGAACCCCGTGGGGTAGTTTGTCCTCTGCATTTGACCCATCCTAGTTACTTAGGAGCAGTGGGCAGCCACAGTGCAGCGCCCAGGGACCAACTCCAGTTCTGAGGCCAGTGCCTTGGTCAAGGGCAACTGCAGGAGTGTACCTAACATGCATGTCTTTGAGTGTGGGAGGAAACCGGAGTACCCGGAGTAAACCCACACGAACACGGGGAGAACATGCAAACTCCATGCAGAGAGGATCTGGTCGGATCCGGACGGATTCAAACCTGGAACCTCCTTCTTGCGAGGCAACAGTGCTAACCACTATGCCACCGTGCCCATAGGGTATTCAATTTATCTCAGCTTTAACAATAGATACAGCTACATAATTTTACATACTGCTTCTTAAATGTTATAGCTAGGGTGTGTCAGAGGCTTTTTTTGATATGTTTTGTCATTTTCATTTTATGTGACATTTTATCAGTAAAAATAGGTCAAAAACATTTTTTTCAGCATGTACATATTGTTTTTGGAATAATTAATTTAAAAAACAATATTTTGACAAAAGCCTCTGACAAGCCCTAACTATTGAGTTATTGATCACATTAAAAACTAGAAGAGTGCACTCAGTAGAGTGCAGATCTCCACCAGGCGTGTTAGCTTTGCTGATGCAACAATAGACGCTACACAATCAATGCAACCAGACAAATACAATATTACAAGTTTTTACCATGTGCCACTGAAAATCCCAAAAATATCGATTCAGTGAAGTAACACTAAAGGTGGTGACATGTTAGCTACTGTCATTCATATCAGCCACGATGTGTTAGACAGAGCTAACGCTAACATTATAGTCTGGCACTTTCATTTCAAATCTGGACAGGAACAATCTGGACGGGAACAATTCCAAAAGACCAACAATGTAAAATATCAATTTCAGCGTGAAAATGGCAACAAAATAATTGCCACAGATTCAAACATTAACGTACCCCGTTAGTTGGCGGATTATTTTGTTGGCATTTTAACGTTAAAATGGACATTTTACATCACTGGTCTTTCATTCTAAACGGAAGCAGTTGTTGATCACTTGCGGCCCCTACCGGCCAGTTAGGAGGGGTGTGGTGTTAGCCGTCAATGTATTTCAATGGACAATGATGGAAATTAATTCAAATAAAATACTTGTTGTTGACCGATTTGCAAAATATTCGAGAATGCAGGTCCTTGGCCTGCTGCCAGCATGCACAACAAGTATTAGGCTGATCGACCCAGTAGTATGCGAGATTACCTGCGGACAGATACACAAACACACGCACAAACACACACACGCGACCAAACGCGCCTGGCAGAAATAAATATCGTTAATAATGCAGAAATCAAATATCGTTAGCTAGGTCAGCTTGTATGGGGATGGGACGATATGAAACAATTTAACCGTCCAGTCCACCACGTTTTGGCAATGTTCCAACACTCTCGTCATCACTGTTGCATGCATCACAAAAACTATTACACTACTAACGCTTACATAACAGTGTGAAATATCCACATTATGTAATACCACTAACATGTTTAAAGACACTCAATTTCAAAAATAATGTATATTCCCGAAATATTTTGAGCAGTAATACTTACATAGCAATGATGAAATCTTATCTGTGTTTAGTAGATAGAGACAGAGACAATATATCAATGATATATTTCTATCAATTAGTTTATTCTTAAGGAACATGACTTCCTAGCTGAAAAATGTATTTTTAATGAAATATTAATTTAATCATGTGTGAATACAAATGTTGAAATGTTTTATTTGTTTACTTCCAGCTTCATGTTACTGTTTGCCTGGAAGGTGATTTGCCTGGACCTATTTGTGTAGGCCCAGACAAATACCAATGCCAATTTTGCCGCAAGGTGGGAGAGTACCCTGCACTGGTGGCACATATGCAGAACCATGAGAAATCTGCTGTTAAGCATGAAGGTAATTGTCAGAGTCAAAGTAAATGTTATATTTTGTCACAAACAATCTGTATGTACAACTCATTTCTTAGTGATGGTAAGCATTTTATTTATAAACTAATTTACAGATCATTGTCGTTGTAAACACTGTCACAACAAAAACAGGAATTATGGTTAGTGGTTTGTAATGTAAATTTCTCTCTTTGTTATATATATATATATATATTTGGTATAAAATGTATAAATGCCACCTAGGATGTGTGAAAAGCAACCATTATCACTGTTGCTATTGCCAAAAGACCATAATCCGCAAAAATGTATTTATTATCCATGTGTTCCAACAACAGAGCCCACCACAGCATCTTCAGTTCTCAGTCCATCCACTGGCCTGTGCTTGACTACACCGTCTATCATTCCATCGGCTGACAATAGCTCAGCAGTCTCTGGCTCGTCTGTAGCTTGCTGCATAAAAGCTTCCAGTTCCTTGTCTGATCCCAGTCTCTTGATTTGTGTAAAGATCTCTTTTTCTCTCCCTCTCTCTCTTTCTCTTTTTCCCCCCTCTCTAATGTGAAAAGTATTACAAGATAATACTCCTTGGAGTATTATGAGTTTGGTTGCACTAAAAAGGTGATTGACTAAGAGTAAGATCAGCTCAGTTGAAGTTTTGTTCATTTTCTGTCAGAATTGTAATTGTCTTTTGACACTTGACTTCAGGTGTGGTGAACTGGAAAGCATTTTCAGAAGAGCACAAAAGGGAATTCAGGAGGACCTATCGAATTTCCAGTTGCCTTCAATGCAGCAGACTATATAAAGACTGTGATGCAAGCTACCGGCGAAGTGGACGACAAGGAATCCTGCAGGGTTTTTACTCTGAGGATAACTTCCCCGGGTACTGCAGCTGGGACTGTTTTTTCAAGGCTGTGTTGTCATTTGTTATGTGGCTGTGTTTGATTGTTTTTATGTTCATCTTTCACCAGTTATGATTAAATTACATACTGATCACTGAAGCTGGTTTTTGTATGTTTATTCTTCAATGACAGTCGTTTACTTCTACCCTGACTAACAACCCTTCTGATCTTGAATTGACATCAGATTGTACTCTCACATATTCATTCATTACATACAGTATATGCCAGGTAAAACAGTACTTATCGTGACACACCTCAGAATGCACTGCAACAATTTGTAATCCCTTGATCTGGAACGTGTTTTGCTAGATGTTAGTGTGATAACACATTAATAGCGTTGCAGCTGAAATGGTTAGGTGTTACAGTACATAATTTCAAACTTTAACAACTGTGATGGCTGTGGATCAATAGAAGGGACTAAAGAACTATGCATAATACCTGGACAAATTTGTTGTACAAAAAATGTAAAAAAAGGGAAAGTTGGACCAAAAATTCAGGGCATGTTCATCATGTTTCTCCCTACCAGCCTATGTGGAACTTGAAGCTAAATAATACAGGGTTACTGGCTGATCAGCTGGTAGAACCAGAACTAGTCTGTATAGTCACTGTTCTAAGCACAGTGAAACAATCTACTTTTTGACATTCTAGACAAGTGATTCAATGCTGTTTTTTATTTCTGCCAATCAACTGATAACTTAAGATTGTTTAACACATGTTTGTAAAATCTACTATTTTTAGGGTTCTAAGCAGCGAAGCTGGTGGAACCCTATTGTATCTGTTAGGATTATTAGGGGTCCAAGCAGCGAAGCTGGTGGAACCCTGTTGTATTTGTTAGGATTATTATTATTATTATTAGGGGTCCAAGCAGCAAAGCTGGTAGAACCCTATTGTATCTGTTAGGATTATTATTATTAGGGGTCCAAGCAGCGAAGCTGGTGGAACCCTATTGTATCTGTTAGGATTATTATTATTATTATTATTTTTCTCCGCTAAACGTGTCTGAGTCTCAGCTACCATAAGTCCTAGAGCCACCAAATTTGGTAGGTGGGTTCCTATGGCCCTCCATTACTCAGGCACTACAAATCACCTATGTCAGATGGTGGCGCTATGACAAAGGGTCATGCGTAAAAGGCCATAACTCCCAAACCATAAGTCAGATCAACACAAAGCTTAATCGACCTATGCATCTGAACGTGCTCTACAACTTTGCTATTGGGACCAACTATGTCCGCCATATTGCTTTCCCGCAATTTTGACTTTTTAGTTGAGGCGTGGAAGCTTTCTCCACTAAAAGTGTCTGAGGCTCAGCAACCATAAGTTGTAGACCAACAGAATTTGGTAGGTGGGTTCCTATGGCCCCCCACTACTCAGGCACTACAAATCACCAATGTCGGCCAGATGGTGGTGCTATAACAAAGGGTCATAACTCCCACACCATAAGTCAGACCAACACAAAACTTCATGGACCGATGCATCTGAATGTGCTCTACAACTTTGCTTTTGGGAGCACCTATGTCCGCCATATTGTTTGCCCGCCATTTCGACTTTTTTATTAGTTGGGGTGCGGAAAAGCTGGAGCTCCAAATCTAAGTGTTACGACATCTAGTAAACTTCTTTACGGCAAGCAACATCCATGGCGACGCAAGCAATCCGACACCGGATTTTTATCAGTGAGGGGAGGGTCTGAACGTCGGGGAAGCAATGGAAGACAGTGCCAGCCAGAGTGCATGCTAGGCTACCAAAAGTTTGTTCGTAAAAGCTTTTTGAGAGGACGAATAATTACTTTTCTTGAGCATGGATCCGTTTGAAGACAGTATTGGGTGAGTTCGTTTAGTCTTTGAATCTGTCATTATGCTGAGAAATAGCTAAACCATTTGATTTACAGTATTTGAGTTTCTGTGCAAATGCGCGAAAACATGCTGGTATAATAAAATAATGACAGTAATACATATATAGTCCGCTTCGTTCCGTTGCTACCATAATATAACACACTATCTTGTGTCTACAGCTGCAGTTTCTCACTGCAATTACTAATATTGAATATAAACAAAAGACGCAATTTATGCTGTACTCTGCGAATGTCTAAATAAATAATACGGTAATCGTAGGAAGCAGGTAGCATGGATGGCGAGTTGATATTTAGTTTTTTGCTACTAAAAGTTTGTTAGTAAAAGCGTTGAGAGGATGAATCATTACTTTTCTTAGGCATGGATCCATTTGAAGACAATATCGGGAGTTTGTTTAGTCTTTGAATCCGTCATTATGCTGAGAGACATCGTATTCTCAATTTAATCTCTAAATTGACTGTAAGCTTAGGGTTGTAACTAGGTAGCTGTTTCGTAGGTGACTTAGTTAATGCACTCGTCTTAACTATTGCTTGTATTTTTTGCATAGACTGCGTTGTTGCTGTTCTTGTTTGTGTTAGTGTTAATCAGTTTAACCTACAGGGTCCAAGTTGAACTATGCGGTTGTTCCCTGCACTTGCAACAGTACTTCTCTCTAGGGTTTTCGACACACTTATTCCTGATTATGATTATACACTTTGTTGTACGTCGCTCTGGATAAGAGCGTCTGCCAACTGCCTGTAATGTAATGTAATATTCCGTAGCAACAAGATAAACCCGACATTAGCCCTAAAATATGCCAATACAGCAGTGAAAACGCTGCTCACTGAATAACGAAATAAACGATTCTACAGTCAATATCTGGGACTAAACATTGAATAAATATATAATCTTACCATTGGTTTTACGTGTAGATGTCCCTTTTGCGACTGAGTGGTCATATATTGTCTTGGACAATCCGTTTGTAAAATATACGCGCATTTGTGACGCCTGGGTCCGCTACCTTCAAAAATAGCTGTGCGTAATACCACACCTGTTGCTTACGGCGTTGTCGCCCTTTTTAGTACAATTTGGCTTGATTGACAATTCATTTATTCAGTAGGTGAGAGTATAAGCTTTCTAACGATGTATAACATGTCTGATTTTGCTTTTGGAATAGCATTTTATCGGTCAACGTAACCGAAAATATTCTTATATGCCAGTGTCTAAATAAATAAAAATGTGAAATCTGAAATGTGCATTCTCTGCTAAGCTGAGCAATGGATTGGAATGTGTCTGACGCGGTGTTGCACGGTATACCAAAACTTCAGCACTTTTCGGTACTTAAAAAAAACAAAAAGAAATGGTTCGGTATTAGAATATTCCGACGTTCGGTAGTTTTGAGTCAAATGTAAAAGCCAGGGAAATTTGTTTCCCGCATTACTGATTGAGAGGACGAAAAGTGTAATTTGTCAGAATCTTCGCTAGATGGCAGTAGAAACTAAGTTAGCCAAGTCAGGTGACGTGCGCTGGTGCATTCCCTCCTTGGTACAGCGCAAGCTTCGACTCAGTAGCAATAGGTGTTCAAATTTGGAAATATTTTTTATAGGAAGATGCTGTATTTTTATTAAAATATGCTGCTTTTAGATCTATTTAAAAGTGAAAGACCTGTTTAAAGATTATTTAGTTTACAATTGTTTAATTTTTGAAATATTTTTAATATATTTTTCTATTAGTGTTGTAACACTATAGGTCTATGCTTATTAATATGTTGAACAGGCTTCAACTTAAAGGTTGTTAATAAACCGTGAATTCGAAAATGAGGTCAACCGTTGTGGACATTATGTTTCTGATCTATTAAGGTAATTTCAGTATCGTTAGGTACCGAGTATCGAATCAGTATCGTTTAAGTTTCAATTATCGTTTCAGTATCGAGTATTGTGATAAACCTGCTATCCTTATCAAAATCAAAATTTTGGTATCGTGACAACACTAGTCCAAAGCATTTTTTAGTTGCGGCACAGAAGCACTGCAGCTCTACATACACGCTGCGCCATCTAAGTGTTACGACATGCCATCTAAGTGTTACGACATAATAAAGCCCTTCACAGCAAGCGGCTAGGACACATCCATGCGTCTCTTAGCACAAAATTGGCCGTAAGTCATCAATATTTTATACAATCATCATGATATTCAGTAGATATGTTGGGTGAAGGTATATGATCATGAGGACAAAACAGTTTTAAATTCGCTCCGTAAGGGGCGCGATAGTGCCAATGCTTGGATCCCTCCCAACGCCTCTTGCGGCTTTAATTTTCCTTAAATTTGTAATAACACAATGCAGGTATGGCTCATTGCCATTTGCTTTCCTTGGGTTTTTCTCATTGTCTATCAAATAATACATAAATAATAAAATACATTATTGCAGACTTGTAACATAATAAAGTTTCTTCAGTTATCTTGAGACTAAATGGGTGCTGCCTTAACCTATTCATTACAGTGGCTTATGATAAAGTTTTTGGCCTATATTGACAGGCAACATAACTGAAAAAACATTGCATGAACATGTTATAGGCAATAGGCCTATTTCACAAGATGGCGGTTACCGTTGCTACAGACGCAAGTCCATTTCTGACAGCGAAAAATTGAGCCTAAACAGCGACGTGTTCTCACAGTCCCTAATAGCTCTGCCAAAGTTCACTATGTCCGATGTTATCCGCATTGTCAAAGCATTGCCAGTGAACGTTAAGTGGTCTAAACTAGACAAGGGCTATAAATTATTTTTTGAGAAGTTTATATTCGGTTATGAAGGTAAATATAATGTTAGCTCTGGTTTGCCAGAAAGCGAAATAGCTAGCTTGCTAACCACAGCAAGTTAGCCGATTAAAGAGATATTTCACTTCGACATAACATAAATTATTTTCTGGAGGCGACTCCATTGTGTTTTCGTAGAGTGAAGCAACATCTGCTGTCCGTTAACAGGGTCTCTGTTCCTCTCGGTTGTCCCGAAAATGAATGAATAGGGAGCCTGACAACTGTGAGGAAAAGCGATTCTGTTAACGTTGACGGTCAGCAGGGGAGGCAAAGCTATGTAAGTACAATGTGTTATGCTCCACAAAATTACTTATGCTATACCGAAGTGAAATATCTCTGAACAAAGTTTTGTACTACCTATTTTGTGACATGTTGTTTGTGCTGTACTTGTTCTAATAAAGATTTATATTGCTTGTCAAATCGCCTGTGTAGTTCAGTTCACTACCAAGCTGTTTGTTTTCATCGCTGATAAAAACTACCCACACATTTTTAAATCAGCTGTAGGCTTGTCGCGATGTCCGTCAATACATTTTGTAATTACAATTAACAACTAAAATAAACGTGCATCTGCAGTTTCAACATTGAATATCCAAATATGTGCTTGCTAACAAGCTAGCTGGCTAAAACGTAATTTGCTAATCATAACATAAAATATGGCTAGCTAACTGATTTTATGACCTTCTTGAGTAACAAGTACCACATGACTGAAACCGCGTTAGTTCTCAATGAATGATAAAATAAAAAACAAAGGAGTTGGTAGGGGACTCAGACATTTAGACCCAAATGTATGTGAGGAGAAAAGTTTAATATTGAGTGTAATCTTATTCACAAAACAGTAGCTAACTAGCTAGCTATGGTAATGAGTTAGTTTATGTTAGTTTGCAACATTATGACAGTCACGCTACCTACCAAGTTTTTTTTCTTATTTTGGAGTAAATCTGTGGGAAAGCTGTGAAAGGGCAAATAAATTATTTTTCGAATCGGTACACAGGGGAACGCTACAAAACAAAAAAGCTCTTCGTCGCTGCCATTGTTTTGGTGGCTGTTTAGATAACCAGAAATGAGAGACCCCTACATCCGGTTTACATACCCGGAAATGTGAAATAGACCTATTAATGTATAATGCTCACTGCCCACTGGGGTTGAGCCGAATACTCGGATGAAGTATCCAGTACGGATAATGTACTTTTTCTGAGCAGGAGTATTACCCAGTAAAATGTGTCCGTACTGGTGATGAAGGAAAATCCTCATTGGGTAGCTCTGTCCAGTGTCCACATTGCTCTGTGATAGGCCAGCCACACACAGAGCTCCTCCTCTACACAGAGCCTATATAAAGTTAACTGCTGCTGTGCCACACAACACAATCTTGCCATCGTCACAGCTATTCTGTCCACAGGGATCTATTATCTATTGTCATATATTCTCAATAAAATAAAGTTTGCAATTCTCATATTCTGCTCAACACATTATTCTCACCATAGCTAAACACACATTTACTGGACATTCACATGTAAGCACATATTTCTGATTACAAACTGACATTTCTAGCTTCTAGCTTGCTACAATGGGGCTAACCGTATATATGTCTATGGGGCTGTGGGGCTAACTAGCCAGTTAACTAGCTGCTACAGTGGGGATAACTAGCCAGTTAGCTAGCGACTACATGATATAAGCATGTCTTGTATTTCCATTTAGCGATCTCATTCACACACTCTACTAGCATCGTTGACATCCTAGCATTCTTATACATCCACTGTACTAATGCAATATCACTTTTGTGCACATTTAGATGTCGTCGCTCACTTGAAATCACAAGACATACAGTAAAGCATGGTTTGCCAACTGTAACCTGGCGCGCTCTGTCTACTACTGTCTTCACACGGTCAGCTCGTTAAAAAAAATAATAAAACCAGAGTAACGATAACAGCGTCTTTTACGGCTACCACAGAGTGAATGCGAGGATAAGAACATTTTCGGTTACGCTGACCTATAAAACGCTATTCCAAAAGCAAAATTAGACATGTTATACATCGTTAGAAAGCTTATACTCTCACCTACTGAGTAAATGAACTGTCAATCAAGCCAGTCTGTACTAAAAAGGGCGACAACGCCGTAAACGACGTGTGGTATTACACACAGCTATTTTGGAAGGTACCCAAGCATCACAAATGCGCGTATATTTCACAAACGGATTGCCCAAGGCAATATATGACCACTCAGTCTCAAAAGGGACATCTCTACGAATAAAAAAACCAACGGTAAGGTTTTATATTTATTTAATGTTTAGTCCCAGATACTGACTGTAGAATGACATGGTATCATTTTTTAAAACTTTTTCTCGTTTATTTCGTTATTCAGTGAGCAGCGTTTTCACTGCTGTATTGGCATATCTTAGGGCCATGGTTGTGTATATCTTATTGCTAGAACGGAATACGATTTTTGAGTGGTGAAAGAATATTTTTTATGAATGCCCAGATAGACAATATTGTCCATTATGTCATGGGTGGGGGGTGTAGTTGTAGATGAGACTGCAGGGAGGGGGTGCGTGTTAAATGAACGACCAGAGCGACAATGGTGGCGCCGCGAAACTCCGTATTTGGCATAGTTGCCATGTATCATCTACTAATGAAACCAAAACAAAGCGTTTCTGTTTTTAACTCATACTTTGGTTGCAGTAGCACTGAATGTCTGAGTTCAGTAATCTCCGCTTGCCGGCGTGCTAACCACTAGGGGCTTTGCGCCAAGAGATTAAAATACCAACTTCTGGTTATGATCCATCCACTTAAGCCCCGCCCATTTCGAGTACGGATAGGGATACAGATAATTTTGTTGGTTGAACAGATACAGATACAGATAATGGTGTACTCGCTCATCCCTACTGCCCACAGTCCATTACCAAAATCGGTTGCTCAAAAAACAAACAAACCAACAAACAGAAGAATTATGCAAATTCAGTTGCCATACAGGAAAGGGGTGAATTAGCCTACGACATTGTCATAATGACAGAATTATGCATCGATATACATGCCAATAACATTTTTCAATTCTTTTTTCTCAGGATATTCAGGCTTACTGTGTGTGGTGAAACAAGCTTTTGGGTGGAAAATACATTCAGATGTGCTGCTCAATGGCATAAACCTGCCTAGATTAACGGTGATAAAATATTGCACATCTCTTTTAAGCCTTAGCCTTCTGTATACATGTTGATAACTAGGCTAATTCAACTCAGCCATAAAGACTGGTTATTTATGTAGCTTATTCATTAGCCTGTCTAACCTAAATAATTTTTTCTGTTCAATTCGATTTTATTGGATAAAGTCTACCGGTTAAAGCCTAGTACATTTCTCATTATGTTTGTCCTCAGTTCATTTATTGATTGAGAGTGCAGTTGATGTTAAACTTACCTATTTCATGTAGACTTATCAAATTACGTTCGCCTAACTATGTCTAGCGCAACGTTACTATCAAGTGGGCATGTCTTGTAGTAGGCGAGCGTGACGTTACTATCAAGTGGGCATGTCTTATAGTAGGCGTTACTAGTAGTGGACGTGTCTTGTAGTGTTGCGGGCTGCAGATAGATACTCTTGTATAAATGAGCCCCTTATGAAGGTTTAAGATGAAACATTGATATCAGATTTAAAAATAATGCAAAAATATTGTCACACAATGCTGTACAGTACCTAAATGTGTAATAATTAACTCTTGTATGTATTTCTATACTCTGTACTCTCGTATGTTTTCTTTTATGGGGATGGGACAATATAAAAACAATTTTCAATCGTCCCCCACGTTTTGGCAATGTTCCAACACTCTCGTCATCACTGTTGCATGCATCACAAAAACTATTACACTACTAAGTAACTAACGCTTAAATTACAGTGTGAAATATCCACATTATATAATACCACTAACCTATTTAAAGCCACTCAATTTCAAAAATAACATATATAACCAAAATATTTTGAGCAGTAATACTTACATAGCAATTATGAAATGTTATCTGTGTTCAGTAGATAGAGACAGAGACAGTAAATCAATTATACAGTTCTATCCACTTCTGTTTTGCTTCTGTTTCGTTTATTTCATTATTCAGTGAACAGCGTTTTCACTACTGTATTGGCATATCTTAGGGCTATTGTCGGGTTTATCTTGTTGCTATGACGGAATAAGATTTTTGAGTGGTGAAAGAATTTTTTTATGAATGCCCAGATAGACAATATTGTCCATTATGTCATGGGTGGGGGGTGTAGTTACAGATGAGACTGCAGGGAAGGAGTGCATGTTAAATGAACGACCAGAGCAATAATGGTGGCGCTGCGAAACTCCGTATTCGGCATAGTTGTCATGTATCATCTACTAATGAAATTAAAACAAAGCGTTTCTGTTTTTGGCTGAACCGCAACAGCGGTGTGAGCCCTACAAATGCGAATGTCTTTGACTGAGTCACTGAGTGATGAAGTTACACCATTGGTCGCAGGTCCAGCCATATACTAGGTTTTAACCTGGTCTTGGTAACTCATACTTTGGTTGCAGTAGCACTGCAGTCTGAGTTCAGTAATCTCTAGGGGCTTTGGGCTAAAAGGTTAATAAATTTCTTCATTTTCGTCTGGCTGTGAGTTGTGAATTGGTATTTTTGATGATAATTATTAAATTAAATAAATATATTTTACATGTTGGATAAATACGTAGGAACGAATTGTATCTCGTGCGCACGAATTAACAAAAACGTGGGAACCAATTGTATTATTTTTGCGCACAAATTAACCAAAACATTACATTACATTACATTACAGGCATTTAGCAGACGCTCTTATCCAGAGCGACGTACAACAAGTGCATTGGTTCACGATGTAGAGGTGCAAAAGAAACACTAGAGTGAAGTAAGGATCGTAGTGCCAGAAGTGACCACATCGATCAGGACTCCAACCCTGTAGAGTAAGCTGTTCAGCAAACAAGAATCCTACCAAATACAAACTAGTACTGGAATCACATTTGCCTAATCAGACAAAAACAACAATCCTGCCAAAAACACTAACGTAATCATATTATCCTAACTAGGTACAGTGAGCTAAACTATAGGCTAGGGAGGGGTGGGGAGAGGTGCAGCCTGAAGAGATGAGTCTTCAGTCTGCGTTTGAAGGTGGTAAGATTCTCTGCTGTTCTGACCGCCACGGGGAGGTCATTCCACCAGCGAGAGGCCAGGACAGACAGCAGACGGGAGCGGGAAGTACAGACGCGAAGAGGGGGAGGTGCCAAGCGTCCAGAGGTGGCAGAACGGAGAGGTCTGGCTGGTGTGTAGGGTCTGATGATCCTCTGGATGTACCCTGGTGCTGACCCCTTAGCTGCCTGATATGCAAGCACCAAGGTCTTAAAACAAACGTGGGAATGAATTGTATCTTGTGCCCACGAATTAATCAAAATGCGGGAACGAATTGTATCTTGTGCGCACCAATAGCATTTTGAGCGCTCGATGTAGTAAAATGTGGCCTCGATATATATTTTTTTTCTCTCTATGGCCACACCGAGGCTCCGTAGATAAGTGAGGTGTCTGAACTGTTGATATACTTCTGTTCGGTATTCAGAGTGCCAGATGTCCAAGGAGAGTGTTATCGATAAAAACTTCTGGGCTCGGGAAATTAAACATATTTCACATAATCCTCACCCTGCTGACAAAATATACAAGCTGAAAAAAAATAGTATAAAAGCATAATTTCAATAAAAGTGCTACTTAATGGCTCCACTATAACAGGGTGCACTACAATGGGGCCTACAACACATGTTCATTATAAGTTTCTTTGAGCACTTTCATGAAAGTGCACATCCGGGTAGAGTCTGCAGTAGTCCAGGGTAGACCATGGTAGTCACGCTGTAGTCACAGCTATAATTGTTATCTCACAAAAACATGTTTTCAACATACAAAACTGCCAAGTTACTCACACATACAAGACATACACTGTCTATAACAGGCATCATTCATTCAAACTGGCAAAATCTAGGCCTGCCATTAAAAGTATTAATATCAAAATGATGCCAAGTTACTGTACTACAAACAATATAGGCTATCTTGCCTCACCAAAATTAAATAAGCTGTATTCCAAAGCAATGCTACCCAATGTTTCCTCAATTGTTTCATGTCACTTGGTCCTGAGTGTTTAAGCATGCAGTGCATGGACACACCAAACATATGTGTGGATGGGTTTGTTAGAGTCAAGATTGATTGAATAGGCGTCTATATGTCCAATTTGTATTGATATATGTGACGGGTGCTGGAGAAAAGGTCCGCAAGTCGCAAATCTTGAAATCACGCTAGGAGGCAAAAAAGGTTTTTTAAATTTTTTTTTACTGTTTTCCTTTTTTTCATATTACGAAAGTTAAAGTGTTGAAGAAGTCACTCAATAGAATAAACAACATTTTTAGGGTCACTAAATACTTATAATTTGTCGCGCGGGCCCCGTGGATAGTTAAGCTTAACTTCCCTTAACTTTTCCCGTTCATTCTCAACGGTAGTTCTTAACGCTACGGATGTAATATGTTTTCGGCCGCACGTTGATTTCGCGGCGCTGTTCCGTCCCGGATGCAGGAACGACATTTTCGTCTCTGCCCTTAACTTTTCCCGTTCATTCTCAACGGTAGTTCTTAACACAAGGGATGTAATATGTTTTCGGCCGCACGTTGATTTCGCCGCGCTGTTCCGTCCCGGATGCAGGAACGACATTTTCGTCTCTGCCCTTAACTTTCCCCATTCATTCTCAACGGTAGTTCTTAACGTTGCGGGTGTAATATAGTTTTGGCCACACGCTGCCGTGGCGCTGTTCCGTCCCGAATGAATGACGCCGTATAAACAAATAAATTCAAATATTAAATACACGCGAGGCATTTTGCGGTTATTTTGTGGTACTTACGCTTCGGTAAGTCTTAATAATTTTATTACAAACAGGTTCCTGTTTTATATTTATGTCATCGAGGTATTCTGTCATTATTTCACCTAAAAGATCAGTAGTTTCATTTTTCCTATTTGACTTCATTATTGGTTTTCACGTCCCGTTTGTTGGCTTGTCCGTACATAACAACACTTCTAAGTGAGAGTATTGCAGGTAAATGGGACATGTGTATATGTGCACGTTTGTGTCTCAATACATCAGCTATTATTAACATGGCCCTGCATTCATATTAGGGTTTAGTTTACAATATGTTTCATTTCCCCCTCACTATATTATTGCTGGTATCATCATCGTTATTGGTATTGCCCCCTTTACATGTGCCTTGTGTAACACGTCACGGTCTAGACATACATTTTTTTAATTATTATTACTTATTACACTATTGCTGTCAAGGCAATAAGTAATGCCATCTCTAATTGTTCATTGTCAGTACTGTCATTCAGGCATCTTAACAAACGCTTTCCTATCTATATGTTTCTATACTTGCCATTATTATTAGGGGCCAAGCACCGAAGGTGCAGGGCACCTATTGTAATCGTTAGTATTATTATTTCTGCAATGCGAGTCTATGGCAGCCCATAGAACCCATTGGTAACTTTTTATGAAATTTGGCACATTGATCAAGGATAGGCCAATGTATCCAGGCATCGAATTTGGGGTCAATCCATCGAACTCTGTAGCGCCACCAACAGGCCAAACTTCAAGGTACATTTTTGCTTATAACTTTTGAAGCGTTTGTCCTAGAGTTGTGCGGATTGTTTCCGCTGAATCCTTGGGTCATGCCGATTCCAATGCACCCATTGCCGTTAAAACGCGTCATAACAGATTTCCCGTCATTTTGAATTATTCTAAAAACCTACTTTTGCGAACTAGTCCTAGGGCCTTCATCCGATCACCACCAAATTCGGTACGTATGATCTACAGATGGTGCTGACCAAAAGTTATTCACAGAATTTTGATAAAGCAATGTAAATGGCCACAATGAGCCAATGAAAATTGAGGAGGGCGTGGCTTGTAACATGAAGGTCTGTAAATTCTGAACGGTTTCTCCGATCACCACGAAACTTAGTAGGCACATCAGCAGCCATGAGAGGAGGCTAACCCTCCATTTTCGGCCCGATCAAGCAAAGTGGTGGCGCTAGAGAGCTCATTTTCTGTTTAGGTATAACCGCTAAGCCGATGTTTTCGAAACTCGGCACACATATATTGGGGAACTCTATATGGACAGTGAGTAAAAATGACGCCGATTTGCCAAGAGGTGGCGCTGTCATGAGCAAAAAAGTGTTTTTCTTAGGTAATTTTGAACAAGCATATCTCCGTCCCCATTTGAGCCACAGTCATGAAATTTTGCACATATGTGCAACTCGTTAAGGGTAACAAGTTTCTAATTAGTACCCATAAGCCCCGCCCATTAGATTTCCCGCAAATTAGACATCTTTTGTCCTACAGCTGTGATCTTCCACAAATTAAACTGTTTTGACAAATGCTTCAAATGCTTTCTGCCATGGTAGTCTATTGCGGCCCCTATAACCTACTGGTTGGTTTTTACAAAACTTTGCAGAACGGTGGAGGGTTGTGCCGTTCTCCCTGCGACGGACTGGTGTCGTCTTCAGGGGATCCTCCGGTTGCTTGTCGGCCAGGCGCCCCATTCGTGCTTGGCCCCGCCATTGCTGCTCGCAGCTATATTTATTATTATTATTATTATTATTATTATTATTATTAGTCAGTTTAACTATTCAATATAGAACAGGACACAGTACAAATATTGCTGCCTCCACCTTCAGACAATACAGAATTTGTGTAATGCAATTCATATTAACTACCCCTCCCACCCTATCCCCTGGATTGACAGCACACAAAAAAGGGAGATCAGTGGAAAATCATTATAATAACAATAATAATTTTCATGTTGAGAATTTGATAATACTGGGCGATAGAGCTACACAAGGTTGTGTATCAAAATGGCAAAACATAAGGTCAAGGGCATAAAGAACCTACCATTTATACAGCATCATGGTGTACAGTTCCCATGAAAATATAAACCCTCCCCAAATTTTACTGTCCAGGTCTCTGTTTTCGAGTTAATGTTATTTCATTATAGCGAGAATTCTTTGGTCATCAACTGTATAGGTCCACCTTGGCCTACCAGGCCCTTTATGATTACTGAGCTCACCAGTGCTCTCGTTCTTAATGATGTTCCAAGCGGTTGACTTTGGTAAGCTTAAGGTTTGGCCTATGTCTCTGACTGTTTTTTCATATATCCCAGCCTCATAATGGCTTCCTTCCATTGGCATACCTTATAATTTTACTGAAGAAGCAATTGAACACACCTGACTAATCAGAAACACATGTGAAACCATTTGTCCTGAACATTATGGCACCCTGAAAATATGTATGTACATCCCCAATTCTAAAAAAGTCGAGACGGTAAATGAAATGCAAATAAAACAGAAAGCAGTAATTTTTAAATTTGCTTTGACTTGAAAAATATTGCCCAAATTTAATAAGCGTTATTAAAAGAAATGGTGATGTTACACAGTGGTAAACACTCGACTGTCCCAACTTTTTTGGTGCGTGTTGCAGTCAACAGATTTGAAATGAGTGTATATTTTCAAAAAACAATTAAATTCATGGTAAAGGTAAAACATCAAATAATGTGCTGTTGTAGTGTTTTAAATATAGTACAGGGTAAATATAATGTACAATATTTAACATTATCACTCCTTTTTGTTTTTATTAGCATTTTCCATACTGTCTCGGCTTTTTTGGAATTGGGGTTGTATGTATGTAGAGAGAGTGCTGTCATTTCTACAGGGTGAAATCAAAATGTATTAAAATAACCTTTCATAAGAGCTGAGAGCTGATAGCTGCACTTTAACCACATGTGAATTGTTTGATTACAAATCTAAAATTATGAAGTACAGAACCAAGTAAAGAAAATACGGCTTTGTCCCTAACGTTATGGAGCTCACTGTATATAAAAATATAATTTCTGCTTCAGAAGTGGCCCATGAAGTACTTGGCAAAAGCAGACCAATGCCAGTACTTCTCTTAACACCCAAGCTCCGAGGAGCTTCAGGAGACCCAGCAGCCGCGGCAGCATGTGACCGCAGGGAGTCCGACTGCATGTGTGCCAGTTGTCACCTTGCAGCCTTGGTAAATCCACCTGCTCCAGTCCCAGCCCCAATCCCATTTCATGCTTGTGCATATCAACCCTGCTAATACTGTTATGAACAAAAATACAAATATAGCTTTACATTTATACTTGGCTGTTGTTGTGTTTATGTGTTTATTAAAAATTGTAATATGTAATGTTGTAATCCTATTTGTACTGTTGCAATAATTGATCTGATGTAAATACTTTGATAACTTTATATGTATTGATTTGGCAGAAAAGATTTCCTGATCCTCTCCATAATAAAATGGAGAGGATCAGGAGGTGAGGTGGAGAACAAATATCATGTTAATATCAAACCTAAAAAAGAAGAAGTGATATCTGAGACACTTCTGTGAAAAACAAATCAGTTATAAACGATTATTTATTTGCCCACGGGTGGATTGTCAACGATTTTTCGTAATTCCTTGGAAAATACCATTATTATTGAGGACTTCTGGGCATAGCTAAGCCATATGTTTGCTGATAGACCTATCTGACATCGTTTTCTGGAGCAAAACAGAAGCGGATATAACTGTCATTGATTTACTGTCTCTGTCTCCATCTACTGAACATAGATAAGATTTCATCATTGCTATGTAAGTATTACTGCTCAAAATATTTTGGTTATTACGTTATTTTAGAAATTTAGTGTCTTTAAATAGGTTAGTGGTATTATGTAATGTGGATATTTCACACTGTAATGTAAGCGTTAGTTAGTAGTGTAATGGTTTTTGTGACGCATACAACAGTGATGAGAGTGTTGAAACATTGCCAAAACGTGGTGGACGGCTGAAAAATGAGTGTACAGAGTATAGAAATAGGCTACATACAAGAGTTAATTATTACACATTTAGGTACTGTGCAGCATTGTGTGACTATATGTTTGCATTATGTTTAAATTATATGTATGTTTCATCTTAAACCTTCATAAGGGGCTCATATGCTTTACAATGGACAAAAAGCATTATATTCCTTTTTGGAGAGATTTTGGATTTGTTTCTGGACCCTTAGCTATTTTAGACCAGTGTTAATAATTTAGACATTGTGGGTAGATTTGGAGATGCTGGGTACACTGCTTAGTTTTTGCGTCATAGATCTTTAGTAGTTCTACATACCCACCCTTAGATTTTATGAACTTGTGGTCACGAAGTTTTTGATCCAGGACATGTATACTTTAACCCGCAATCTCCCAGTATTTTATTGCGAACTAAAAAAGGAGCAAATTCATTTTAGATTTTTTGCCTTGACCATTGCATTTGTGGCACTTTATTTCTTACAAAATTATGAATATAAAGTAATCTAAGCTAGTATTATAAATGGTACAAATGTATTGCTTCATTTAAGACATTTTTCTAGTCTCTGTGGTATTCACATCTGGAGTTATAAAGCTTTAAATAGGGTAACCCCTAAATGGGCAATGATTTACAGGTACTCTAGTGGGGGAGTGGTTGGGGTGGAGTTAACTAGCTATTGTTCCCACCCATTATCTCCCTGTGAGAAGTGTGAAAAGTTCAAGATCTTTAAAGGGGATTTTCTCTGCTACTTGATTTTAGGAGTACCAACATTCAAATAAGCATATCTTCTTCAACTATTTTCAACTGATTTCAATGTATGACACATCATTTGAAAGCTTATAATCTGCACTTTCGTAATCTGTAAAAAACTGAAAAATGACCTTGCCCTACTTGCGGACCAAAACACCAACACCTGTCACATATGTATTTAGCTGTCCAGCCTTTCTGTTGTGTGAATGATTGTAGGTTTCTTGGTATAAATGTCTGTTCACATATGTGAATGTAACATGCTGCGAGGGAAAGAGAGCTAGATAAACAAACAAAAAAAAGCATTCCATCCCCTCCCCTTAGCTCTCCCTCAAAAGTCCTGCCCTCCAAACACATGTATGTGTGCTGCCTGTCATCTGACTACTGTAGAGAGGACAAGATCCTTCAAAAGTAAAGTAGGGAGAGTGAAGCACATCAAGCCTCATTCACAGGTAGAAAATAAAGCACATGACATTATCATAATGAACATTAACAATGAACATAGCTATAGTTTTTATATACAGCTATGGGCTAACGACCCAATAAATGCAGACACTGGCGATTTTGCTTGTACAAGATGAAGTTATGAGCGAAACATCTGTCAAATAAACATTACAATACACATATGAAACTGGAATGTGATTTATTTATTCTTTTTGCTTGAACAGCATAGGTAGCTATAAACATACAAGTTGCAAGATAACACCTAATATCACTGGGATAAATACAGCAGCTAACTAGCTAACATTTTTTATCCTACATCAGCTACACAGTTTGGGATGATAGCAAATTCCAACAGAAATTGTACAAGCAAGATAATCACCTGTCCAGCAGAAATACTGCAAGCTCAGTATCACTTTTGAACCCCTTCAGGTCTCTGAGCTCTTGCTGAAAAGCCGGACCGATGTTCACTCAAGTCTTTTCTCTCACTCTGTTCAATTCCTTTTTGGTCATAATCTTTTCTTCAACAGTCTTTGTTTTCTTTTTTTAAATCAATATACGCCATTGTAGTCAAAGGCCAAACCTACAGTTTACACCATTTCTGTCAGGAGGAATCAGAGCCGGTCCTGACCTCCCTGGGGCCCTAAGCTAAATTCTGCTAAGGGGCCCTCCTACCTGACCCGTGAGCCATGTAAACCATTTTCCATTGCCACACAGTCCCACCTGACACCCCAGTGCTCCCACTACAGTCCTCCCTCCTTTAAAACAGTTTGCTTTATCTGTCAGTCTAAGAATAAGAATATTTAATCAGTAGTCAATGTCAATCCATTGCTTTCCATCTTGCATGGTGGACAGGGTGTAGCACAGTGGGTAAGGAACTGGGCTTGTAACCGAAAGGTTGCAGGTTCGATTCCCGGGTAGGACACTACCGTTGTACCCTTGAGCAAGGTACTTAACCGAAATTGCTTCAGTATATATCCAGCTGTATAAATGGATACAGTGTAAAAATGCTATGTAAAAGTTGTGTAAGTCGCTCTGGATAAGAGCGTCTGCTAAATGCCTGTAATGTAATGTAATGCATTAGTCCAGAGTTGTAACTAAACCTTGACTGAGAGACTAGATAATAATTGTCTTGTTTTAAAATTATGTGCACCTATGAGGAGTGCTATCACGCCCATATATTGTCTGGACTGGACCCCACAGAGGTTGCTGCTGGAAAGCGCGAGTTTAATTTCGTGCATGCGCATATGAACGCATGTTTACGTGCGCCGCGGTTATCTTTTCTGAGCTGCAGTTTATAAACACAGTTGCCCGTTGGCGTTTATCTGACGTAATAATTAAGCATTATAAAACGGGTAGCTCAATTCAAGAAATCTGATTTGTTCATAGCCGTGGTATATTAACCATACCACGTATGACGTCTAATTCCTTTGCACAATTCAGTATCACTCTGCGTCTGAGGGAAAAAAAAACGTTTTAAAAAATCAAAATCTAAATTGGAGTGTGTCTATTACTTTCATATTGCCATACTTTGTGACCGTTTTATAAAAGCAACAGCTCACTTCAAGCTGTGATTAATTAATTATAGAGGGACACCTTTTGTTACCCTCCCCTTTTCAATGTCCAATTTCGCAATTGATGGCAACGTTGAATCACGGTTGTAGGCCAGTTACTGGCTTCATTTAGGAATGCCAACCATACCGCAAAATACACAATCGTCCTTTATTTTGACAGTAGAATAGGCGTTCCGTAGCCTATTTAAATCATGGCTACGGGACGCATTTTCATCCGTATCTTTGTAAACGATTGCATTAAATATTAATCGCTGCTTTGAATACAATTAATAGTTAGCTAGCTAGCTAGCTAGCCGGGATAACAATCATGCCGTGACACCATTCTGACCTAAAACCCAGAATTTTAATATAGGCTAGGTGACAACACTGACAAGTGACGGTGAACCTAAAGATAGCTGGCATTCAAACCCGGTTTCAGAGGGTCTTGGAGAAACGCTATGTCTACACTGCGAGACCGCAACATTTTAAAAAGCAAGACGGGGAGATTAATTTGATCGAGTTATGGTTTCATGCAGTTTTCCTAAATAATGTAATGCAAAAAATTACAAAAAGCTAATTGTATGGTATGAAACGAGAAGTAACTATTTTTCTTGACAGAACTGTTGTTTTCATAGAATTAACAACCAGAGTTTTTCCATAACAACGGTCCAAATAAACTACCATCAACAGTTTTGCTTAACAACGGTAAAATAATACGGGACAGCCCGTCGTGGTTTATTCCTTACGTATTTCACTCTCACTATTGTCAGGCACAAAGTCACAGAACACAGCCCTGGAAGTGGCTAGCAAGCAAGCAAGACACAGACAGACCAGATGCACTGCCCAGCTATAGGTTAGCAAGACAGACAGAGAGAGATGCACTGCAAGCTAGCACATCAACTTAACGTTACTGTTATTTGCTGACATCAAACTTGGAGAGGAGAGAATGCAAGTTTACCTGATTGCTGTTCCCGCAATTCACTCTCATGGTGTGTTTTTTTTTTCTCTTTTCGTGACCAGAAGGATAGTTTCGCGTCATCCTCTCATCTAAGTTGTAAACATTGATACCCGCTTTGACAAAAAGGGGGGAGGCGGGGCCCTTGCGTAATTTGCGGGGCCCTACGCAACTTGCGTAGTGAGCGTATAGGGCCGCCCGGCTCTGGGAGGAATGGGCAAAAATTCCACCAAAGTATTGTGAGAAGCTTGTGGAAGCCTACCCCAAGTGTTTGATTCAAGTCAAGCAATTATAAGGCAATCCCACCAAATACTTACAAAGCCTATGTAAACTTTTGATCCACTGAAAATCTGATATAGTACATAAAAGCTGAAATAAATCTGTCTCTTAGCTATTATTTGGAAATGACCTCTTATGGAAATAAAGTTGATACCCTAACTGACTTAACACAGGAAAGGTAAGGTAACATGAAATGTTGTGAAAGATTTAGTTTGATGTCTGCCAAGGTGTATGTAAACTTTGGGCCTCAACTGTAGCATTAGGCCTACAGCATGGAACATAATTGAGCAGCACATTTCTCACCTGAGGAAAAAAGACATATGGATGGACTTATTGGTCGGAGACAAAGAACATAAAACAATCAATGTCAAAAAGTAACACTGTTGCTGCCAACAAAAAAAGTTCTAATGAATAAATGTGTTAGTTAATATACCTTATTTACCTCACCACTACTAAAAAATAAATCTACACTCTCACTAATTGTTCTAATTTCTAATGTAACAACTGTTCATTCTAGAGCTATTAATCCTTATACTACTTAATGGATATTTAAAGTATAACCTGAAATGATCACACCTAAATGTATTCATAAACTCATGAATTATGGGATTTACACCATTATCCCATAATTAACAAAAGGACAAATGGACATAGGGTGCAAGAAGCTTGCATAGGTAGGCCTACTGTACTCCCTGCATTGAGAATCTATAAATTTTATATAGCATATCCACAGAGAAAGCCAGCAGATTAATTTGGTCTTTAAATAATCTCTGCACTGTAAAAACACCCAAGCTCTACGGGATCCTGCAAGAATGGAGATCCCTATTTCCAAGTCGATCGATTAGATACTGTATGTACACAAAAGACTAAACAGAGAAAAAAGAGAATACATTTCCTGACATTGGGTGCCTCATTTTATGTAATTTCTATATTAAATCCATGTTGAAATAAAAGCAAAAATAAAAGGGAAAAGGGGTATCAGTACATCTATGACTGCTTCCAATGCCAGCCAATACAATTCCTTACAACTGACAACTGTGAACGCATCTACATATCCCCACACTCCCCTATCCCACCACTGAAGACTCACTCATACCTCTTTTCCACCAACGCGAACCTAGTTCAGGTTCTGGGCTGGTGCTAGTGCCGGTTTGCAGTTGGTTCAACTTGCGAACCTTCTAAGAACCAGTTTGCTTTTCCACAGGTTAGAGAGCCACGTCATTACGTCACTGTATATGTCTGTATACGTCTCCGCTTTCCCTGCAACGTCGTTACCTATTAAAATTTGTCCTGTAAAAATACTGATAATAAACTGCCTAAGTGTAAAAAACCAACTTCATACATATACATTTAGTTATATTATTACAGCCTTATTTACTATATCAACTTTAAGACAAGCAACATGCTTGGAATTATCTCATCGCGACCCATTAAATCCAATGGTGCAGACGTTGCTTCATAATGTCAAACTGCGTTCCTAACGGCTATATTGCATCCTGCGACTTGGGTTACAACTGTGAATATGTATGGATTACTGGATGTGCTAATAGCGACCACCCTTTCTCATATTAACCTCAAATACGCAAGACAGGACACTTAAACAGTATGCTAGCAAATTTATGTCAAGTTCCGAGGTGGTCGATACACATCCCCTTAGCAACCAAAAGATAGCACTGGACCACCTCTGACTTATTTGCCGGCACAGAAAAAAATTGCGAAAGTACTAAAAAAATCACCACTGGAGGACAAGAAGGACATTTTTTCCTAAATAACTAGGTGCAGTTTGTTACCGATATTTCGCCTATTTCATATATAGTTGCAAATCAGTTTACGTTTTCCTGTCTCTCGAACGAAGGTGGTCTCACTCTACCTGGCGGTCACAAAGTTTTAGTTGGTCTTGGTAGGTCACGATAATCCCGCCCCAGCCCCTGACGTAAGCAGTTTTTGGTTCTAGATCAGCCAGTTTTCCTAACCGAGAGCTGGTTCTTTTGCGGTCAAAAAGTGAAGAACTGGTTCGCGATTAGGCACCGGCTCCGAACCGGCCCTCGAAATGCCTTGGTGGAAAAGGGGCGTCAGACACTTACAGACATAAAACAGATCACCTCTCAAACTCGTATAGCTAAACACAGCCCACACTTAAAAAAAAATATATAGAAAGGGGGTTCCCTTATTGAAGGAAACATCAAAGCCAATGTGATTAGGGCAATTTAATATCCCCTGATACCCTAATCTAGGCAGGGAATCTATGAGTCTTACCTCTTGCAGGTTTGTCTCAAAAACAAAGAGACAAACCATAGGACAAAGCTACTTACAGGGACCAGAGGCACATAAAACACTACAGAAGAACTCAGGAATTTTATCCTTGAGAAGGGATGGTGCACAAAGTACTGAAAATGGGGTGAGATTAAATGTCACTGCTGATCATTTTTGAAAAATAAAATTATTACTTGTTAAACTTTTTTACTGAGCAATTTAATGAGTGTAAAGGAATATATGTTTAATATTTTGATAAAATGTAACTCATGACCTGTTTGTTTTAATACAGCCATTATTGATAATCTATTATCTAGCCTGCCAATAATTTTGGAAGGCACTGGATATGGTTACATAAATTTAGATACATATCTTCATATATTCACACTAATGCAATGGTATTGGTTAAATGATATGGTAGTGTGTTTGACCCCATTTTATTTTGATATATCTGTCATATTTCATATGTAACTGGGCTCTTAGCTATGGATAACTTCTTGTTAAGAACTGGCTTGCTAAAGAACTTGATTGCAAGTCCACCTCTCCTGGATGAAGATATAGTTCAAAAGTGTCCTATTCACTCTAAAGGAATCTGAATGAAGGCAACACAAAAACAAAAACTATTAGAATAATATAAAAAATGATATGAAATAATTGTCGGTACAAACACAATGCAATGTGTACAACATAAACCCTAAATTCTATATTTTTGTGCAGTCTTGTTTAATAAACATACCTATCTTTATTAAATAATACCCACTTGGAGAAATAATAAATTAGTTGGACCTGCTATAAGTGATGCACTGTGGAATAGAGAACCCGACAGGCATCAGGATGCATCTCAGCTCCCCTCCATCTGGCCCCGTTTCTTACTCCTTACTGACCTCCATATGCTTCACTCACCATTACGTAACTGTACTAGAGGCTCTGCAGAGTGGAAGAGATCTACATCTATCAGCAGGCCTGTGTGTGGGTGTACGTAATGTAGGAACCTGCATGTCTGTGAGGCCAAGAATAAAAGTGACTGCTTGTCTGAGACAGAGTAGGAGTGTGTGTGTGTGTGTGTGTGTCTGTGTCTGTGTGTTTGTACGTGTGCGTCTGTGTGTGCATGCCTGCACGTGCATGTGTGTGTGTGAAAATGCATGTATGTGTCGGTGTGAGCATGTGGGTGTATGAGTGTATGTGTGTGCATGTGGGTGTATGAGTGTATGTGTCTGAGACGGTGTAGGAGTGTGTGTGTGTGTGCGTGAGTATGTGTGAGTCTGTGTCTGTGGCTTTGTGCCTGTGTGTGTGTGTGTGCACATTGTTGACAGCTCTGGACATTCAGAGGAACTCTGCTGCATATGTAGTGCTGTGAACAAGTATTTGTATCCTGATATCCTCTATTATTGCATATTTGTCCCACTGGGTGATTCCGGATCTTTGGACAAAATGTAACATTAGAAAAAGGGAAACTGAGTAAACACAAAACATTAAAATATATATTATTTGATTTAATTAAATAAGTTTGAGTTATCAAACAACTATATCACCCATATGAAAAACTTGCCCCCTTAGTTACTCAAACAAACAATTAACCTAATTTAATTCATAAATAAATTCAACTGGTTGCACACAGTGGCCAGCCCAGTTGAATCCAAACATCATTCATACTGAATCTTCCCATCAGAGTGAAGCAGTCACCGCAAAGTTTCTACAAGCACACAATTCTACGATCAATGGAAGTTCTAGAAGAGATGAGAAAAAAAGTTGTTTAAATATATGAGTCTGGAAAGGTTCACCAATCCATTTCTAAGGCTCTGGGACTCCACTGAATCAGAGAGTGCCATGATCTCCAAATAGAAAACAATTGGAACAGTGGTGATTCTTCACAGGAATGGCTGGCCTGCCAAAATTTATCCAAGGGTGCAGTAACAATTCATCTAGCACGTCACAGAAGATGCCAAAATAACATCCATAGAACTGCAGGCCTCACTAGCCTCACCTGGGGTCAGTGTTCATGACCCCACAATAAGAAAGAGACTGGGCAATAATTGGATTCATAGGAGAGTAGCAAGTTGGAAACCATTGATAAAATGGCAAGAGAAATATCAATGCTCATCTCACATCTGCAAAAAAGCACCTGGTTGATCATGTGCTTAATAATAATAATGTTAGGCTATATGATAGGGGTGGAGGAAGATGCCACCATTTGTATTTGTATCTGTATTTATTGAACCAACAAAATTATTTGTATTTGTATTTGAATAAAACCAGAAGTGGGTGTGGTGTAAACCAGAGGTGAGTGGGGTTTAACAAGGAAGTTGTATAAAATGCCAAAAATCCCCTGTTTTTACCATTATAATCACTGACACTGCTATTGTTGAGATATCAAAGCATCATAGTTGTACAATAACATCAGTAATAATAATAAAGTTTAAAAATAAAAAAAACAGGTAACTTTTCTTTTTAAAGCCATAGTTCACAAACAATGACCTTTATGTTATATAGCCATAACAGCCTTTTATAAAACTGAGGTAAAAAAAAGCAGTTTCAAACATAGGCAAAATGTGTTTATAAATCAAAACATGTGCAACTCATCCTTACTCTGAACTGCATAGTATGAATGGCATGAACCACCACCACCACCACCCCTACCTGAGGGACACTGAAGTCAATTATAAACTGAAAAAATTCAAACAGTAGTATATACATATAATTCAAAAAGTAGTTCCTCACTTTCATGATGAACTACTGTATGCTATGAACTCCTAATGAAATAAAAAACTACAGAATATAAGGCTAACATGTTATGTTGTATTTTGTTTGTTAATATTTTTTGTCAAAGCCCCACTTTACCTATATGTTTGATTTTCATACGCTTGGATAAATAAAGACAATCGAAAGCTTCCCTGGATGGAACACATATTCAGCTATTATGCGAAAGCATGCTAAAATTGTAAAACAATTGAAAATAGCAAATAGTTACATCTTAGAATTGTTTGTTAAGCAAATGCAAAGCGTGACAGTTGTAAGTTATCAGGTTATGTGTGAAAAGAGAGTTTCTTTAAAAAAAACTATGGCAGAAGAGACATTTAGAGACAGAAGACATTTTGAGAAAGAAGACATTAAGAGACAGAAACGAGCAAAACTTTATTATTTTCTCTGCGGAAAGCCTTCTTCGGATTGATGTCCGTAATTGTCGAGAAAGAGCGCAAAAAGACCAGCTATGTCCGATGTCTAGGTCCGACTAGAATCACTGTCAGATCGGTCAGACTCAGCGAAAGTTTTGTGGGTGTGGCGTAGGCTGTGACAAATTTTTGTCATGTGACAAAAACATAGGCAGTGGTTTGTCTTGTGAGGAGAAGGTTTGGTTTGAGGGGGGGCTGACTTTTCATAAATGTACATCTACTTCAAAGAAACGTTGTGGGACAGCGGTCTCTTTGAATCGCACAAAGAGCCTAACATATATTTATATAAACTAGTAGCGGAAACCCTTTTATCTTTGTCTCCAGACGTTAACAAAACAATAGGCTATTATATAAACTAGGCCTGCAGAATAGAACTGCAATATAATAGTAGGCCTAATTCTTATTTTTACGTAGGCTATAGCCCACGACCCTTTTTAAAGTAGCCTAATGTAGGATGAATTATTTGCGACAAGTTTCAAAACAAACGTTTTAGGACGTCTTTTACGTTGGTAAGCTTTTGTCTAATATTTAGCTAGCCTACAGCTGTAATAAACACTTTGTTTTAAAAACACGACTAAGCTATGATAGAGCAGAACTAACGAGCTTATTGATCAGTAGATCTAATAAACATTACAAATTATCTTGTTCTATAAAGGTTATGATTACCTACAGACATCAGTGCTTGTGCAACGTGAAACACTGTATTCATTCTTTAGGCCTACCAGTAAACCAAGCAATATGTGAGAATATGTAAGTAACTAAGCTTTAAAGCTGTGGTTTGTACGTTAGTTTAAAGAAAAGAAGCCCATGCATGTATACAAAGTCTTAACAAGCCGATAGGGCGCCAAATTTAAATGTATAAAAGCAATCAAGTAAGCTTGCTATGATACAACGTAAACGTTTATAAAAGCAACGAGGTTTAAAAGCAAGGATTTGCAAGAGTTGAAAACAAGGAAAAGGTCTATTAAGTTTTGTGAAGTTTTGTTAAGTTTTAAAGTGTTATAAGAGAGGTTTTTAAGAAAGCTTAAGTAGAATAAGTACATGCGTTAGTCACTTAGGCAATTTCCTGCGACAAGGTTATGTTTGCCTACAGACATCAGACTATTTGTTAAACAAAACTACTCTATGTTTATGTATCAATCCCTATCTAAATAAATAGCCTATTAAATAAATAATTCTTATTTCCATAAGTCATCAAAATAATATGTCAAGCCACAAAGCAACATTGTGGGCCAATGGTCTCTTTGAATTGCTCAAAATTAACTGTGAAAAGCCGGAAACATGTTGGTGGGGATGTCGGGGTGCAGAGTTACAAATTAACCCCATCCACAGGGTATAAATTAGGCCAGCCAACCCCATCAAGACGGCATTATAACTGATTAATGCCACTGAAAAGCCATGATCGATGGTCAGGAAATGCTCAAAGAACTGGGCAGCCTATCAGGTATGTAACTTGCTAGGCTTATAGTTTCATTTAGCATCTATAACTACATGTATAAGAAAATTATTCAGGCTCGACGTCTTGATTTATTTCACAGATTTAGAAGAGTTCCTGCTCCCGACAGACACACCCGATTCCGCAACATCCCCGACAAACGCAGAGGTCCAAGAAACTGAAAAATCAGAACTGTGTATGAAAATTTTGTCGCTGTTGAACCGTGAGTTGGACGCTTCCAGACAACGTTTGAATATTTTAGAAAAAATATTAAATGACACCGAAACGCCCGCGAGATACACACTCTGAATCTCAGAGTAATGAAAGATACAATGATGAAAACCGGATGTTGGATGCTAATCATGATACTAACCATGACACGAACAGTTTAAACTTGCAACAACAGCAAGCAGTGGTTAACCTTCACCTGTTACACATTATTAATGATCTTAATCAAGGCACAATTAACACACATGCAGAGGTTGAACCTGTAGAGCACGGAGGTGATGAAGTGTTTGGGGGGCTGCTATGCGCTTTGGACGCTGTAAACCGTGAGATAGGTAGTTGCGTAGAACCAGAGATAAGATCTAACATTGTCGACAATAACGTGCATGCGGCTACAGACAGTACTAATGATGACCAAAATGGTGGGGGCCTTAATGGTACAGATATGCAGGTGATACGCAGACCACATTTCAACAATACAGAAATTAGGTTACGGTTTAACTTTGCATCTTTGTACGATGTGGACAACTACGCAGAGTTTTATGTTCATGTTTTAAACACCCTAGAACATTTAATGAACAAAGTTCATGAGCTGGCGGCCACCGACGATGTTGTACAGTCAGAGTTGCGGGGGGATTTTCTGTCTAGGGGTGTAACTGTGCAGTTAACCGAGGATGAAATAGATTTTGATGTTTTTATAAGCATGATTGAAAATCTGGTTCAGAGCAATTTTGAAGTGCTGTCTGATGATACTTTGAAGCTGGTGGCTCACATTATTAAAAACTCTAGTGGTGGTGTTGGAGCCCGTCGAAAATTGTCAAAGTGTCTCAGAAATCAAATAATTCGCAAGAAATTACGCCATTTAATTGTCCGCTACAGTAGTAGTTGTTTAGCACATCTTTTAAATCCGCCATTTACAACATGCGAGGCTGAGAGAGAGGTCGAACATTTACAGCAGTCTGTAGGTCTGAGTGTCCACCATGAGGTCAACTTTTCAGACATTGAAATGTTTGAGCGGCTGTTAAGCGTCAAGATAGTTGTGTGGTGTCATGGTGCCGCTAATGGTGTCTTTACAAAGTTTCAAACGTCCTCCAGACCACGCCCCAAGATGTTGTTTCTTTACCTCGACGGTGACCACTATTATGGCATAAAGTCCTTGAAAGGCTTCTTGGGCAGTGCATATGTTTGAGACTATTGCTATACGCCCTTTAGCGCAAAGAGTAACCATAGCTGTCAGTACCACTGCAACGTGTGTTACAGCGCCGAATGTTTTATGAACAGCGCAAGATCAATACAGTGTAAGGATTGTTTGTGCATCTGTCGGTCAGAGTTTTGCTACAAAGAGCATAAAGTGAAACCACAGGGTGTCATTGGCAAAATGCTCAGCGATACTACCAAGTTTTGCCCCAAATATTATACAAAGTATGTTGTCAGCAGCAGCAGCGACGGGTCCCCTAAATCACACATTTGTAGTCCACAGCGTTGCAACACCTGCAAGGTGGCGTTGACTCCTGAGAGTAGCCATGAGTGTTTCATACAAGGGGTGAAACGTGAAAGCCCCAGCCAGCGTTACGTGTTTTATGATTTTGAGTGTCGGCAAGACCAAGGCCAACATATAGCAAATTTCATATGCTGTATTGATTTTAACGGCGAGCGTTGGGTGGCGTCTGGCGATAAATGCGTAGAGGCTTTTTACCAAAGGTATCGGACTCCAAAGTACAAGAGCTACACGTTCATCGTACACAATTCAAAGGGGTAGGATGGCTACCTGCTGATGCAGTATTTAATTGACCAAGGTGTAATACCGCATCTAATTGTACAGGGCAGTAAACTCATGTGCATTACTGACGAGGCTTTTGACCAGAGGTATGTTGACTCCCTTTGTTTTCTAACAATGAAACTGAGTGCAATGTCGGCTGCTCTAGATTTTGAATATTCAAAAAAAGGCTACTTTCCCCATTTCTGGAATATAATAGGAAACCAGAATTACATTGGCCCATACCCACCACCCTTGTACTATGGGGTTGATACAATGATGGAAAAGGAGAGTGAGGAATTCATGCGGTGCTATAATAACGTGTCTGGAGGGGTGTTTGACTTCAGAAAAGAAATGGTTGAGTACTGTCAGAACGACGTTGTCATTTTGCGTGAAGCCTGTTTAAGGTTCCGTACCGAGGTTCTTGGGAGCACAGGTCTAGACCCTTTCCAGTGCGTAACTATAGCCTCGGTTTGTATGAAACAGTACTGCACGAGTTTCTTACCAAAAGACACCACTGCTGTAACATCGCACGATAACTACATTGAACAGCAAAAGTAATTTTCCACATGTAGGGCCTCAGGAGAAGGCAAAGCTGTACAAGGCTGTTTTACAAAGATTCATAGCTCTTGTCAAGCAAGGTGAAAAAGAAACAAATCAATAAACATTATCATTTCCCACTGATGGGGGTTCAGAATCAGAAGCCAAAGATGGTCAAACACCCTCTAGCGGTGTTACCAATACTGAAGATACCACACTGGTTCAAGATGTTATACATAGTGTTCCTTCTAGAAGCAAAAAAAAAAAAAAACGCCACCTACGTCTTAGACAAAATGCCTAAATCTGGAAATGTTGCAACTTGGAACGACAAAGAAGAGTTTGTTTTCAAAGGTAAAGCTGTAAGCGGTTCGTACATGTTCGATCTAATAAAGAACATTACAGCGCCTCACGAGGTTGCTGATGATAGGCAACCCCTGGGGTGGCAAACATTTATTGAGGCTTTAGCTACAATTAATATGCCTCTTTCTGTCATACCTAATCATGGTGTACGCCGCACGATAAGCTCGCACAAAAAATTACCAAAGGCCTCCATAGCAAGCAGGATGCCATTGAAAGCTCAAGAAAGAAGACACAGTCTAGAAGACTGAAAACCCAGGGACTGTTTTTTCATCCCCAGTTTTAGACCGTTCAACATGGTTAGATTTTTAACATGTTTAATATAAATGATACGCTGTGACAAAAAATGTAATTTTTATTCATGTTTATTTGTTTTAATAAAATTACATTAAATTTTACATTGGATCTTTTGTCTCTTTACTTACAAGCATGACATTTTTTAAAGGTTTTAAAAGAGTTTACAGTCTGTATACATGATCTCATAAAAAACACGTTTTCAACGTACAAAAATGCCAAGTTACTCACACATACAAGACATACACCATCTATAACTCATTCATTCAGACTGCCAAAATCCAGGCGTGCCATTAAAGGTATTGATATCAAAATGACGCCAAGTTACGGTACTACAAACAATATATGCTATCTTGCCTCACCGAAATTAAATAAGATGTATTCCAAAGCAATGCTACCCAATATTTCCTCAATTCTTTCAAGTCACTTGGCCCTGTGTTTTGTAATCTTACCATTTTACAATGTCATGAACACTTTGTGTCAGATCAAAGTGTCAAATATTTAGAATTATGAGATGATATTTATTTTTGCAAAGCGTTTTATTATGAGAGTGAGAAATGCGAAGTGACCCTGTAAGAAAAGGTTGTGGACTATGGCTATCCTTGTGTGAATTTGTACAGTCTGATGAGCGTGTACCGTTTAGCAGTGTCGGTTTGCTATATATGTAAAACAGTGGCTGTGACAAAGGGTGCGGTGGCATAAGTGTAAACGCATCAGAAACGCAGGTGAAATATGGCAAGTGTATATACTCACGGATTTGACGGCCATCCAACGAGCCTTGATTGACAAAAGAATCAGCAAGCCCGTAGAATTAGAGCTCCCTAGATCGCAACTTGTGTACCCTTCTGTCCTGCTCCGTTGTCTGTTATTTTGTGGAGATGCACTTTTAGGGTTTGTAAGGTTTATAAGGCATTTTGATAGGCTTATCTGCAGGTAGGAATCCTCTTTGCTGTTTTCCTAAACTAGAACCGGAAAACTTGATAGTGGAGAATAGGAGCAGACGCATATGTCCCAGCAGGCTTTGCATATGAGAAAATAACAGTGTGAGAGAAATGAGGAGAAATGATGAAATTGCGTTGTTGAAACAATATGTTTTTAGCAGAATGGGCATGTAGGTGAAGGTTGACATGATCACAGACTATAGTGCAAAGTAAATGAAGTGACCATGAGCGAGCTTAGTTTCCTTATCGAACGGTATATATAACAGTCTGTATAAAGCATTAGACGTTAAAGTGGAGGGTTAAGTAATGTGTGAAATCTATTGCACTGATGTGCTTTTCTCGTGTTCGGTAGTAGTAGTTATAATTATGAGTGAGTCATGATTTGAAATGTAATGTTTTAATGGGGAGTTGCAGAACGTACATACGTAGTAATTGTTTGTATGTGGCTAGATAGAGAACAGGGCGAGGTAACATGAATGTAGAAACGTGGCGTTTGCTGATAAGAAGGTTTTGTACGGTAGCCAAGTGAAGAAATATAGTTAGTAGAAATGGCACAGTGGTGAACTGGTGTAACTTTTTCATAAAAGGAATACATTTGCCGTCATGAAATGCATATGGGTGGCCGTGAGTGAGTTTTGGTAAAGCAAATATAAGCGTAAGAAAACGTTAGTGTAAAAGAGGAAATTATCTGCCTGAGGGCGAGGCGGGATTCAATCCTTCGACCAGAGGTTTACCAGCCTGTGACTTTGTTAGTGCAGCACCATGACATAGCTATGCAATGCGTGAAATATCATTAGCAAAACTGTCCGTGGTTTTAAAGAAGAACATAGGCCAGTAAGCACAGAAGAGCTCCCGTTGAATCCATATGGCTTTGCAATATTGTAGCCGGTTAATAACTGAACGTGCAGACGGTACGTCATAATGCAGTGTATACGTTCGGTGAACGGTGGGTAGATATGGTGCAAAAGCAATAATTGAGAAGTAGTAGACAATTATTAGTGAGAGCAAAAGCAGGTTAAAGAAACGTATTCCTAGCTGGGCTTGAGACCTAAGACCCCATGTTCCCAAGACTGTAACTTTCCTGAGGTCGGTGTACACAGGACTGCAAAGTGAATCACTGAAACTGGATATGAGGAAAGTGCTGGAGAACAAAGCAATAACTGATGAAGAGCTGATTGAACAACTGAACATGTCCTCACGGTTGGAGGAGGAAAGGAAACTGAAGTTCAAGAAAGCTGCCCACATGAGGGCGGTGACCACAACTGAGCTGCAAACGGATATGACGGTCCATTCCAGTCCTGTCAAGCTCGGGGAAGATGGGCAACAGTCAGACTCCCCGCAGCGGAGCAGTGCGGCGGTGAAAGGAAAGGCTGTGGCAGAAAGACGAGGTGAGGGTTTGACGAACGATGCAGTGCAAGAGTTGAGAGCCGAAATGGCAGAAATTCAAGAGCTTCTAAAAAACTGTATAGGACAACATGGCACAACTCAGCCGGGACAGTTAGCGAGGAGACCAGAGCCTGTGAGGCATGCATGAAACAGGGACAGATGGACTCATGTGAGCACTGCTTCAAGTGTGGAGCAACAGGGCACTTTTCATGGGGCTGTCGTCAGCCCAGGCCGAGCCAGGGAAAACTAAAGGGGACTGCTGAAGAGGGGAGAGCAGCAGTCCAGAACACATCATCCCCCAGGAGAACACAAAAAGCAGACTACAGGGTGAACAAAGAACAAGTCCAGATATCCAAGATAGGCTATCTTAATCCTATCATGCTAAATTAGTGGATGTAGTTGGAAAGAGATGCATGGTGCACTGTCTGTTTGACAACACCCCAGTACTGGCCTTGTGGGACACAGGTGCTCAATCCTGTATGATGAATGAACACTGGAGACAGAAATTCCTCCCTCACACTCAAGTCAGACCCCTCAGTGAGCTGTTGGGATCAGTGAATCTTAGTGGGTTAGCAGCAAATAAAACTCAGATACCGTTTAGTGGTTGGGTGGAGATAGAAGTCAGGTTTGGCCAAACAGAAAATTCCCATAAAGTTATGCAGGTACCTGTCCTCATGAGTCCTGATCCAAATGTGGCTGAAGAGCCCATTATTGGGTTCAATGTGATTGAGGGCGAGCTGGAAGAGGGCGTAACTCCAGAACTAATCACCACCCTAGAGGCAGCTTTCTCCCTGGAGCCAAAAGATGATGAGACATTAGCAGAAATACTTGAGGCAGAAGTACTTGGAGCCCCTGGAGAGAATTATGGGCATCCCCCAGTGAAAGTGGGAAATGTGAGTATTAAAATACCACCCGGAGAACTCACCTTTGTGAGTGGCCGTGCCCATGCTGGAAATGGTGTGGTAATCCTGTGTAGCAAACTCATATATGTCCATTCTCCTTCTGTTTTCAGAATTAATAAAATAATTAAATGTGATACAGTGGCGGTTTATTCTACGTCAGACCTGTAACATATTTTGGTTACAGGTCTGACTAGGCCACAGGCTAGCTGTTTAAATTGGAAATGTTTCAGAGTAAAAAGATATGGGTATTTTGTGTGTGTATGCGAGTTTTTGATTGGGTCGTGTAGTGAAGATTTGGCTGGTGTCGGTAAAATGTCCAATGGGGAGACATGTTGTTAGTGGGATAGGCGGCAGGAAAAATAAGAATGCGAAGAAGAAAACGAAGAAGAAGGAGAAAACGCAAAATCCCCTTAGTTTGGGGCTTTATTTTGTGGACAAGTGAAGTTGTTTATGAAATCTCTGTTGAAATGGGGTCAGAATGTACAGAATTTAATGTTTTTAAGGGCTGAGTGTTTGTGGCTGTTGTGGTTATTTCTGTGGGGAATGCTGAAAAGTGCCAAACTCTAGGTGCTGTATAGGTATGGGGCATGCCCCTGCCAAGGCGTAACTTGGCAGGATGGCATTACCTGCCATCCCAATAGCATATTTTCACACATTTATCCAGGTATATTTTATCAACATATTTTGAAACCATTGCATCATTCATTTTTAAATTATCTGAGTATAATGACATAATTCTGCTAAAAGGGATTCCTTTGGCCCTGTGGTGTAAGTAAAATACACAATGCTGGCCACACGTCGCGCTGAGCGGGTCTTGCACTTGTACAGTGTTGTAAACAATCCGATCGCAGTTCTTTTGCAGAAACTTATTGATACTGTCTGGGAAATAACCATAGTCTGGAGGGTTTCCGTAGGAGTCAAAGAATTCACCCGTTTTATTTGCACACATATACAACGCTAGCCAGGTTTATTTCGGGGGTGTGTATGCACAATGTACAAAGCGGGGAAATTATGCAGTTTATTCTCCAGTAGCTTGTTGCAGGCCACCACCTCTTTAAAGTCTTTTCCTGTATATGGGTTGTTACTCAGAACCGCAGCAAGTTCTCTGGTGTTCATGATTAATAATAGTCATACAACACGTTCCTCCTCTGGTTCACTTCTATGATATTGTCGAAACATGCATACACAAACAAATTTACGGTTCTGGGTAGCGCATTTCTGAATCTCATTTCCAGTCGCATGTTTCCCGTCTTGATCAGGCTGCTGACTGCAGCCTTCATCAGGGGACAGATTGAACACATAAAGCGTGTAACCGCTTGTATATTCTTGACGATTTATTAACAATTTCAAAGTCAATAGCAATCCTGTATAAATCTAGGGATATATTAAATTATTAGGCCTTGTATATAATTTTTTGTTCACTTATACTTCCATATATATCTCACTGTGTGGAATTGTGGGGGTCGACCTTTAAAACGTCTTACTACAAAAACGAGCCACACGTATTAATAATAAGGCTGGTTACTATGATCACACTAATCCAATGTTTATAAAATCCCATGTTATGAAATTTAATGATTTGGTATATTATAAAATAATTTTATGTTTAGACCTAAAACAAAGTCACTCCCAGATTGTGTACAAAGGTTTTTTTCAATACAGGAGTGCAAATATGATTTGAGAGATGTTTGTAAGTTTACTGTACAAAAAGCTAAAAAAGGGATTAAAAGGAGATGTATTTCTATTGTTGGGGTTAAATTATGGAATAATGCTAATATAAATAGAATGTGTAACTCGCTTTTGGTTTTCAAAAGAATGGTTTATAAAGCTATTTTTGAGGGTTACAATTGTGAATGATTTTAATTGTATTATTATGTTTTATTTTTGGAGGGTAGTTTAAATTGATAAGAATGTAGGATAGGCATATATAAGCAGTATACTTTTGCCTGTGCCTTTTCAGTGACTACCTAATACATAGATTGTTGACTTGTTTATACTGTCTAGACTGTTTATATTTATTGTATTGTGTGTGATGACTGAATAAAAAATAAATTAAAAAAAAACAAGGGCTGGTCCTTCAAATGTCTACCGGTAGCGAGGATCAGGCTATAATACTCTCGAAAAGCGCTACTGTTGTGATAATCAGGTTGAAATGGCTTGGCCGGAAACTGCTGCCCATCAACATACATTGCCACAAACTCTGCATTATAGTGTTGGAAATTAAATGGGTTCTTGTTGTAAACCCCTGTAAAGGCATCGTTATCAATCAAACTTATAATGACCATTTTTGGTAGCTGTCCCAAAAACAAAGACTACCTGTGGCTAATGAGAAAGTCTTCATGCTGACCTGATCAATAGGATATTTTATATTAGTGGTCAATAGCACCTGCGCATGTCCGAGCTTCACAGCGGGGGAGACGCTGACCTTTTTTACAAATAGTGATGCCGACACCATTTTAAGCTTGTATTGATTTCCGTCTGCGATCATTAGAGAGAACTCGTCCTTACCCCGAACCATTTTAATTTTCATATCGACACCATTTATCAGCAACCTCTCCTGAAAAAACATGTCTGCCTGTATGTGTCCGAGGATTTCAAAAGTTTTGCTCTCTGCGGTATATAGGGCTGTTTTTCAGACCCTTGTTGTTTCCCCTGTGTATGTATCCTCCATTTGTCCGTGTATCTTTATAAAAGAGAACGGCTGTGAACTGGTTAGACAGTGTCTCATTCCCATAATTCAGAGACATTCCATAACAGCTCAGTAGGGGTAAGTATTGCTAGACTGACTCACCAGTCGGTCCCCCAGTGAAACATTCACTTGGGAAAAAATGGTCTTTAGGGGGTAATTAATAAGTCCGACATTGTCAGCTTGCGTGAGGTTACTACCATCTGCGCGGGTGATCTTACAGCGAAGGTGTAAAAGTGTATTGTTCAAGTCAATGTAATCTTCCCCATTATCCGCAATAAAGAACTCTAGAGGTCCTTTGTCTGAAATGGCTGACAGTGGGAGCACCTCCACATAGATGTTCTTCTCAATGCTTGTTTGTGTATACGGAACTGCAAAAAGATCCAGTTCCGACTTCATGCATACGTCATCACCATGAGCCCTGATCCTTCCTGGCCTTCCGTGCTCAAACGACTTGACACAACATTTGTGATCACATCCTTGGCTATGTTCTTAGCTGCTGAGGCCAAATGGGGATTGGCTATATTGAATCGTTTCTTTAGCAGCAGTAAAGCCATTCGGAATAAGCCTCGAAAAATACCGCCAAGACCCCCACCATACATAATACTCCCACCACTAAATCCCGGCAACTCATTACCCGCTTGCGCCGTATAATAATCAATGTATCTGTGTGGATCTATGTGCAGGACAGACCTAGCCATCTTTTACTCGTGATAATGGTGTTTCACCGGTCTGAAGCGCAGCTTTGCTATGACTTTCCTGTAACGGAAATTTACGTTCTGGTTCTGATCCGTTTTCAGTTCAATTGTAATGTTGTCAATGTGCTTCTTGCTCACAGGTACGTAGTGTGGCTTCTCATACGAGATTGTGATGATTTCGTTGTTTGCTCCAGATATATGTACATTTCGTAGCAGGGGTACAAAGCTGTCACCGACACGTTGGTAGTCGATAACGTCCGTGTAGACGTACATTGTGTAGAAGCCAGCGCTGATATCGACAGGGTGTGGCGCCACCGATTTCACAGCTGTCAAGTCGACTCCTGGTTCAAGACCAAGCATCCTAGCTAGTTTTCCTGCAGCCACCATTGTGATGTGTGGCTTGCTTATGATGTAAATTTTGTTTTTTATATGGCCATATGCAATTTCAAGGCCTTCCAGCATGGGTACTGCATTGTGGTTCATTTAATTCAGTAGACTAGTGATACTCTTGTAATACCCAGTACTAATTGCATGAGCTCTTCTGATTTTTTTAATATGATCGTATGTATAAAAAGTGTTGTCATCACGTGTTACACCAAGTATGTGGGTACTGTATTTCGGCTAAGCCAACCTCCCACGTCCCGCGCAGTTCAATAGGTCTGGCAAACTAGCTTGAAATTTTGTTGTCAGGGTAAATGCTCATAGATGCATTACTCGGGAGAGTAACGTAGAAACCTGTATCCTCCATGGTTACCTAATGCGTTTGTAGGGTCATGTAAGCTTTTCGACTCACTTATGACCTATATGGCCTAGATGTCAACCACATGGCTTGGCGGTATCCAACTGTTGAACTTTTCAGGCCAGCCAACCAAATTGACTAAAACCAGCTTTTTACCCTTCTGCTTCTTCTTTTCAATCTTAAACATTTTGTCTTTTCTTACAATAATCTTCTGTAATTCCTCTTCTGTACCATTGATGTTTTCACCATCATAATCCTTCAACCTGTATACCGGAGGTATTCTGTGGACCCTTTCAGCAACTGTGAAATATTCATCTGTATACGTTTGCTCATAGCCTTTTGCAAACTTTCCACACACTTTGGAAACTCGGACTGTATCACCCTCCTCAAACTTAAACTTTAGCTTTTTAGGCCTTTTTGGAAAGAGACTGTACATGTTTTTAAACACTTTTAAAGCGCTAGTATCATTTACTTCTACAGGCTTCATTTTAATCGTACTGTGGTAGCTGTAATTGCACGAACGAACCAAATCTTGTACAACATCTATGTACCGTCTTGTGTTGCACGCTGTGAAGTAACGCCACATTCTCGTTTTTAGGGTCCTATTGAAAAGTTAAACCACAGAAGCTTTCACATCATTACCCGTGGCAAAATGCGTTTTGTTGAAAAATTCTGCACCTTTGTCAGTTTGTAATTTTTTAGGCCTGCGCCCCTATGCAAGAATCTCTCAGAAGGCCCGAGTCACATACGTTATCATAAATTTCATATTGTTATGTTCAGATAAACTTGGCATGTCTACTAAATCGGCCTGCCATTGCAAATCAATGTTGCACACAAAAATCCTGTTTCTTTTGAAATTAAGTCTGATGGGTATGTGTAAAGTGTAAACATCTTCCCCAGAGAACCAATCTGTAACTTTCTTGTTAGACAATCTATGCCTTGCTGTTTCCAGCAAACCCCTTTGCAGCCGTTCTTTACCGCCAAAAGAACCAGGATTTTCTGGTGAATAATTAACAGACTTCAGACACTTCTCTGCATCCATCCTTACAGCTAATGCAATAATGACACAAGATATAAAAAGCCAGAGCATTTATTATTATTATTATTATTATTATTATTATTATTTTAAAAATAAAAAAGCCACAAAATACATATGCATGTGACTATTTGGCATAGCTTTGAAGCGTTGCTAAACAGTCGTCTTCTGCGGCGGTCTGTCTTCAGACACGTCACCCCACAGGTCTTCCTGCGTTTGCGTAGCACCCTCAATCTCCCAGAAATCCCTCCGAACAATCTTGTTGCTGAAAGCCCCCAGGTCTGTCCGTTTGATTTCCCGCAGCTTCTCCCGGATGTATGGCTCGTCCTTGAGGTCTGAAACAATTGTGTCAACAACGCCCTCTATACACACAGGATTTGGTTTTAGACCAAACACTTTGAACGCCTTGGAGAGTAGGCACCCCAGCCACGGTGTCTTCACTTTGGCGACCAGCTTGTCAAAGTTGGCCTGAAAGTAGAATGTCTCTGGTTCGAAGAGACAGCTGTGTTGCAGCTGGCTGGGGTGGTCATACTCACACCCCAGACAGTCGCTATTCAGCTGATTTTCAATTGTCGTGTCAAGAAGGCTGGCGAGGATCAGCTTCAGGACTTTAACCATTGGCGCTGTAAAGCAGCCGTCAGCATCATCTGACGACCCCGGCTGGGTTTTTGGTCTGGGGCCTCCTCCTCCTCCGCAGCATGGCTCATCAGCAGCATTGTCTATATTCTGCTCTGTTATGAGCCAAGATTCCGAAACTGGAACATTATTCGCCATGTACTCAGACTCCCAGGATTCTGAAGGACCTAACTCCTGTAGGCCTATTGGGCTATATGTTTTGTATACAGACTGAGACATACTTGTCAAGAGGTCTAAGAAGCTTGTTTGAAATTAGCCTATGTGGCGGTGGTCTTTTAAGGATCCTCATATGCGTAGCCACATTTTGAAGAAAATATCAGCCTATCGAGTGCCGTGTGTGTGCGTGGGTGTATGCTTGGGTTTTGCTTCAGATTTTATCATGGCTTTGGCGTACCGTGTAATAATAAAAATGTATAAATAACAATCATACAGCAACAAAATAATTTTAAAAAGAAAAGGTTTTATTTTAAAAGCTCACATTAATCACCAAAAACTATAAAAGACACAGCCATAACATTCTATACAGTCTACAACTTCATAATATACATGTCCTAAATGTAACAAGACATTGTTTTAACATTTCAAAAACAGTTTTAAATCATTCAAGATCAGTCTCTTCGTCTTCTTCCGATATGGTCGGTATTCCTTTGTGTACCGTTTCCTCAAACCTCTGACACAGGTTAATTTTCAAATGAGAGTCAAATGAGCTGAAAAACCGGTGATCTTCAAAAATTTTATCGGCTTCAGAAAGCACGCTGTTCATTAAATTCTGTTCTTCAAACAGAAAGAATGCGATGTTACCATCAGTTGTTAAGTCCGATAAAGACGAACCAAACCTAAAAATGTTATCCGTAATGATCAATCTTTTTTTACCATCCACAGTTTGCGTCGTCGCCACCAATGTAATCCACCGTTTACGCGTGGCATCACTGGTCCGGCTTAAAAATTTACTTTTGTCTTTTGAACCGCCGGCTACCTCCTCATGGCATCTTCTAAAATCACCCCAGTCACAAGCCTCGCACACGACACCGAAACTGGTGATAGGGCTGTACTCCTCATCACCATGCAGGTTGAAAAAACAAAAATTTTTGGAGCATCTCCAGCCATGTCAAAATGACAGCGGTTACCCTCCAGCATCGGACCCCACTCACGGTGCAGAACCCCTGCATGGACTCTTGACAACGTGGCAAAAGGCTTCTTTTTTGGGAGCCTCGCTGTCTGTGCCCCGGTCTTCACATCTTCAGAAGTAGGTGTCAAAATGTCAGCAGTAGACATGTTTTGTAGGCTAAGGAGCAACCAAATTTTGTATAGGCTACACAGAGCTGATGTCCGATTCTGACATCTGTGTATATGACCCCCATTTTATGCGAATCGTGAAGGCTGCGGACGGGGGAGGTGCTGGGTTGCGAAGTGGTAACTCTGTACACCCCACACATGATTCTGCTTTTTCTGTATACTTGTGCTATCAAAGATTGCGTTGGCCCACAACGTTGCTTTGAAGTAGATACACATTTATGAAAAGTCAACCCCCCCTCAAACCAAACGTTCTCCTCAGAAGACAAACCACTGCCTATGCTTTCATCACATGTCAAAAACTCGTCCCAGCCTACGCCACACCCACAAAACTTTCGCCGAGCCTGACCGATCTGACAGTGATTCCAGTCGGACCTAGACCTCGGACATAGCTGGTCTTTTTGCACTCTCTCTCGACAATTACGGACATCAATCTGAAGAAGGCTTTCTGCAGAGAAAATAACTGAAGTTCTGCTTGTTTCTGTCTCTAAATGTCTTCTTTCTCTAAATGTCTCTTCTGTCATAGTTTTTTAAAAAGAAACTCTCTTATAGCCTTATAACTTACAACTGTCACGCTTTGCATTTGCTTTACAAACAATTCTAAGATGTAACTATTTGCTATTTTCAATTGTTTTACAATTTTAACAGGCTTTCGCTTTACTTAAATTCTATTTGACACAAAACGCTCATACACACAACGCTGTCTCCTCATCTAACTAATAAACTAATCTACTTTACAAACCAACTACCAAACATTTCTAACATAATTTCTACTTGTTTTAAACATTTTAACGCATGTAACCCTATTAACGCATTAATTTGTCTTTTCGGGTATTTGGTGGCGGATGGTGTTTCAAAACAATACATTTTTTTACACATAACTACCCCTTTCAAACACGTTTAAAAAACACAAAGATATTCCACACTTTCCGTCATGGATTATTTTACTTTTACAAACGAACATTTCCATTAAAGTTAAATATAAGCCAAATCAACGCATGTGCTACGCTAAAAACCAACAAACCTAAATAAAAACGACTCCCCCGAAAATAAAAACAATATTAAACAATGACTATAAAAAAAATTATTATTTTTAAATATAAAAAATTAAAAACCACAGGGGGCGGGACAAGAGGCGGGGTTTCAATCCACCAAACTTTTTGACATTTACCGCATCCCATTTATATATCTCCTGCACATGAGCTGGGTGCAGTCTTGAGCAATAGGGAGACATGACATACTGAAATACTGAAAAGTTTTTTGGAAGACACACTTGTTGGGGGGCAGGTCAGATATTCTAGAGTCACGTGACCCAGTTCTGGATGTGTCATTAGCCAACAACCTGTGTCTATAAAGTTCTAACTCCAGAAAGGCTGCATTTTATTACTACCTATTATCATGCTGATGTACAGCTGTATCGGATGTATCCGGAATTACAGCATTGATGAATTCTACACTAGCAGCAATCTAATTTCATAAAGATTACGAAACCATATATTGCTAAATTATTTTCTTGAAATAAAGGACAAGACTGAATCAATTTTAGTGTGTTTTTATTTCTAAAATATAGCAGTTTTATTATATAGGCTAAGGGAAAATGAATCAAGGCATATTACAGGAACATTAAGAAAAGTGCTAAAATGTGCATGATAAAACACAAAATGGAAAAAGTCATTAAAGAAATAGAAAGTTCAAAATAGTTTTAAAAATAATTTCTTCGGTCATAACAAATTCAGCACATCTCCCTGCCTTCTCCATGGAGTGCACTTTTACATACCCGACACATTGTATAAATTCCACAGAGAACAGCTTTGGTGGTTTGCTGGGACTGCGCGCACACAGATGAATTACATTTCACGCAGTTGTCATGTAGCTGCTCTACTCAGTTGATTAAAAGTCACAGTTTCAGAGAAAACCTGAAAATATGTTGGTGTGTTATCTCCAAGTTATAAGCCAATTATTTCTATAACTATGGCATCCACAATTATTCATCCCCACCCTAAAGCTTTATCACATTCATCAGATGTGAATTTCACGTGATTATGTGCAAAATTTATTTCAATAGTGCTTGCCTGGGAAGCGCCATTATTCAGTTGCTGAATAGCGTACCGAAGTAGACAATTACACATTCACACCTGGGTAAAAGCACTTATTGACTATATTCTAGCAAATTTTTAAAACAAAGTTTTTTTTATGGCCAAATATTTAGCAAAGTCGTGGAAGGAGTAGGATATAGCATTTACAGTGTGAGTGTAAATTTAATTTTAAAGTCCTCTGGCATTGCTCTGGCCTATCTAGTTTTAAGGAAATCTCTCACTCACTGTTGCTCTGTAGGTGTGTGTGTGTCTAATTGAAAAACTTGGTGCTGACTTCTGAGCAAATTTCATCAAAGTGGTAGGAAAAATGATCTGAGTCCGAATAATATTGGCCAAATTCAAAGGAGAAAACATTCAAAGAGAACACATTATTGGAGTGTTGTTGCATATGGTATTTGTATCCCTATTCTGTGGACAGATGAGTCAAAAGTGGAACTTTTTGGACAACACGGGTATCATGTCTGACGAAAAGCAAATACAGCATTTCACATCATACCCATAGTCAAACATGGTAGTGCTAGTGTGATATTGTGGGGATGCTTTACTGCCTCTGGAGCTGGATGACTAGCCATTATTGAAAGAACCTTGAATTCTGCTCTTAAGGAAAATGTTCGGGCATCTATCCATCAGCTGAAGCTGAAGCGTGATTGGGTTATGCAGCAAGACAATGATGCAAAACACAAAAGAAAGCCCACATCTGAATAGCTGAAAAGAAACAAAATTAAGGTTTTGGCATGGCCTAGTCAAAGTCCTAACATGAACCCAATAGAGGTGCTTTGGCAGGACCTGAAACAAGCTGTTCATCCTTAAAAACCTACCAATTTGTCTGACTTGAAGCAGTTCTGGAAAGAAGAGTGGCCTAAAATTCCTTCACAACGATGTAAGTATGATATCAAATTATAGGAAATGTTAGGTTGCAGTTATTCTAATGAAAGGAGGTACAAGCAGTTATTAGGTTTAAGGGGGCAATTACTTTTTTTTACGTTGGTGATATGGGTGTTTGATCATTTGTTTCATTAAATAAATGAAATAATATATTTTTTTAATTGTCTTTTGTTTACTCTGGTTCACTTTGATATCACATTTTGTCTAAAGAGCTGAAACCATTCAGTGTGACAAATATGCAATATTAGAGAAAATCAGGAAGGGGAAAATTACTTTTTCACGGCACTGTAGCTCTGGTCCAGAGGCAGAAGCCCCCAATTCTTTTCACTTTATATGAAGAGCGGCAGAAACCCAGACTGTGAATACTGGGCATGAGGACTGCACTCAGAACTGCGTCTCCCAACTATATGCAAGTGTATCTGTCATGGTTCTGTGTTTCTGTCTGTGTTTCCTTGTTGGGCCGCCAGATGGCGGCACGTCTGTTTTGTGTCCTGCTTGTACCATGTTTAATTGTATTATTATTTTCAATTATCCAATTATTGTTTGTTGGGTGTCTCATTTTCCCTTCCCTCTCTGTGGCCTGATTGTTCATTGTGCCCTCCTGTGTCTCGTCTGTGTCTGCCTATTTAGTTTCCCTGCTCCTGGACTCAGGTGCTGGATCCTTGTTGGTTGTCGGTTGGTGTTTGCTCTGATCACGTTCCTGCGGAGAAGCCCCCTGTGCTGCCCCGCGCCCCAGAGAAACCCCCTGCTCCGCCCCAAGTTCAGGAGGGGCCTTCGCCGCCTGCTGCGCCCCAAGTCCCGGAGGGGCCTTCGCCGCCTGCTGCGCCCCAAGTCCCGGAGAGGCCGCCGGAGAGGCCGCCGGCTCCGCCTGATCAGCCCCAAGCCCCGGAGGGGCCTCGGCCGCCTGCTCCGCCCGTTGTTCTGCAGGGGCCGCCGCGGCCTGCCCTGGCTGCTGTCCCGCAGGCGAAGCCATCTGCCTTGCCCCCTAGTGTCCACGCCTTGCCCAATGTTCTCGCTCCCCCTAGTGTTCTCGCTCCCCCTAGTGTCCTCACTCCCCCTAGTGTTCTCGCGCCCCCTAGTGTGTCCAAGCCATCGCCGCCCCTACCCAGTGCCCCGAGACCTCACCCTATCCATGTTCCCCACCGTGTGTCTGCCTGTGCACCTGCCCCCTTGTCTAGTTGTCTGCCCACTTGCCTGTCCGCCTGTTTGCCCGCATGTCTGTCAGCCAGTATGTTGGCCTGTTTGTCTGCCCCCCAGGCCGTCGGCCCGTCGGCTAATCTGTTCTCCCGCCTGTCTGCCTGTCTGTCGGTGTGTCAGTCTGCGTGTTTCTTGTCATGTCTGCCCGTGTGTCAGGTTGTGTCATAGTTCACCCCTCTCCTTCCCCCTCTGTCTGCCCCTTAGTGTGTCTGTCGGTCTTGCCGTGTGTCTCCCCGCCTGCTTGTTCCTTTGTCTGTCCCTGCAGATCTCCCGGTGTTCCTGTGTCGGTGTCAGTCCGTTTGTCGCATCTTAGTCCCGTCCAGGTTTCTGTCGCGTCTGAGTCCCGCCCAGGTTTCTGTCGTGTCTGAGTCCCGTCCAGGTTTCTGTCGTGTCTGAGTCCCGTCCAGGTTCCTGTCCCTGTCCGAGTCCGGTCCTGTCCGAGCCCTGTTCCCGCCTGGGTCCAGTCCTGCTCCCCGTTCCAGTCCTGCCCCCCATCTGAGTCCAGTCCAAGTCCTGTTCCCTCGTCTGAGTCCAGTCCTGTTCCTGAGTCGAGTCCTGTCCAGAGTCCTGTTCCCTCGTCTGAGTCCAGTCCAGTTCCTGTGTCCCAGTCCAGTCCCGTTCCAGAGTCCCGTTCCAGTCCAGAGTCCCGAGTCCATTCCAGAGTCCCGTTCCAGTCCAGAGTCCCGTTCCTGAGTCCCGTTCCTGCCCTGAGTCCTGAGTCCAGTCCTGTGCCTGTTCTCCTGTCTGTGTCCAGTCCCTGTCCAAGTCCAGTTCCTGTCTGAGTCCAGTCCTGAGTCGTGTCGCTGTTCCTGTCCAAGTCCTGTCCCTGTTCCTGTCCGAGTCCAGTTCCTGTCAGAGTCCAGTCCTGAGTCCTGTCTCTGTTCCTGTCCAAGTCCAGTTCCTGTCAGAGTCCAGTCCTGAGTCCTGTTCCTGTGCCTGTCCAAGTCCAGTTTCTGTCAGAGTCCAGTCCCGAGTCCTGTCTCCAGCTCCCACCCTCTGTTCACTCCCTCCCCAGGTCGGCCTCCTGGGACGTCAGGAGCCGTCCCTTGGGGGGGGGGGGGGGGTACTGTCATGGTTCTGTGTTCCTGTCCGTGTTTCCTTGTTGGGCCACCAGATGGCGGCACATCTGTTTTGTGTCCTGCTTGTACCATGTTTAATTGTATTATTATTTTCAATTATCCAATTATTGTTTGCTGGGTGTCTCGTTTTCCCTTCCCTCTCTGTGGACTGATTGTTCATTGTGCCCTCCTGTGTCTCGTCTGTGTCTGCCTATTTAGTTTCCCTGCTCCTGGACTCAGGTGCTGGATCCTTGTTGGTTGTCGGTTGGTGTTTGCTCTGATCACGTTCCTGCCCTATGTGTTCCTGCCATGTTCTGTTCCACGCGCTTTTGGATTTTCTGTGTTTTGTATTTTGAAGTTTCCTTTGTGTTTGAAGAGTTGCCCTGCGATACCTTTTGTTCCCTTGTGTTCCCTTTTTATTAAGTAAAGTCTTTTGTTCATCCCATTTTGGAGTTTGAGTTTTTCCCCTCCGCATTTGGGTCCTAACCCCACGCACGCATCCTGACAGTATGTCGGCATTGTGGAACATCATTTCCTTGTAAAGATTTCTATATCAGGTGCTGCATCAAGCAGGTGTCATGAAACCTCTTCAGTGAACACCAGTGACAAGATAAATGTAAACAAATAAGTTCATGCTCGTATTTTCATTATAAAAAAGAACAAAATACAAAAAAATAGGAAATGCTACTGGCTCAAAGAATAATAAGGAATGCAAGTATTATTAACTGAATGTTTTTCTCATGATTGATGAATACTCATATTTGAATTATAAAACTGGAAAGTTTTAATTTCTTTCATTTCTATGATTTGTGATTTTAACAGTTGCGTGTGATTATACATAATTGTGAAGCTTTCATTGTCAATCGTGTGGTCAGCTACTGTCAGTGTATGGTGTACAGTGTTCCCATTGAAACGGTTTGTGCTTCATTTTGTGCAAATGAATATGCATATTCATGTGTGCCAGTGTTCCCAGTAAAGTATGCTCAAAAAGTCACTAGAATGACATCATTATGCTAATTTACATATTCCTGACATCACCACACACTCATTTGTATATTAAAATGTGTGCCTGACTGATGGACGGTTGACTGTTGCTTCTCTCTGCACTCACTGACCAGCTGCTGTTATCTGAGCTGCAGAGTAGTACCAAGTGGAGGAAAGATTGCAGACCCAATGAGTAGTGTTGGGAACTTTTTTCCAAGGAAGATAATGTCTGCTCAAAACGTCACTGTATTTGTCCCTAGGCCCTTTTTTAAAAAAAAATTAAAAAAACCTTGCTAAAAGAGGTCTGAAAAGCTGCTAAATGTAGTGACTAATTCGCCAAGTTGGCAACAGTGATGTGTGCTTGGGACAAATTTTTTTTATCTGTTACTTTCAGGTTCCATAGATGAGAGATAAAGAACAATTTAGATGGCTCATTTATTGTAAGACTTTGGAGATGCCAATGGAGATGGCGTTTTACTGCACAGGGGTTCTGAGTTTTTATTTGAGTTTTTTTGAGCTGTGTCTTGTATGGCAATAAGATGTATAGCACAGTACTGCCACTGTCAACCAATTGTCATTGTATAATTGGAACTGTTAATATTAATATAATTTAACACGTTTCTTTTCGATAAGAATATTGTATCTGCAGAGCACAACAGGGGGCTCTATTTAAACAGCTATAATTGGCAGAAAGTCAGTTATATTTGTTCTGTTATTTTGTTTGTTATTCTTATTTAAGCATTTTTGATTTGGTTTTCTGGTCTGTATTGTAAATACTGATCATCTTCACTTGTAAATATAAACCACATTCAGGCACACCAATCTGTCTGCAGTCACATCTTTGTACTTTTGGCCTTACAATATCACCATCTGCCCAGTCTTCTCACATAAAATCAAAAGGCAAAATACATGCCATCTACCAATAAACCAATAATGTTTTATGGGCTTTATGCTGTATTGCTACAAGACAAGCTTGGTCTCAGCTTGGCGTCTTCGTCGTTAATGCACTTCAGCTAGCCCAAGCAGTCAGTTGTTGTGATTGACAGAGTAGTGGAGGAGTGCCGTCTGGGGTGGTCCTACCACCACATAACCTTAACATCAGAAGTGTGAGTAGTTGTACAGCAGCTGTGATAATTCAGCATGGGCACTTTGCTTTCCACTAAGAGATTCACAAAGAGGATGGATGCTGTACTTGGACAATAGCACACACACACACACACACACACACACACAATATAGCAATATTCCTCTAGTATCAAGTGGAAACGGAAAAGCAAGGGGAGCTTGCCTGCTTGGGACGTTCCTACCAATATGTGAGGTAAAAAAACTCTACAAAATGGTGGGTGGCATCGTATTTGGTAGCTACAGAATTAGACTGTGAATGTCACTGGTTCAATATAGACTGGACCCTGCATGCTGCCTTTCCACAGCGTTAGAACCACAAATACATATCTTCATATCATTTGTGTTATGCAAAAACCTTGTATGTCCCTTTTTGTTGTTTTTTTAGCTTCATATGAATGTCTCATAACTCAAAAAGTAACCTTGGGTCAAAACTTGTGAATAAACCATAGCATTTTATATACGTTTATTTATGTTTTATACATACGTACTGTTTTACTTATGATTTCTAGAATAAAAATTTTTCACATACATTGGACCTCATTCACAGAACTTTTCTTAAATCATTATTACTTTTGTTCTTAAAAATGTTCCTAGGAAAAACCAATATGGGAATCATGACCTTTGTTTTGTGCATATCCCAGGTGTATGAGATGATGAATGCTGACTTTTAAGAATTTTAAGGTCAACCCTGTTCATGTGATTAGCATAAGGAAACAGCCATGAACAAATAACAATAAGAAAAAAAATTATGAATGCCAAAATGTTATTGGAAACATTCTTACCCACAGTTTACGATCAAATGTCATCGTACACATTTCATGAATGAGGTCCATTGACTCTAATTCTGTATCTCCAGTGAGTACAACTTAATGAGATTTCCATAAATTGCATACTGCCCTTATATAGTGTACAGTGTCCTCTACTGGTGGAAGGCATATTAAGATTTTATTAATCTGTGTTTAGACACTGATATGAATTTCCCAGTAATCAGAATGCAGAGAGAAAAATTTGATGAACTGCAGAATACTAGAATTCATTTTATTGAGATAAAAACAAACAGAAAAAAAATACAATATTTGTGCCTCCAAACGGTCTGCACAGACACAGTCATAACTATTCAAAATAATCCCAGATAAATTCCCCGATGAATTTAGTTTGATAAAATTTTAAAAGAGGTAATAGTCACATGTAACAAATCAATCATAGGTATTTATTTCTCTTACCGATGGACCGATGGTGCCCAGCTGAACACCTATTATTGTGACCTAAACTAAATTTACTGTCTATGCACTTCAGCAGGGATTCTAATGTGAGCTTGGGTCAGGAAAACAACATTTTTGCACCTTCTTTAGTGACCATCTGTAACCTTTATAGAACTAACTACAGGCCTGAATGTGAACAAAAACTGAATTAAGAGTGTCAAAAATGTATTTTGATGTTCAGATAGATTACAAGAAGGCTTTGGGAGTCTACCCACCTAGATTCATTTGACCTGATAATGAATTAAATATACTATTTTGCATGCCAATCGGCTTAGTGATTTTCATTAAAATATATTATTGCACCATCATGAGGCAATACTACTCCAAAACCTTCATAGTACTCCATGACTCCTGCAATTGAATACTTGACAAGCCGGGTCAACTCTTGCAGCACATTCTCTCACCTCATCCAGTGTCACAAGCCTGTTTATAACAATATGTACCAAAGGCCAATATTTTGGGAATATATATGTTTAAAATATACAAATAAATAAAGAGTTAACTTCATATAGTTGATGCACTGTGTATAGGGAAATGCCATTCTTGGAGCTCAGAGGATTCTATTCATGTTTTTGGCTTCATGCTTGACACCACATCCTCAATTTAATACAGTGTAATTGCATTCAATGTAAAATGTGACATTTAAGCTGTGATGTCATACTGTCCATATCTACACTGAGGCTCTGTCCAGTTCCCATTATTTTCTTCCCTCCGCAATCTATAGCACTGTGAGTCACAATCTTCCATTTATTTATTGTGCAATTATATGCAGAAAGGAAACAAAAGACCCAGCAGTCTGTGCAGACTGCCACCTGAAAAACTGAAATCATGAGGATGACAGAATTTGAATCAGATAAGCATGAATGTCACAAAGAAAAGTATCCAATCACAATGAGAATGTAAAAGGTGACAATAATGAACCAAAACTGCATACATTGACAAAAAAACACCAAATATCATTCTAGCCATGAGGAATTACTATTTTCTAAGGTAGGCACAGCAGTGACCTAGAAATGAACTGCTGCTGTGCTTCTTTTTACCAATCCGGTACCTCCGCTAAGGACTGGCACAGGGTGTAAAGTCTGCTGGGGGTGGGGGAGAGGGAGGTCTTTGCAATTCATGAAGTGTCCCAATCAATACTCCAGCCTAGTATCCATTGAAAGGAAATGTAGGCCCCATGTGAAAGGGGGGGGGGTGAGACAGGAGGATGTGAGCAAGGGTGTAGCAATAGGGGTTTGTGGGTTAAGCAGATAGGTGGTACCAAGGCACTTACTTTTGGCGTGGGACAGGAGGCGGTGGAGAGGCGGGACGTGGCCTGGGCGCGGGGTGACTCGGAGGGTGTGGTGCTGAGAGAGGCTGTGTCCCGAGGGAGGACCTGGACCCCCCGGGAAATGATGGACTCTGGAATCTGAAAGGAAAATGAGCGTTACCACTGTCCCACAGATGCAGTGGGAAAGAGATATTAAATGTCCTCTTTATGGATGCCACAAGTACAACTGAAAATGCTAAAATATTTGCAGATATTTAAAGATTTCTTTCTTTTGCTTCTGTACGTTTCTCAGTCTATATACATGTACACACACACACATATATACATTATACAAAAGTACATGTGTATATACACCGATCAGCCACAACATTAAAACCACCTCCATTTTTCTGCTTTTTTCTGATTTAATATTTTATTTTCTCTTTGTAATCAAACAATTCACACGTGGTCAAAGTGCAGACTCAGAGCTTTTATTACAGGATATTCTTATACATTTTGGTTTCACCATGTAGTAATTACAGCACTTTTTAGACATAGTCACCCATTTCAGTGTTTTAGACAAATTAACATAATGTCAAATAAAACAGCCATGTTTTATTTGGTTGTATATCCTTTGCATGCCATGACTTCCTGATGTCTGTGAGCTAGTATCAACATCATCAGAGTCTGGACATCTTATTGTCAGGTTGTCCTACAAGCAGGCCCGGATTTTGGCAGTCTGAATGAATGAGTTATAGACGGTGTAGGCCTATGTCGTGTATGTGTGAGTAACTTAGCATTTTTGTACGTTGAAAACGTGTTTTTTATAAGATATCATTTCTTTTTGCAAAGCGTTTTATTATGAGAGTGAGAAATGTGAAGTGACCCTGTAAGAAACGGTTGTGGATTATGGCTATCCTTGTGTGAATTTGTACAGTCTGATGAGTGTGTACCGTTTAGCAGTGTTGGTTTGCTATGTATGTAAAACAGTGGCTGTGACAAAGGTTGTGGTGGTGTAAGTGTAAACGCATCAGAAATGCAGGTGAAATATGGCAAGTGTATGTACTCACGGATTTGACGGCCATACAACGAGCCTTGATTGACAAAAGAATCAGCAAGCCCGTAGAATTAGAGCTCCCTAGGTCGCAACTTGTGTACCCTTCTGTCCTGCTCCGTTGTCTGTTATTTCGTGGAGATGCACTTTTAGTGTTTGTAAGGTTTATAAGGCATTTTGATAGGCTTATCTGCATGTAGGAATCCTCTTTGCTGTTTTCCTAAACTAGAACCGGAAAACTTGATAGTGGAGAATAGGAGCAGACGCATATGTCCCAGCAGGCTTTGCATATGAGAAAATAACAACAGTGTGAGAGAAATGAGGAGAAATGATGAAATTGCATAGTTGAAAAAATATGTTTTTAGCAGAATGGGCATGTAGGTGAAGGTTGACATGATCACAGACTATAGTGCGAAGTAAATTAAGTGACCGTGAGCGAGTTTAGTTTCCTTATCGAACGGTATATATAACAGTCTGTATAAAACATTAGTCGTTGAAGTGGAGGGTTAAGTAACGTGTGAAATCTATTGCACTGATGTGCTTTTCTCATGTTCGGTAGTAGTAGTTATAATTATAAGTGAGTCATGATTTTAAATGTAATGTTTTAATGGGGAGTTGCAGAACGTACATATGTAGTAATTGTTTGTATGTGGCTAGATAGAGAACAGGGCGAGGTAACATGAATGTAGAAACGTGGCGTTTGCTGATAAGAAGGTTTTGTATGGTAGCCAAGTGAAGAAATATAGTTAGTAGAAATGGCACAGTGGTGAACTGGTGTAACTTTTTAATAAAAGGAATACATTTGCCGTCATGAAATGCATAGGGGTGGCCGTGAGTGAGTTTTGGTAAAGCAAATATAAGCGTAAGAAAACGTTAGTGTAAAAGAGGAAATGATCTGCCTGAGGGCGAGGCGGGATTCAATCCTTCGACCGGAGGTTTACCAGTCTGTGACATTGTTAGTGCAGCAGCATGACATAGAATCAGAATCAGAATCAGAATCAGAATCGTATTTTATTGCCAAGTACATTTGCACATACGAGGAATTTGTTTTGGTCAACACACCGAGGCAGCCATCTGCGGCGCCAACTTATTAGATAAGAAATGAGAGAACAGGAGGAAGGAGGAGGAAAAAAAACAGTCCTTTCAATGAAACGAGAGGGCACTCGTTTCATTGAAACGAAGAAAAACCTCAGCACATAGCAACATCATAAAAACATTACAAACATTACAAACATTACAACAAAACTCGAAGACTTGCACATGTGGTAGGGGGTAGGGTGTCGGGGAGGGGAAATGTCGCAGCACAGACACTGGGGGGAGCGCGCAGCCGCTCAGGCGCATCGCATCAACCCTCAGCAGACTGCACTGTAACGGGGGAGGGAGGGGGGGTGGGAGCCAAGAAGGCGTTGAGTAGGAGGTGGTGTGCGTGTTATCTTCATGTGCGTGTGTGTGTAAGTCCATGGACTTCATCTCCACCACAGTCTCAACATTGTCTCTGCCGTCTGATACTGATGACGAGGACACGGCCGTTGCCGTGGAGACGACCTCGAAGAGTCCTGATCCAGAGACAAAGTTCCATAGGAGCAGGGAGGTGGGGGTAGGGCCGAGCATCTGTCTGCATAACAATCCAGGAGAGTGGAGAGATATCAGCCTTCCAAGGTCGATGTGGGGGAGCCAATGAGGATAAGGATTGTTTTGGGTTCAGGCAGACTTCTGCATTTTTCGTCTACCTTTAGTCCTGTGGTTCTCTCAGCGTTGTTCCAATCATCCGAATTAGTGGCCCATTTCAGTGAGCCGAACCGACAACTTCTCCAAGTTGGTATCCGTCATGCGAATTTGCGATCCAATCGCATCCAGTTTGCGATTGAGCTCACAAATCGCTTGAGTCTGAGTGTTGACAGCCCTGCCCGTTCCCTCAATGGCGGGCAGCTTCCCAATTAGTGCTGCCAACGCCTTTGGCATTTTGCGATAAATCAGGATGCTGCCAGCTCCAAACAGCAGAAAGCCTGTTATCATAATTCCAATCAAGTAAACGTCTTCAACATCCTCAACGGAAAGGATCGACAGGCACACGACCCTCCACTCGTTCCAGGAGTCCATCGTGTATCCGGCTGCAAACGTTCCGTCAGGGCAAGAGGGCTCTCCCTGACCCGTTCTTCTCGTCGAGAAAATACTATCAATTGCGTTGAGAGACCAGTTGATCAGATCCATGCTTTTAGATTTCGGAGAGAAATGCAGAGAGAGGCTCCGGATAGTTCAGACAGACACAGCACAAGACAAGAGAGCAGCAAGCAGGGGCAGATAAGGGCAGGGAGGGAGCAGAGGAAAAAGCGTCCGCCTTCGTTGAGAGCAGGAAGAGAAATCAGTTTGCAATGCGTGAAATATCATTAGCAAACCTGTCCGTGGTTTTAAAGAAGAACACAGGCCAGTAAGCACAGAAGAGCTCCCGTTGAATCCATATGGCTTTGCAATCTTGTAGCCGGTTAATAACTGAACGTGCAGACCGTACGTCATAATGCAGTGTATACGTTCGGTGAACAGCGGGTAGATATGGTGCAAAAGCAATAATTGAGAAGTAGTAGACAATTATAGGTATGGGGCATGCCCCCGCCAAGGCGTAACTTGGCGGGATGGCATACCTGCTATCCTAATGGGGTCGATACACGTCCCCTTAGCAACCAAAAGCTAGCGCTGAACCACCTCTGACTTATTTGCCGGCCACAGAAAAAAAAAAAATAGTGAAAGTACTGAAAAAATAACCAAAGGAGGATAACAAGGACATTTTTTCCTACATAACTGGGTACAGGTTGTTACAGATATTTCGCCTATTTCATATATAGTTATAGATATATGCAAATCAGTTTATGCTTTCCTGTCTGTGAAACGAAAGTGGTCGAATAGGTGCTCTCACTCAAGCACTGACTTCGTTTCAGGTAACAAACTCATGATAAGCGATAGCTAATAGCAAGCTGACCAGTAACAAGCCTGCAATAGTTATGAATTAGTTAACTAAATTGATTGTAACTAGCTAGCTAAATATAGCTAACATTGTATAAATTATTCACAGTAAAGTTAGATCAATCCTATTAGTTGATACGCTTTAGCTACGTTTTGAACTAACGTTATGATACCTGTTTCCAATGACTTGACAGCGTTACATTGCCTGATCATTTTATGTTGTGGTAACCTATCAAGATGACCCAAACTATTAAGAGCCAGGATGTTTTTCCATCAATGCATGCTATACAAATAAATAACCTACAGTAATTGCATTGGCTACACATGCTGCCCACTAGCCCCAGTTTGTGTCTCTAATCATCTAATATCATAGAAAGAGTGCACTTTTTACACAGGAATGTGCATGTAACCCAGAACAGTTATGGATTATGCAAGGAATGTATGATGCTCAGCAAGGTGCAATACTGTCAACAGTTATCTGTTTCTGTAACTTGTTTTTCTGGTAGTGTAAGGTTATCGCATTTCAGTTTGGCCAAGTAACGGTTCATTTCTTCGACTGGTAACCTCAAATAATACTGGCTACACATAGTTTTAACTAGCTAGCTAACATAATTTACTTGTTATTTATTTTGCTTGAGGGACTCTGTTACTGATTGTTTGCAGCAGACTTAAGTTTGGGCCAGAACAACGCACATGTGCAGTAACGTTTGTTTATGTTGTTACCATTGAAAGCGTCTATAACCTAAACATCGGTAACGTTTTGAGCTAACATTCAGTGAGTGCAATCAGCAGGCTGTTGTTAGGTGGAGCTGGGTGCATCCGTTGCGTTGGCGTGTGCTTGTGTGCCAAGATAGGCAAATTTCACATTTCCGGGTATGAAAACCGGATGTAGGGGTCTCTCATTTCCTGTTATCTTAACAGCCACCAAAACAATGGCAGCGACAAAGAGCAACCCGTTTTGTTGTGTTCCCCTGTGTACCAATTCGAAGAAGAATTTATTTGCCCTTTCGCAGCTTTCCCACAGATGTTCTCCAAAATAAGAAGAAAACTTGCTAGGTAGCATGACTGTCATAATGTTGCAAACTAACATAAACTAACTCATTACGATAGCTAGCTAGTTAGCTACTGCTTTGTGAATAAGATTACACTCGATATTAAACTTTTCTCCTCACATACATTTGGGTCCAAAAGTCTGAGTCCACTACCAATTCCTTAGTTTTTTATCATTCATTGAGAACTAACGCAGTTTCAGTCATGTGGTATTTGTTACTCAAGAATGTCATAAAATCAGTTAGCTAGCTATATTTTATGTTATGACTAGCAAATTACGTTTTAGCCAGCTAGCTTGTTAGCAAGCACATATTTGGATATTCAATGTTGAAACTGCAGATGCACGTTTATTTTAGTTGTTAATTGTAATTACAAAATGTATTGACGGACATCGCGACAAGCCTACTTAAGATATATCAGCTGATTTAAAAAATGTGTGGGTAGTTTTTATCAGCGATGAAAACAAACAGCTCGGTAGTGAACTGAACACCATTACACAGGCGATCTGACAAGCAATATAAATCTTTATTAGAACAAGTACAGCACAAACAACATGTCACAAAATAGAAACGGTAGTACAAAACTTAGTTCAGAGATATTTCACTTCGGTATAACAAGTAATTTTGTGGAGCCTAACATTGTACTTACATAGCTTTGCCTCCCCTGCTGACTGTCAACGTTAACAGAATCGCTTTTCCTCACAGTTGTCAGGCTCCCTATTCATTCATTTTCGGGACAACCGAGAGGAACACAGACGCTGTTAACGGACAGCAGATGTTGCTTCACGCTACGAAAACACAATGGAGTCGCCTCCAGAAAATAGTTTGTTATGTCGAAGTGAAATATCTCTTTAATCGGCTAACTTGCTGTGGTTAGCAAGCTAGCTATTTAGCTTTCTGGCGAACCAGAGCTAACGTTATACTTACCTTCATAACGGAATATAAACCGTTATAGCTATCTAGCTAGATCGCCATGCTAAGTATCTATCGATAGCTAGCATCATAGCTAACAAACTTGTCTTGTTTATTTAGTTTTTGCTTTGGGGTGTGGTAATTCATTTTTGTGATAAATTATTCACGTTTGTCATTTCTAATTAGTTTAGGAAGTGCCTGTATGTGCCATGTTGCGCTTCCTTGTCAAGAAGCCGAAATCTATAGTAGTACCAGCCCCGTGATGATGATGATGGTTGTAGTAGACCTAGTAACGCTATCGATAACGTTAGCAGCGGAGCTAATGATGCTGGTCAACCTTGCAGCAGTGGCGCTGCTAATGTCGCTGACGACTTAAACCAAAACACGGCAAGTCAACCACTTTTAAAGTCATACCCCCACCGACTAATTAATGGTAGGGAGAGATGCTTTCAAGCCACTTGGTGTCAGTCTAGACGCTGGCTTGAATACTCCATTAAGAAAGATGAATGCTTTTGTTTTCCCTGTCGTGTTTTTAGTAGTCCCACAGCTAACGATAAGGATAATGTGTTCGTCTCTACTGGATTCACAAACTGGAAAATGGCACTTGAACGCGACAGGGGTCTACAAAAGCATGCATCAAGTCAGGGTCATTTGCAAGCAACTTCTGCATGGGCGGATTTTGGCAGAAGGCAGGAGAAGTATGAAACTGTTGCGTCCTTATTAGGTCCCCAACAAATCGAGAAGAATCGTTACTATGTGAAAAGTATTGGAGCGGTGGTTCGATTCTTGGCAGTAAATGAACTTCCAATGAGAGGCGATCTTGAAACTGTTACTAATGATGACGATGGTCTTGCTGCTGGGCTATTCGTTAAACTATTCCAGTACACATTGGCTAAAGACAACAAACTGGCTGTGATTGCCAAAGGAATACCTCAGTGTGCAAAATACACATCAAAAACTATTCAGAATGAGGTAATAGAAACATTGGCCAAAATGGTGACAAAGGAAATCAAAGAAAAATATGCAAATTCAGACTCTAGTGGCTATTGCATCAAAAGTGATGGTACCCGAGACAGATGCAACATTGAGAATTTATCAGTTATGGTCAGATTTGTCCGTAATTCGATACCTGAGGAACATCTTATTGGATTTCTGGAGTTGCACCAGCTTGACGCAGAGTACATTTACACAGAAATGTAAATTGAACCACCTTACAGAGACAGGTTTCAGCACAGACAATATCACCAGCCAGTGCTAAGATGGAGCATCTGTGATGAGTGGCATTAGAGGGGGTGTGCAGGCTATAATAGAGAAAGGACTGGGCAGGTGCATTCCTTACATTCACTGCTATAATCACCAGCTCCACCTCTCCACAGTACATGCCATTCGGAGCGAACCATGTGCTAAAATGTTTTTTTATCCAGCTCACTCTACTCCTTCCGCCACCATTACATTACACAGAAATACAGCTGCCCCTCACTGAAGGGATTGTTAGAGATTCGATGGACAAGCCATTATGAGGTGACCAACTGTGTGGTTGACAATGAGGATCTGATATACTTGACATTTTGTCAAAGGTTTCAGATGATGTTGGTGCCTCCGTAGATGTAGGCAAGGAGGCATCTGGGTTGATCTGTCAGATCAAGAAACAGGTTTTTTGACATTGGCAAATTTTTGGTGCATTTTCTTTGCATTTTGAAGCCTGCTAATGCGATTCTGCAGTCACAGTCCAGGGTTTCCCCCAGAAAAGTTGTTAGGCTCGGTTGTAAGTATCTTTTAACGGGGGCGGGGGCCAAGTGTCTTTTTTGATGGGGGCCCGGCGCGGGCCAGCGACAGACTGATGGCAGCACTAAGGTAGGGCCGTATAGTTTCTGTGATAACAGAATCACGGACGGAATCGCGGAATTGAGAATTTTAAAAAAGGTATAACACAGATTCCATAGGGCCCTACATTAAGTCAGTGCTAAAAGCTGACTGAAGATTTGAAAATATGACTACCTAATGTTAATGTTGTTATAAATAAGTAATTTATTCAACACACATTTTAAAAAATCAACAACTATTTACGGCATAGCAGAGTCTTACAAAGAATCTGACAACAATGTACAGTCTTGGTTTTCAACAACAACAAAAGAAATTCAATTCAAATAAAATAAATAATATCAAAGTTTTTGCACTCGACAAAAAACTTGTATTCAAGTCCTGATTGGCTACTGAGTGTTACATCAAGCCTTGGAATGCTGGGCACATTTAAACATTTAAAAAACTGTCTAAGGTTTTTTTGGCTTTTACCTTTCCTCCTTGACATTATCCCTAAATATCACAATGGATGTATTTGTGTTACTGACTGTTTGGCTAGCTAGCTAAGTTAGCTAAATGACCACCGTGACATACAATTTTTCCCGACCGTGAAAACTGCCTGACTTGTTTACATTTTGGACAGATGTGGCTCCTTAGTTAATCTATCGTTGTTTGCGTCGCAGCACTTTCGACACAAGCAATATCAAAAAAATCCTGAAATTTCTTCTTACCAAAGAATGCCTGACCCCCACCGTAGCGTTTTTCCCCCAAAGATGGTATTTCTAGATATAGCCTAATTATGCTGTTGTGTTAATTTGTACACAACAGTAAAGGCACTCTTCATCATAATAAATTTTAGGATTTTTCCGATAGATTTACTCAGTAGCCACATCTGTCCAAAATGCAAACAAGTCAGGCAGTTTTCACGGTCGGGAAAAATTTTTATGACAACGTTGTCATGCACATCAATGCTATAAAGCTAACGTTATTAATAAACAAGTGAAGTCGTTATTTCGATGGTGATTAATAAGTCATGTAATGTTACAGTGCATCGAAAGTTACATTCATGCTACTAATTTAACGCTACCTACACACTGCTTAAGTTAATATAAAAAGTGTAATGTACTTACCGACGAGATGAAGTGATAACGCAGTTTGTAACGAGGTTGGTTAGCTTACTAAATAAGAAATGGTGGCTTGCTAGGTAACGTTAGCTTGTGATAGTTGGATGCGTCAAGTGCTGAATGTCACTCTACAGACAATGAGGGTAAAGAACACTGATCTCAGACCTGTTATTTTCCTATAGTGCGTTCACGTTTTAACCAACAGATGTCGCTGGTGAGCTTTCCAACCGAGTCGCCCCACTGTAACTGTAGTTTAAAAAACATCTTCAAAATACATTTTTTTAAAATTCCCAGATGCTTATAGGCCTGGCGGAGGCTCAACTTAGGCCTGGCGGGCCGCCGGGCTTGCAATACACTGAGGTAATTCAAGCATCAGTGGAATCCTTGAAAACTCTTCGCAGAGAAGAAACTCTTTTGGCTAAATATTGTGATGCTACAAATGAGCCTCCATCGAAATGCCAGAGAATCATGAGTACGCATTTAGCTGACTCTGTTGTTCTTTCTACAATTGGACATTGTGATTCAGGGAATTACACTGAAACCGGGAGTTGTCTGACTCTAAGGAAACAAATGCTGAGCATTTTAGACAGGGCTTTGTCAGAGATGGAGATTTTCAAAGAAGAGCTTGGATTTGATGAAGGCTTTCTCTTGTCTACTGCCAAATTCTAGTACATTTCTAGATGCCACTATCTTTGGGCCCCTTCATGTGATTGCCGGTGTATCAAAAACTGAAAGGGAGCATGAAATTATTGTAGCAAAACCAATGCTGTTGAAAAAATTATGAGATAATGCTGACTGCTGCACAGTATGCAAATATCTGCAAGAATACAAAGATGCATTTCCAGTGCTACATAAGATCTATGTGTCTGTCCTTGTGGTTGGTGCCTCATGTGAGAACTCTGTCTTACGCCCTTCCGATGCTCCATGACCGGAAGAAATATCTAGTGATTTTGGCCCATGCAAAAGCAATCACTCAGAATCTTAACATGGATGACTTTGTGAGGGAGTTCTCCTCAAGAAACAGACAGTTGATACTTTGAGTTAGGCTGCATCCTTGTTAGCTGTATTAAGCTTGTAAGAGCCTTTCTGCAATCTCAGATGAACTTTTTATGTTCTTCTGAACTTATGAATTACTGTTAAGTTAAAACAAAGAAATATTAATGATTTTTTCAAATATTAATTAAAAGTTAAACTTGTATTTCAAACAGGTTACAGTTTACTGTTAATCAAATCAGTTCACTGTTAGAATACTGAAATAAATAAATAAATGAATGGAAATGGGAGTCAGTAAGGGGGTATCTGTTATCAGAACAGCAGCATATTAAAAACAAAATGAGCAGCAAAATACAAAGACCATTTGATGTGTAAGTTTCCGTTATGATTTTTGTTTTTTGTAAAAATGGTTATTATATGAGAATTAAATGGATTGATGCTATATAGTGACTGGGCAGAATACTTACTTCAGACACATGCGCACAGGATTTGTGCAAAACTTAACTTACATGCACGTATCTCAAGTTAGGATTTGGGCCTATAAGCACAGGTTTATTTACGTTAAGTTATTTAAGCTAGTAGGCTGATTATAAAATATATGATGAATCAAGTGTGCATCTCTTCTATACAGGATCACCTTTGTGAAACAACATACTAATTATAATTTTTAAACTTTTGTACAGGCATTTTCATCTCCACCCCTTCCATCTCCTGCACGAGCCTCAGACTACCTCTGGCCTCATCCATCTCCTGCATGAGGCTCAGCCTACCCCCGTCCATCTAAATGGTAAATGGACTAAATGGACTGCATTTATATAGCGCTTTTATCCAAAGCTTTTTTTCAATTGATGCCTTTAATTCACCAGAGCAGTTAGGGGTTAGGTGTCTTGCTCAGGGTGGGGATCGAACTAGCAACCCTCCGACTGCCAGACAACCGCTCTTACCTCCTGAGCTATGTCGCCCCCCATCTCCTGCATGAGCCCTTTGTCTCTCAAGTCCATGTATTTAAACTTTTCATCACAAGTTGCAGGTTATTATAAGCTAGTAAGAAAGTAGAAAATATATGAATTATGAATCAAGTGTCCATCTCTTCTGTACAACATGATCACCTGTATGAAACATTTATTTATTCACTTTTGTATAGACATCTTCATCTCCACCCCTTCCATCCTCTGCATGAGACTCAGCCTACCCCCTTCCATCTCCTGCATGAGCTACCTCTCAAGTCCAGGTATTGAAACTTTTCATCACAAGCTGTTGTCCATTTAATAAAACTTGACATCATGAAAAACAAATTCACTGTATGTAAGTTCATCTTTAAATCAGTTTAGGTTGTGATAGCCATGGTTATTACATATTTGGATATATCCTTTTCACTGAAAAACAAATTGGTTGATAGTATTTCTTAATGGTATTTTGCCCACCCTGACTCAGACAGTTTTGTACATGAATTTAAATGTGTTGCATGAGGAAATTAGAAATATTTGACACTTTGATCTGACAAACAAAGTTTGAATGACATTGTAAAATGGTAAGATTAAAAAACACATGGCCAAGTGACTTGAAACAATTGAGGAAACATTGGGTAGCATTGCTTTGGAATACAGCTTATTTAATTTTGGTGAGGCGAGATAGCCTATATTGTTTGTAGTACAGTAACTTGGCGTCATTTTAATATCAATACTTTTAATGGCAGGCCTAGATTTTGCCAGTTTGAATGAATGAGTGATATACAGTGTATGTCTTATATGTGTGAGTAACTTGGCATTTTTGCACATTGAAAATGTGTTTTTTATGAGATTTATGATAAGGCGTGGACAGCTGATGTCCTGTGAGTGTGGGGGTGACCATGGTCTGGTCACATTGTGTATCCTTGTGACGCTGGGATTAGAATATCATCAGAATCAGAAAAGGGCACCCTCACTGCCAAAATCCTCTTCTCTCTTCTGCCCTGTTCCTCATCATCCTGTTCTCCAGGGCTCACTAGCCAAAAGTCAGAGGGTGCTATGTGTCTGTTTGCCTCAATCTTTTCAAAAGCAAGGGACAGGATTCAACCGAATCTGTATAATGTACTGCATTATTTAATTGGAGACCAGTTGCAATGAAACTTGGACACCTTGGGGTCCTGTGTGTGTATGCATATGTGTGTGTGTGTGTGTGTGCGTGCATGCGTGTGTGTAAATATGCATGTGCCTGTTCGTGCATTTGCCTCTTTCTTTTTACCTTGGCAGCAATGGCAGCAGCAGTAATGTGTGAGGAGGAGCTGTCCTCGGTGGAGGCCACTCCACTGTCCTTCTTCTCCTCATCCTCCTCCTCGCACTGGACACCCTTGTCCTCCGTTTGCTTGTGTGGGCTGTTGACGGGGGGCGGGGAGAGGGGTGGTGGGGGTGAGGGTAGGTCCTCTAGCTCATCGTGGACCTCCTTCACCTTGACGACAGCATCCCTCAGCAGGTCGATGGCATGGGGCAGCGCAGGGAGGATAAACTGAAAACACTCCTGGATGGGGGGAAAAAGGGCAGTTAGAAGAGGGGTGGCAGAGAGGAGGTAGTTAGAGGAGATGGAGACAGAAAGAGGGCAGTTAGATTGGGGGACTACGTATAAAAAGTGCTGTAATTACTACATGGTGAAACCAAAATGCAGACCTGCCAACCTGCACGCATTTTGTGTACCAACCACGCAGTTCTTGGTCAAAATACGCAGGTACGAAATGCCAGCTGAAACTACGCAAAAAAAAAAAAAAAATTGTATTGTAATTGAATTACGGAAAACAATCAATTAATACAAAACAATACTGTACATTTATTCGGTATTTAAACAACATCCCTCGGATTGAACAAGATGCTACGACCTTGTTCTTGTGGTTCTGTAACCCCTCCCCAACCCACTCAACATCCACTGATACGCAGCGGTACTTTATTATCCATCGAGGCGTAATGCTGCATTGCTGAGGTAATAATAATGGGGAGTAATAATCAGCACAAAAGCACAAAAAGCACAAAAGCACAAAAATGTGACCGTAATGTTAACATATAAAACGTTAAAACATGTTCGGTAATTTTAAGCGATGATGCATTTCAAGGGGTATATCCTAATGAGATAAATTTGTGTATATAGTTGGCCGTAGTAGTAGCTCGCATACGATTTAGCCTCGTTACGAGACGGCTATGGTGTGAATAACTGATGGAGTAATTTAGCTGCAGTAACTCAAACGCTACGGAGACTCCCTGTTCAAACTTTGAATCGCGCACGCTCTGTTGGAGCAAAGAGACATTGCAAAGGTGTTTGACTACAGACTGCTAACGTAGCAAATAATTCCTATTATTGCAGCCAGTCACCCGACCAGCCTGCAGTTAGAAAATAATCATGACGTCAGATGACGAGGATGCTAACAAGGAAAGCCCTCCGTAATATGGCATAAGAGAGAGAGCAGCAGACCTACTAAAAAGAAGCGAGTCCATGCCCCCCAGAAGTTCCTCGCAATATATCAGGAGCAATGGCCGTGCCTCCTCCTCTCAAAACTTCCGCACCATGCATTTTGCACGTTGTGCAATTATGATTTTGACATTAGCCACCAAGGAGCTTCAGGTAATAATTTAGCTAAACCTCTAGTTACAAAGGCCTACATTCCTAGATAATTTTTCAATTGAATAATTTTTTTTTTCATTAGGCCTATATGATGTGTGCCTTTATAAGCTATTTCAATTATTTAATTATTAAATAAAAATGGAAATCATGAACAGAAACTTGGTTTTATTCATAATTGACAGTGTTTTACATCGCAACATAAGTTTTTTTTTTTCATTTACATTACAACGTATGTTTCTGTAAATACTTGAAAATGAAAACATATGTTACAATATACAAAATAAATTATTTCCATTTTTATTAAATAATTGAATGCAATTCACTTATGGTTATCTGTTTGTATATGCACACATATCATATAATGAAATATTAATCATGAAAAAAAGCAGGTGAACTCAAACTTTTGACTTGCAAGTATATAATATAGCCCAGTGCAGTGCAAATGATATTTTAGAATCAAATTATACAATTTTTCCTGATCACTTCAACAGTCAAAACTAGAATTATGAAGAAAGGCTTGTGTGTGCGTGTGTGCGTGCAAAGCGAAGTGGTATGTGCGAAAGCATGTGAACTAAGCGTTACACTGACTATTGTGGTACTCAAAATATTTTCCTAAGGTTGGCAGGTCTGAAAATGTATAAGAATACCCTTTAATAAAAGCTCTGTCTGTGCACTTTGACCACGTGTGAATTGTTTGAATACAAACAAAGAAAATAAAATATTAAATCAGAAAAAAGCAGAAAAATGCAGGTGGTTTTATTGTTGTGGCTGATTGGTGTATATATATATATATACTGTATATATATAAATAAACAAACAGTATTAATGGTCAGTCAATCACACGCCCATGTGGTAACTACAAGGAAATGGGAGTATGATATGTTCACAAAAGACAAAAAAAATCTATATTTATATTGATCCCCGGAAAAGTAGTGGCTTTTACAGTAGTTGGTGAATCAAATACACTTTGCATTGTAACAAACGTCTAAGTTTGTCCCTGGCTTTTGTGAAGCATGTCACTACTTCAATAGCCACTACTTTAAAAGTGAATCAGGGTTGCCATGTTTGGTCTGTCTATATTGCAGTGCCATGGGGTAGTTGTCATTCCTTGTTATGATTGGACATGTGTTCAGTGACTCGATCGTTGAGTCTGCGTTCAGTCTGTCCAACATAAAAGCAGTCGCACCTGCAGGCGGTAAACTACAAATTAGTATTATAATTGGCTATATGTTTAAGGTGGTACATGTTGTTTGAAAAAAAAAAAATCAACAAACAAGTTAGTTTTCACCATATTGATAAAATGATTGCAATTACTGCACAGAAAGTTGACTGATGGTTTCTGCAGACAAGTGGTTCTTGTTGGAGTAGGTAGATAACTCCAGACCAATTTGCCCTTCAAGGTAGGCACTTATTTAAAACTGAACACTGGAGGCTCACTAAATACATCGTGCAGTGTATGATCGCTTTCAGTTATTCCCCAATTATGTTTTATAATGTTCTTAACCTTCCAAGCCTCTCTGCTGTATTGTGTGATGAAAAAGATTCGATTTTTCCTTATTGGGCCTACAGGTTTTATTAAGCAGACTATCTTGATTAAGAGACTCAGACTATAGCCTTTTTGAATGAATCATATATGGTATACATATCAACTGCCTTGTTAAAGTGTTCTTCAGAGTCACAAATATGTTTCAGTCTATGGTATTGCCTGAAAGGTATGTTCTTAATGAGACCAATAGAATGGAAAATCAGCTCTCAAAATTTAATTGCAATTGGTCAGTGTTATTTCTGAAAACAGACATTTAAAGATTGCCCTCACAATCCTTTGTGATTCTCAGGTCTAAAAAATGTATTTCAGAGACTATATTCAAGACTGTGCTTTAAATTATTGTTGGTCGAATTAACATACTGGTGGAAGTTAAGTAAATGTGTTTCACATCCTGAGAAGAAAAGAATTATGTCATCAATATACCTTCCATAAGACACAATACGATGTTTCCCTGTTCCATACAAGCTGAAATACTGTGTACATAGGAAATTGCTACTGTCTGGAACAAGGTGAACCCACCTACCAAAACAACCTATATACCACTTACACTTCTAATTACGTATAGGTTGTTAGGCATGCATTGTTTCTCCTGTGTAAACAAACCACAACTTTTTTCAGTACACACACTGAGAATGCTATGCACTGGCAAAAAAAAAGTTGAGAATTTATTACTAAAAAAGGTTGTCGTTTAACGACAAATTCATTTTGCCATGCCTAATTCTAAACAGAAGACTCAGCATTTGGAGGCCTTGGCAGAAATCACTTGTCTTGAGTGAATATTCTGAGGAGGACAGTGAAAACAGCTTTGATTTGTGAGCTTTCTAGCCAACGGAGGTTGCAGTTGTCAAACCAGTACAAGAAGCAGTACAGTGAGTCCCGGGGTTAGTTAACAGAAAAGGAATTTATTGATATTAAATCTTGGGGGAAAGGGAAGCAAAAAATAACTGAAATCCTTCCCGGTCGGGGTATTAATCTTCCTCTCCAGGGCAAGTATGCTCCTCCTGGAGATACAAAGTGGACAATATTTAGGAGCGTGCGATTGGTTACCGGCCAGCCCAGTCCAGGTCTGTCTCCTCTCTCCTTCCTCCTTCCGGCCTTGTAGGAATTGTCCTCCAGCCCTCTGTCCTTCCAGTGCGACGAGACCACTCCCACAGTCAGACAATGTGTCAGCCCTTTACTCCAACCAATTCCACAGTCCTGTACAGTTGAAAGTTCCAATCTTGAAATTCATATTTTTAAGTTGGTCCACGGCCGCTTACCGGCCCAGGAAAGGTGAGGAAAGAAGCCAGGTGTCGTTTCCTCTCTAGCCCCCAACCCTCCTCTCACTTCTTTGTTCTGCTCCTTTATAGCCTGTGAGGCAATCAGCTCAAGCAGACTCAGGTGCGCTGCAGGAGAGTGGAAAATTCCACATACCTGCATTCTGTTGTAGCCCTGTCCGTGGTGCTGATCTGTGGAAGCTCACCCGGTCTGTGGATTGCTGTCCCTGGTCCTGAAATCTTCCAAAATGTCATTTGGGAGGTAATGGGCACTCACCATTTGCCCCAGTAGTCGCCGGTGGCGGTAGGCCCGGCTGCCCTGGTGCTTCTTGTGTTCGCCTGTGGAGCACCGATAGGGCCTCGAGGCGCCACAGACTCCACAGCAAATGGCACGTTCAGTGAAGGGCTTTATCCCATTTTATTTATATTGATGAGAATGTAAACACATTCTCAAAATATTTGTATTATTATGCAGTACACTTATAAAGAAGGATTACACCCAATTTTGAATAATAAATGCAGCGTGAAATTGTGTGATGCATTTGACATGTTGATGGGGTGAGATAAAAACATCAATTGATGGACCTTAATCAATGCATTAGTAAACTAGATAGATAATGTCAGGGTTCTGTGTTTTCCCTCTGTCTGCGTTTTCCTTGTTGGGCTGCCAGAGGGCGGCACTTCTGTTTTGTGTCCTGTTTAATTGTATTATTGTTTGCTGGTTGTCTCGTTTTCCCTTCCCTCTCTGTGGCCTGATTGTTCATTGTGCCCTCCTGTGTCTCGTCTGTGTCGCGCCTATTTAAGTTTCCCTTCTCCCTGACTCAGGTGCTGGATCCTTGCTTGTTGTAGTTGGTCAGTTTGTTTGTTCGTGCCTCCGGTCATGTTCCTGCCCTGTGTGTTCCTGCCCAGGTTCTGTTTGTAACGTGTTTTTGGACTTTTGTATTTTCTTGTTTCCCGCGTTTTTTTGAAGATTTTCTTTGTGTTTGTTATAGCTGCCCTGCGAGGCTTTTTGTTCCCTTTTTCCCTGGAGTTAAGTAAAGTCTTTGTTCATCCTATTTTTGGAGTTTTGTGTTTTTCCCTTCACTCTGCGTTTGGGTCCTTTCCCTCGCCCTCCCTGACAGATAATGTAGTTTTTCTACAATCTTCCAGACCTGCTGCTGCCAAAGGTGGCAAGAGGAGAGCAAGGAGATGGAAGTGGAGAGGGAGGGGGAGAGGGAGAGGGAGAGGGAGTGGGAGGAGGAGGGTGACAGGCAGGGGGAAAGGGAGCTAATTTCAGATTTCACACTTCTTTCACGAGCATATAGTATACAATATATCGTATTTTATACCTCTAAAGTCTCATAATATCATTGTCCGGGAAATAAAAATATAGCACCACTCATGTCGGGATTATATTTCTATATTCTCACATTGGGCACCACTTATGTAGGCAAAGCAGTATAATCGCACAATTAAAAATCAGTCTCATAAAATTACAAGTTAACTAGATTATTCGACCATAAATTTGTAACTTCAATTAATAATCAAAATTACAAATACTAAGGAGCAAATAATTAAATCAAAGATATAACCGTGAAGGATATAATTCTGGATAGGCTATTTTGACTTAGATTCCTACCTTCTATCAACATCAAAACAGACACAGGTTTAATACAATTATTTATTAAATAAATGAACAAACAGAACATACACAACTAATCTAAATGTGGAAACTGCTAAATACGGGAAGGTAGGGGTGCGTGTGTGCGGTTGTGTGTGTGTCCCTTTGTCTGTGGACGAAAGGGGAAAGGGTAAACAGCAGGTTGGTTGCGTATGTGTGGGGTACAGTGTAACTGGCATGGTTGAATAACTAAGCTCAGCTACGAAGAAGTATTGCTCCCGGTAGTGCCGAAGAGTGAAGCGTAACTTCAGCTCTTAAGCAATACATGCAACCAAGTTATTTGCCCACTACCGACTATACAACGAGTGTGGTGTGGTTAAGGTTGGAAAGTCAGTCGGGGAGAGAGAGAGAGAGAGACCACGTGTGTGGTTGTGTTCTAACAGTTCTATCGCCAGCGCAAATGATTTTAAATGATTTACCCTACAGGGTTGGAGTCCTGATCTATGTGGTCACTTCTGGCACTACGATCTTTACTTCACTCTAGTGTGTTTCTTTTGCACCTCTGCACCTTGAACTAATGCACTTGTTGTACGTCGCTCTGGATAAGAGCGTCTGCTAAATGCCTGTAATGTAATGTAAAAGACAAAATGGAAAGACACAATATCACATTAAACCCAGTACAGACTAAGCTAAACTGCTATTGCCTGGAAAGTTTGCTCAGTCTTACTGTCCATCCATTCACACAGGTAGCGGCCACCGGTGGTCGCTGTGGGGTCCTGGATAGAACAGTCTTGGCATTTTGAAATTGTGGAGGCTTCCAGATGTGAGGCACGCAAGCCGAGTCCTTGTTCCATAGCAATGCCGATGTTTTTCGCCCCCCAGTCAGTCGTCAACAAGGTTCCTCTTCCACTAGCTCTTCATGGTTAGTTGGCGCAGCATCAGGCATGCGCTGGTTTCCACGCGGGATGGATTAGGCTTGACCGCCGCAGGCGAGCTAAATCGGCAGAGCCTGGTTACTACATACAGCGACTTTATCTGTGCATTCAGATAAGTCGGTGACAGCAGCGATCTTAGGCGTTCTGCAAGCCTTTGACTTAGAGTTCTACAGAGTTGTGAGAACTCAAGTAAGGCCCATAGGAGTTCCACAGTATGTGGGCACTGATGGATTATGATTAAAAAGTTGACTCACAGAAAATGTTATATAAGCAATTATATAAAATATCATATAGATCATATGCTAACTTGATAAAGGTACTTCTGGAAGTATACTTTTAAAAGTCTATATATCTAGTCTATATATCTAAGTGTACTCTGTTTCACCCCATGCCATGTTCCTGTTGGAACGTAAGCTAGAGGAGATAGACTCCAGGTATATATCAAGTGCTTTAGGCTATTAGAGGACCTCTAGGCCTGCATGGTCAGCCTTGGTATGGACTCCCTGATCCTAACTTATGATTGGCTAAATGGAATATTTGCATAATGGTGATTAAATGAATCTCATAGGCTAGAAAAATAGTTCTTTATCTCTGAAAACTATATAAACTCCTGTATTGGACTTCATAATTTTGAAGACTGTACTTGTACCTCTTCCCAACCGGTCGTATTTTTAATTTATATAAAGGAGCTCCTGACTGTCGTTTATCTTTATTTTCAACACCGTCATTTTTGTTAAGAAATTCCTACAGTTACTTTTGTTGGCAGTGGTGGGATTGGAAATAATCTCTCATTTTGGCTACAGAACCTGAGGACTCCAAAGAGAGGTGAGTAAATTTAAAATACCACCCTCATTAGGTTATGGAAATTCCTCTTATTCTGCTGTTAAGATGAGAGTGACCCAATAACCATTTTTATACATATAGTTGTATTTATTTGATGGTTTGTTGATCCTCAAGCATGACAAAATAATATTATGCGCATGCGTGTTGTGATAAAAAGTCCTGTAAATGGTGGCGTAAGACCAGAACAGGGCTCTGGCTGCTATTTTATTTATGGTAAATAAGTTCATAGGTAGGAGACCTGTGGCGGGCCCGTTGCAAAAGACCTCATTGGAAGGTGGGGCTGCTATTTTCATTATGGTAAATAAGTCCATAAGTAGGACACCTGTGGTGGGGCAGTTGCATGAGACCTCATCGGAAGGTATGGCTGCTATTGGGATGGCAGGTATGCCATCCCGCCAAGTTACGCCTTGGCGGGGGCATGCCCCATACCTATACAGCACCGAGAGTTTGGCACTTTTCAGGGTTCCCCACAGAAATAACCACAACAGCCACAGACACTCAGCCCTTAAAAACATTAAATTCTGTACATTCGCACCCCATTTCAACAGACAGAATTCATAAACAACTTCACATGTCTACACAATAAAGCCCCAAACTAAGGGGATTTTGCATTTTCTCCTTTTTCTTCTTCTAATTCTTCTTCTTCTTCTTCTTCTTCTCATTCTTATTTTTCCTGCCACCCATCCCACTAACAACATGTCTCCCCATTGGACATTTTACCGACACCAGCCAAATCTTCACCTACACGACCCAATAAAAAACTTGCATACACACGCAAAATACCCATACCTTTTTACTCTGAAACAGCTAGTCTGCCTGTGGCCTAGTGTGCAAAGTTACAGTCTTGGGAACATGGGGTCTTAGGTCTCAAGCCCAGCTAGGAACACGTTTCTTTAACCTGCTTTTGCTCTCACTAATAATTGTCTACTACTTTTCAATTATTGCTTTTGCACCATATCTACCCACCGTTCACCGAACATATACACTGCATTATGACGTACCGTCTGCAGGTTCAGTTATTAACCGGCTACAATATTGCAAAGCCATATGGATTCAACGGGAGCTCTTCTGTGCTTACTGGCCTGTGTTCTTCTTTAAAACCACAGACAGGTTTGCTAATGATATTTCACGCGTTGCATAGCTATGTCATGGTGCTGCACTAACAAAGTCACAGACTGGTAAACCTCCGGTCGAAGGACTGAATCCCACCTCGCCCTCAGGCAGATAATTTCCTCTTTTACACTAACGTTTTCTTACGCTTATATTTGCTTTACCAAAACTCACTCACGGCCACCCATATGCATTTCATGACGGCAAATGTATTCCTTTTATTAAAAAGTTACACCAGTTCACCACTGTGCCATTTCGACTAACTATATTTCTTCACTTGGCTACCGTACAAAACCTTCTTATCAGCAAACGCCACGTTTCTACATTCATGTTACCTCGCCCTGTTCTCTATCTAGCCACATACAAACAATTACTACGTATGTACATTCTGCAACTCCCCATTAAAACATTACATTTAAAATCATGACTCACTCATTATTATAGCTACTAGTACTGAACATGAGAAAAGCACATCAGTGCAGTACAATTCACACGTTACTTAACCCTCCACTTTAACGACTACTGCTTTATACAGACTCGTTCGATAAAGAAACTAAGCTCGCTCATGGTCACTTCATTTACTTCACACTATAGTCTGTGATCATGTCAACCTTCACCTACATGCCCATTCTGCTAAAAACATATTGTTTCAACTACGCAGTTTAATCATTTCTCCTAATTTCTCTCACACTGTTGTTATTTTCTCATATGAAAAGCCTGCTGGGACATATGCGTCTGCTCCTCTTCTCCACTATCAAGTTCTCCGGTTCTAGCTTAGCAAAACAGCGAAGAGGATTCCTACCTGCAGATAAGCCTATCAAAATGCCTTATAAACCTTACAAACACTAAAAGTGCATCTCCACGAAATAACAGACAACGGAGCAGGACAGAAGGGTACACAAGTTGCGACCTAGGGAGCTCTAATTCTACGTGTCAATTCTTGTCAATCAAGGCTCGTTGCATGGCCGTCAAATCTGTGAGTACATACACTGGCCATATTTCACCTGCGTTTCTGATGCCTTTACACTTACGCCACCTCACGCTTTGTCACAGCCACTGTTTTACATATATAGGAAACCGACACTGCTAAACGGTACACGCTCATCAGACTGTACAAATTCACACAAGGATAGCCATAATCCACAACCGTTTCTTCCAGGGTCACTTCGCATTTCTCACTCTCATAATAAAACACTTTGCAAAAAGAAATGATATCTCAAAAAACACGTTTTCAACGTACAAAAATGCCAAGTTACTCACACATACAAGACATACACTGTCTATAACTCATTCATTCAGACTGCCAAAATCCAGGCTTGCCATTAAAAGTATTGATATCAAAATGACGCCAAGTTACGGTACTACAAATAATATAGGCTATCTTGCCTCACCGAAATTAAATAAGATGTATTCCAAAGCAATGCTACCCAATATTTCCTCAATTCTTTCAAGTCACTTGGCCCTGTGTTTTGTAATCTTACCATTTTACAATGTCATGCAAACTTTGTGTCACATCAAAGTGTTAAATAAGTAAAATAACTAAAATTGCATCATGGAACACATTGAAATTCATGTAGAAAACTGCTGGTGAGTAACTACAGGAAGCATATTTCTCCAGAAAATATATACTTGCTTCTGAACTGAATTTGAGTAAATGTACAAGTGATTGTATATTTGCTACGTACAATAGCTAAGCAAGCTGAAAGCGAGCCTATCTGGTCAGCTACAACCTTTCATGTTTGGTTTGCAGTGAAAAAGAACTGCTTGTTTTCATTAAAGTGTGTGGCCCCGGAAGACTTGTGTCATCATTCAGCGAGTGCAACATATTGTGACATCCCGGGGCTGTTCCAGCAGGCTGCGCCGGCAGGTCCCAGAATGCACGGCGTGTGGACTTTTGTGAATAGTGCTTGCGGGACTACAAAATGTTAAATATGTGTAAATAATGGAGTTATTATGTGTAAATATGTGTTTCTGTGTTAACTGGATGGTGTTTGTTGCTGTACATCTAGTTTTATATGTGTTACGGTGAGTGATCTTGCGGTGTTGTAAATTGGGGCTACTCCGTTGTTCGCTATGGAAAGTGGGTGAATCTGACGGTTGTCATGTTTCCGGTTTTGTTCCTCAATAAAGTTACGTTGAGTTTGAACTGCCTCAGTCTCAGCTTACTGTGCTCGGGTTTCTCTTCATCGTTCATGAGTCCACTGCCCTCTGCTGGTGTACTAGCTGAGGGCAGTGGGCTTGTGGGTGCTGGGTGTAATGTGAGCGTTTCTCTCTCTACCCCTCTCTCTCTATCTACCGACCTACCTACCAGTGGCTTGACCACGGCTGTGTCTAGAGCACTAGGCGGACCCTTTTAGCATTGGGGCTAGGCAGGTACCAGTGACCTGACCACGGCCTGCTGAACCCCCAACGCCAAAGCCAGGACAGCGCTTGGAGGCCCCCCTGCCAGAAGACTCCCGCCATCCAGGGACCACACCACTGCTGTGGAACGCCCATCGCCGGAGTACAGAGCTGCCCAGAGAAAAGGCCCGTAGGGGCTTGCTCTCCGGGCTACGCCAGCCTTGCTGAGCCTTCGCCCTTGCTCCTTGGCTCCTCTCTCTTGCTCTCCAGGCCGCAGCAGAACCACCAGGTGGACTCGGAGGACGAGGCCGAGGAGCAGGCAGATAGGGCGGCAGCGGCACCCAGATCCAGTGAGACCGCCTGTTTGGATCAAATCTTGGCACCCCCTGCTGGAAGGGAGGTTCCATTGCACCCCGAGGAGCTGATCCCAGATGTTGCTGCACAGCTTGGTCCCCCTGGGACGGACCAGCAATGGACTAAGCACTGTGCCTGTGCTTCTTTCCTTCTACTTAGGTCCGGCCTGAGTGAGAGGGAGGATGGCATCAGGAGGCCAGCCAGGAGTCCGACGCCACAACGCCGTCCGGATGACCCTCCAGAACAGCAGAGAAGGGGGCAGTGGTGCTAGTGCCCCCCCCCCCCCCCCCCCCCCCCCCCCCGGTGGCACAAGGGGCGAAAGGCGAAGCTGTAGGGGGCGCCACTGAGCAGCCACTAGGGGGGCAAGCAATGCTGCCCCAAACACAAACAGGAGAGTGACAGGTTTGACTCGCCTAGAATTTAGCCGGGCAGTGCTTCAGCGAGCTATGGGCTTTGTGCCTGGTGACCTGAACTGCCTGGTGAAGGTTCCTGGTAACGCAGATATCTTTGAAATTAGTTTCAGAAGTGCAAATATCCTGGAGAGGTTCTGGAACTTCTATAGAGAGGGGAAGGATAAGGCTCCCCTCAGTAACTTTGACGTAGAGCCCCTGTCTGACACGGAAAACAAGGTGGTCACTGTGTAGTTTTACAATGAAGCTGTGCAGGACCACGACATGAGTACGTGGTTGGGCAGGTATGGTCTTGTTAAATCCGAAGCCCGGTGAGTACTTGATGAGGACGGAGTCTGGACCGGAGCGAGGAAATGGCTGGTCCAGTTGAAACCAGACCCCTCTGCACCAGGGGGGGTATGCCACATCCCCAGTTCCATCACACTGGGGAGACATAGGGGTGTGGTGTTTTACTACGGCATGCCCAAGCTGTGCAGGAACTGCGGCAAGTTTGGGCACTTAGCCGCAGCCTGCATAGTGGTCAAGTGCAAGACGTGTAGCGGCGAGCACGAGACCAGGGCATGCCGTGATGCAAAGCCCTGTAATCTCTGCGGAGTGAGGGGGCATCTCTTTAGAGACTGCCCCCTCTCGTACGCAAACAGGGCTAGGAGCACCGCGCCCCCTCCCCCATCTGCTGCCCCCCCCTCCGGCTTCACCGCCTCCCCCACCTACCCCCATGCCATGCACCAAACCACCCACTCCCACCCCTTCCCAGCCTGGAAGCCCACCCCCACAAGCACAGGACACAGCACAAGTCCCTACCCCCTGCATCACTATTTCCGGAACGCCCAACTCCACAGCGCCCTCTGTCAAATTAGGTCCCACCAATCCCGTCACAGTAAAAGAGGAGCCTGACTCCGACATCCTATCATGGTGGTGGAGTCAGACTCCTCAACAACAGAATCTGACTCAAACTCTATCACACCATGGCAAAAAACCAAAAGAAGAAAGGGCAAAAGAATCAGATCACCAACTGCCGCATATCAACAACCCCCCAGTCAACCTCCCAACCCAGCAATAGTTCGCCCAAAAATGCAAACAACAAGACAAACAACACAGTTATTTTCAAAACCGGAGCACAATACACATTCCACAGCCAGGCCTGAGCCCCCTTCCCACCCTGCCAAACCATCTTCACCACCGCCTATGCATCACAAAGAAAAACTTCAAAACGCCATCACCATTCACTCCAGAGCTACTAAGGACCAGCCAGCCTCCGGTCCAGACTCTGTTAAAGGGTCTGGAGCACCATCCTCCTCTCAGGGCCCTCCAGGGACTGGGGGGAAGCCTGGGGCAAGAACACCTGCCCCCACCTCTCCAGGATGGAACTTCCCAGGCAGTCAGGAGGGGAGGCCTGTGAGTGCACATGGTCTGGGGGTGAGTAGGCACCATAATAACCAGGACATTGTAATCCAAAAACTTAACAAAATTTTGTCAAGATATCGCAAACAGTAATATTAGAACATAAGCCACACATAAACAATAAAATTTATCATGACACATTCATTTACAATTTCAACACTCAACACACGCAGTATCAAAGACCCGGCCAAACGTCACAGAGTTTTCTCCATCCTGTCCCAAGTCCCCTCAGACGTCATCCTGCTCCAGGAATGTGGCATTCTGTTCCGCGAGTTGGATGGCGTTCTGGAGAATGGAGATTGGGAGACTCTCTGGTCTGGCTCTAACATCGCCAGAGCTGATGGGGTCGGCACGTTGGTGAAGAATCCCTTCGTACGCATAACATCTAACATTTACTCATGTAATCGTGTACAGTTGGCGAATCCTCGTCACCGAGGTTCCCCACTCAGGGTCATCAACGTGTACAGCCCCACCAGCGTTGTCGAGAGGGTCTCCCTTTTCACAATACTTCCACCATTATTACTTTGCACAATGCCGGTTGTCATGGGGGGGGATTTCAACTGTGCTCTTACAGCAGACCCAGACGGGATTGTTCCAGCAACCTGCTGCGGTCCCTCATAGAGGATTTCTCCCTCCGCGACGCCAGGGAGAAAAGTTAAGTAGAGTCACCCTCCTCAAGGAGGAGAGGAATAGGGGGCGGGGGGTCCCGGACATAGTTAAAATCATTATGGTGCAGGGTCTGGCCGCCCTGGTCCGGAACGCTGAGAAGGAGGGAAAGGCCTCTGGTGCCTTTGCTAGGTACTATGCCACCCCCTTCCTAAGGGCAGTGGCCCTGGGTGTGCAGGACCTTACCGTACCGTATAGCTGGGACCCTCCCTATATCTATCAGGCCCTGAAGGACTTTGCTTTCGGGGCAGGATTGCCCAGGGCTGGCTTGACCTCATGGAGCTACAAAATCATCATCACTTATTTAAGATCTAGCGAAACAGCCACGCTCCCGAGGTATGAGCCGGCCCAGGACTCGCAAGTCATCTGGGCAAATGTGACACATAAGTGTCTTACAAACAAACAGAAAGACATTGCCTGGATGACAGCTCATAGGTGTCTCCCCACAAGAACATTCATGTATCGCAGGCACTTAGCTCTGACTGAACGCTGTCCCCACGGTTGCACTGACTCAGAACACATTCACCATCTGTTCTGGGAGTGCACCGTGGCTAGGCGGGTCTGCGGTCTTGCTGTTTCCTCTGTCTCCCTAAACAGGTTGCTGCCGATGTCCCCCCTGACGGCTGAGAGAGTCCTCAACAGTCCCCGAGAGGGACTCAAGACCATGGAGCTCCAGCATCAGTGGGGGATAATCAACACCTTAAAGCAGGTCCTGTGGTAGGCGAGGAACATCACAGTCTACCAAAAAACATCAGTGGATTTGGTCGCTCTCAGGAGGAGGATACAGAACCTCCTCCAGGACGGCGTTTTGGTGGACTGTCGGAAAAATAAGGACCTGGCGAGAGAGAAATGGGGGGTGGACCACTGGAAATAACTAATCATATAGTCCTATAGTCCAACCCCCTAGGAGGACCACCCGCTCCTCACCCCATCCCCAAGCTCACGTATTGCGGTTTATTTTTTAAGCACTATTTTATGTAAAAGTTTCTTAAAATAATTGTTGTCTTTGTGATTGTTGTTATGGATATTATGTGTTTCTTGATTTGTAGATTGGGTTTTTCCTTTGACTGTTTTCTTAATTTGCAAATTTTGTAGACTGGGTTTTTCTTTTTTGGGTAGTTTCTTGTTTTGTGATTATTGTGAGTGTTTGCTTTTCCTTTTTTGACTTTTAAAAGGAAATGAGTTTTAAATGTAAAAATGTTAACAACCAATAAATACTGATAACCATGATACATTTTACTCATGGAGCCCCCCCTCATTACAATATGCATGTCTGTCATAGCCTACATTTATATATGAATTATTATTATCACTTATTCATTACAAACACAGTGCAAAAAGAAATGATATCTCATATCGCAATGCTATCCAATGTTTCCTAAATTGTTTCAAGTCATTTGGCCCTGTGATTTTTAATCTTACAATGTCGTCATTCAAACGTTGTGTCACGTCAAAGTGTCAAATAAGTAAAATAACTAAAATTGCAAGACATTTAAATTAATGTACAAAACTGCTGGTGACTACCTACAGAAAGCATATTCCTCCATACAAGATATGTTTATACTTGGTTGTGAAGTTCATTTTACTAAATGTACAAGTTCTTGTATATTGGCTACTTACAATAAATACTGCATGTAAAATAAATATTGTACATACACAGAATACTTCATTATCCCCATGGGGACATTTCCCTTGCAGCATGTAACATTCACATTTACAAACAAACATTTATACCAAGCAACATACAATCATTCACGCAACAGAAAGGCTGGGCAGCTAAATACATACATACACATAAAAACTGAACATACTGAGGCTTATTCAATCAATCTTGACTCTTACAAACCTATCCACACATATGTTTGGCCTGTTAATGTACTGTCTGCTTGTACACACAGGGCCAAGTGACTTGAAACAATTTAGGAAAAACTGGATTGCACTGCTTCTTTAATTTCAGTGAGTCAAGATAGCCTATATCGTTTGTAGTAGAGTAACTTGGCGTCATTTTGATATCAATACTTTTAATGGCAGGCATAGATTTTGCCAGTTTGAACGAATGACTAATAGACAGTGCTTTGTATGTGTGAGTAACTTGGCATTTTCGTATGTTGAAAATGTGTTTTTTATTAGATCAAACAATACAGCACAGGTAGTGAGCTGATTCTTGACAGTAACTTTTTGGCTCACCAGCCACTGTAGTTACTGGTTTTTTTAAAGTCACTAGCTACTCAGCATTTTCAACAGCCAAAATCCCCCCCCTCCAAAAAAGTAATAATATAGGTAATTACAGAATGCGCATGCATTTGTTTGGACACAGCATTTTATCTGAACAGAAACCATTTTAGTGATCTAGCCTGAGTAAAATGCGTGTGTGTGAGCAGGCAAATCAGTTTTAATCAGAAGCCTACACTTAATCCCTTAGCGCACATGCCAAATCTGACCAATTCTTTCCCATTTAGGGGGTACCTTATTTAAAGCTTTAGAACTCCAGATGTGAGCATGTGAGACTTGAAAAATGGCTTAAATGAAGCAAGACATTTGTACCATTTACAATACTTAGATTATTTCTTCCTAAATTATGAATATAAAGTAAAGTGCCACAAATGCAATTGTCTAGGCAAAAAATCCTAAATCAATTTGCTCTTTTTTAGTTTGCAATGAAATACTGATAGATTGCAAATATACAGCAGGTTAAACTATACATGTCCTGGATCAAAACCTCCTTGACCACAAGTGCTTCAAATTGAAGGGTGGATATGCAGAACTACTAAAGATCTATGAATCAAAAAGTAAGCAGTGTACCCAGTGTCTCCAAATCTATCCAAAATGTCTAAATTATGCATTGCTGTAAATCACAACATAATCATGTATTTCACTACAAATATACTGTTTGACTGAAGAAACTCACTGTTGCATCATTTTCAAGTGGGAATTACAAGCTTTCCGTCAGTACAGTGGTCTAAAATAGCTAGGAGTCCAGCGTACCCAAAATCTCTCCAAAAATGAATAAAATGCTTTTTTCCATTATAAAGCATATAAATGAGCCCCTTATGAAGGTTTAAGATGAAACATCGATATCAGATTAAAAAATAATGCAAAAAATATTGTCACACAATGCGGTACAGTACCTAAATGTGTAATAATTAACTCTTGTATGTATTTCTATACTCTGTACTCTCGTATGCTTTCTTGTATGGGGATGGGACGAAATGAAAACAATTTTCAACTGTCCACCACGTTTTGGCAATGTTCCAACTCTCACGTAATCACTGTTGCATGCATCACAAAGACTATTAAACTATCAATGAACGTTACATTACAGTGTGAAATATCCTCATTATAAAATGCCACTAACCTATTTAAAGACACCCAGTTTCAAAAATAACGTATATAACCAAAATATTTTGAGCAGTAATACTTACATAGCAATGATGAAATTTTATCTGTGTTCAGTAGATAGAGACAGAGACAGTAAATCAATGATACAGTTCTATCCGCTTCTGTCTTACTCCAGAAAACAATGTCAGCTAGGTCTATCAGCAAACATATGGCTTAGCTATGCCCAGAAGTCCTCAATAATAATAGTATTTTCCAAGAAATTACGAAAAATCGTTGACAACGTTTCATCAGGTGCAGCATCTTTTACTGCTACCACAAAGCGTAAGTGGATGCGATGATGAGAAAACTTCCGGTTACACTGAGATATAAAACTATTCTGCTATTCCAAAAGCAAAATTAGACATGTTATACATCGTTAGTAAGCTTATACTCTCACCTACTGAATAACTGAATTGTCAATCAAGCCAGACTGTACTAAAAAGGGCGACACCGCCGTGAACAGCATGTGTGGTTTTACACACAACTATTTTGGGAGGTACCCAGGCGTCACAAATGCACGTGTATTTCACAAATGGATTGTCCAAGACAATATATGACCAATCAGTCTCAAAAGGGACATCTCTATGCATAAAACCAATGGTAAGGTTGTATATTTATTCAATATTTAGTCCCATATATTGACTGTAGAATTACATGGTATCATTTTTGAAAACTTTGTCTCATTTATTTCGTTATTCAGTGAGCAGCATTTTCACTTCTGTATTGGCATATCTTAGGGCTATTGTCGGGTTTATCCTGTTGCTATGACAGAATATGATTTTTGAGTGGTTAGAGTGGTCCATTATGTCATGGGTGGGGGGTTTAGTTGCAGATGAGACTGCAGGGATGGGGGTGCTTGTTAAAAGAACGACCAGAGCGACAATGGTGGCGCAGCGAAACTCCGCATTTGGCATAGTTGTCGTGTATCGTCTGCTAATGAAATAAAACAAAGCGTTTCTGTTTTGAACTCATACTTTGGTTGCAGTAAAGTTCAGCAATCTCTGACCACTAGGGCTTTGCACTAAGAGGTTAAGGAAAAAAATGAACTATGTAGTATGTTAACCACATAGAATTAACTTTCAGCACAAAGAATACATCCACAATTTTAAAAAACAATGATAAAATGTGTGCAATTTTGTGATGCAAATAAAATTAATTTTATTACTCGAATATAGCCTAATTAAGGAGAACTGGCTATATCTGATGGTATTGAGCATTGTGTGAATATAATGTGCTTATATTAATTCAATAACATCAACATTGAAGCTCAGCAGATTCACTTGTATTCATTTTATACTTTAAAAATAAACATATTTTATTTTTTACTTTTACTTCATTTTTAAATTGCAATTACAAAATACAAGTATTGGTGTTGAGAAAATAACTATACCTGTGTAGGCTAATGTAATGTAATGTTTGTTTTACACTACAGTGGCATACACTACATTACATTACATTTACATTACATTACAGGCATTTGGCAGACGCTCTTATCCAGAGCGACGTACAACAAAGTGTATAACCATAACCAGGAAAAAGTATGTCGAAAACCCTAGAGAGAAGTACCGTTCCAAGTGCAGGGAACAACCGCATAGTTCAACTTGGACCCTGTAGGTTAAACTGATTAACACTAACACAAACAAGAACAGCAACAACGCAGTCTATGCAAAAATACAAGAAATAGTTAAGACGAGTGCATTAACTAAGTCACCTACGAAACAGCTACCTAGTTACAACCCTAAGCTTACAGTCATTTAAGAGATTACAGGGAGGTAGGGAGGGATGGGGAGAGGTGCAGCCTGAAGAGGTGAGTCTTCAGTCGTCGCTTGAAGTGGGTCAGTGTCTCAGCTGTTCTGACCTCCACGGGGAGGTCATTCCACCATCGTGGGGCCAGAACAGACAGGAGACGTGTTCGGGAAGCGCATGTGCGAAGAGGGGGAAGTGCCAGGCATCCTGAGGTAGCAGAACGGAGGGGTCTGGCTGGCATGTAGGGTTTGAATATCTTGTGGAGGTATGCTGGGGCTGATCCCTTGACTGCCTGGTATGCTAGGACCAATGTTTTAAATTTGATGCGATGCTGGTCTGTGGTTCCTTTCACAACCACAGAATCTGAATCTGTGCTTTCCACCGTGCTGGTCTGTGGTTCGATTTCAGTTAACTTTCTTATCAAGTATATTTCCAGCTTGACTGAGGAGGCAAGACATGACAGGGTGAAGTGGATGGGCCAATGGAATGAGCACACAATGTGCACCTGGTGCTTATGGGAGTTATAGTATCATGTAGTATCACCTCAAATGGACTTATTTCAGATGCTTTTTGTGAACTACAATGATTTTTTTCTTAGAAAATGCTACCAAAAGGTCACCACCCAAAGTGGCTGGTAAGAGTGATGGAGCTACATGCAACTGCTGAATTCTACACGCATTTGGCAGGTGTTAATGTCAAGCTCCGCTTATTGATTTAATTCGCTTTTTATTAACCCTATGTTATATATTTGTCCTGTATTTGACATTGTCTAAAATAATAAATGCACTGTATTACTAGATTAAAAACAGATTGTGTGCGCTATGATTGCTTAGGAATTGTTTTTATCCTGAAGTTTATTTATATTACTCTCTCAAACACAAACATAAACACAGACAGGCACACACACACACAAACAAAGTAACATTACCTGTGAGCCCTTCTTGCTGCCAGGTAAATTGATAATGAGAGTTTTCCCCCTGATACCGCACACAGGTCTGCACACACAAACATGGTGGACAGTCAGTGTGAGCATCACAATATTCACCAGAGTACCTATCAGCGGGGGTGGGTATACACCACATAGTATCCATCAGCTGGGAGTGGGTATACACCAAAGAGTATGAGTATACATCACAGATTATCTGTCATCAGGGGTGGGTATAAACCACAAAATATCTATGACAGACTATCAATCAACTGCGAGTGGGTATACACCGCAGAGTATCTATCAGCTGAGGGTGGGTATACACCACACTGCATCTGTTAGCGGGAGTGGGTACACACCACATAGTATATATCAGTAAGGGTGGGCATACACCACACAGCACCTATTAGTGGGGGTAGGTATACACCACAGAGTATCTAACAGTGGAGGTGCGTACCTTGACAGCATTCCGAGTGGTGTGACATTGAGTGACCCCATCAGCATAGCCAGAGCCATCCCTGGAGCCTCACGCTCAATAACATCCTTAGTGGCCTGTTGGAGGAAAAGTGGTTGGAGTTTTCAGATCTCCACAGAAAGAACACCTGCCTTTTATTTCAGACACAGAAATGCTAATAAACGTCTGTACACACTGATACATTTCAGTGCATTTTGTTTTCTGCAGTGTATGTTGAAAAATGTGTATCTACTGGCTGCGATGCCGTTCGTGACACAAGGTAAGTTCTGAACTCTTGGTTCTAGGCAAAATTCCAAATAATTTTAGAAAGGAAGCGTATGTGTTGAGGGTGTGTGAGGGATGACAGGGTGTACATGGGGAGTCAGGATACAGTATTTCTGAGGTTCCATGAGCTCTTGATGGAGGTAGCAAAGAATGTACATGTATGACAGACCCCAGCCAGCCAGCTAGCCTGTCAAAACAGAGGGCTATTTAAGGAATAAAAACAATAAATTCACTTAACCGCTGTGCGTTCTCTACCCTTGAGTTGAATAGCACTTCAAATGTATCATTAGTGAAGAAAATGTGGCACTTCAAAGGGGAGATGGTGAAAAAGGCTTCCAGGCTGCAGCTCTCTAGAGACAGGAAGTCCTCGGACCATTTCTCTCACTAGGAAGCAATAAAATATGTTTTTCATACTTTCTCATTTCAACATTTATCTAAAAAAAAAAAAAAAAGATTCACGAGATTCATTACCCGGAGTGTTTTCATACTAGAAAAAAACAGCCTTTTAAAAAAAAGGATCTTTAAACACCAGAGGGTTTTAAATACTTGATTAAATACATATCAATGTAACTTCACACTTAAATAATCTCATAAAAGAAAACTACACCCCTCTCATAAAAAAAGATCAAAATTGATATGTGTAATTGGTCAACGTGACCATCATCTCTGTTAGGAGTAATCAATGTGATGAAAATGAATGTTCTTCCAAAACTCAGTTTTCTCTTCCAAACGTTAAATACCAACTTCATTTTTCAAATCTCTTAACAAGCATATTACAAGTTATAAAAAGCCACAGATTTGATTAAAATCCCTTGCTAGAGCCCATGGAGGGTCTTGGTCTCCCCAACCTCCAGTATTATTTTTGGTCAGCCCAACTAAGAAACCTAGTGTAATGGTCTTTGATATGACAGGATTCCAGGATCCATCCTCCAGATGGAGGCCAGTCTTGTGGATCCATTACCCGTCAATTCACTCATAATTATAAAACACTTTAATAAGATGAAAAATATAGAAAATTGTTTCACAGTCTTTAACACTCTTTAAGCCAGGAAGGATTGGGCCTTACCACTTGTACCGCCATACACTCTCCCATTTATAGTAATCTCAATCTGAACAAACATTTACCATCAATTAACTGAAGTAAATGGACAAGGTTTGGTATAAAGCAATTTAAAGATTTGTTTAATTAAAAACTTGCAGTTAAAATCATCTAAGAACAGAGTACAGCATTTCTTTCAAGTATCTACAGATTCAGAGTGATTGATTCACCTTCCAAGGAAAGAAACTGAGATTTGAACTATCTGAAATAGAGAACAGAATAATCCCTTCAACTACAATAAAAGGTAAAATTTGAGAATTTTTAGATCTTATTAAAGGAGGTTTTTCCTCTTTTCCATTCTTATTAAAGGTTTGAGAAGAAGATATAGGCAAGACTATAGATAAAGATAAATGGCAAATCATTTGTGAAAGAATACATTTTTCATTAAATAAATTTTATCTCCCATAAGGATGCATAGAATCTGGAAAGATAATTCACCTAACTGCCCAAGGTGTACAACTAAAAAAGAAACATTCATGCATCTCTTTTGAGAATGTGAGTGATTGAAAAACCGCTGGAATTCTATTCACACACTGACTAAAGAACTTTTAGGTATAGAAAGTGATTTAAACCCTTGTCTTTATATATTAAACATTATGCCTGATCCCCAATTAGATCTTAAAAACTGTGGAATATTAATCACCATAACATATTTTGCAAAAAAAAATGTGTTCTTATATTTTGGAATGAAGGCCCTGAAAATGTTAAGTCTTTTCTTAAGGAAAATTGTTCAATGCACTCAATGTGTGTACCTCACTACCTATGCACACATACCTCAGGTGTGACATCACGGGGTGCAAATCCAGTTCCCCCAGTAGTCAGGACCAGGTTGAGCTCCTTCTCATCACACCAGTCTACCAAGGTCTCCTAGGAAATAGAGATAACAGCAGGGTCTTATGTGATATACATGTAGGACCAGAACCAGGTGCAGCTTCATACGAGCTACCATAGAACCACGTATGGAGGCATGTCTCTTACCTTAATTTCGTCAATTTCATCAGGGACGATTTTATAGGCAGAGATGGTTCCTCCCAGCCTACAAAATAAGAAATGCAAATACACACAAAGACTCTGAGAAAATTTACATTTCAGTATAAAGAAGTAAAGAGTAGTATTTACTTGTCATTCAACTCGACATTTAGTAGTAATTTCTAAATTACTACTAGGCGTTCTGCTACCTCAGGACGCCTAGCACCTCCCCCTCTTCGCACCTGCACTTCCAGAACACGTCTCCTCTCTGTTCTGGCCCCACGATGGTGGAATGACCTCCCTGTGGAGGTCAGAACAGCTGAGACTGTGACCCATTTCAAACGACGACTGAAGACCCACCTCTTCAGGCTGCACCTCTCCCCATCCCTTCCCCCCCTGTAAATGACTAAACTTAGGGTTGTAACTAGGCAGCTGTTTAATAGGTGACTTAGTTGATGCGCCAGTCTTAACGACTACTTGTATTTTTATTTATTTTTATTTTTCCATAGATTGCGTTGTTGCCGTTCTCGTTGTTAGTGTTAATCAGTTTAACCACCAGGGTCCAGGTTGAACTATGCGGTTGTTCCCTGTACTTGGACCGGTACTTCTCTCTAGGGGTTTCGTCATACTTGTTCCTGGTTATGGTTATACACTTTGTTGTACGTCGCTCTGGATAAGAGCGTCTGCCAAATGCCTGTAATGTAATGTAATGTAATTTTTTTCTTCTTGCATGACATTTTGAACAGAAATACAGAATTTTACCCATATTTTCTGTAGTTACCAGAATCGTCCAAGGCATTCTTTCCCTAAGCATGCATATGAGGGATCTGGTAGTTCTGTACCTCACTAACCTTTGATAATTCATTCTGATTAAAAATATTTAACTGAAATTGAAAAAGTCATTTTCTATCACGCATTACCAGAAGCTGCAGACAAAAATCAAAAACACATTTTTATTATGTACATTACGTACAAGTATGGAGTAATGACGCACAGGGTAATATACCTCTGCTGCTAAATCTGGATTAGTCTTGCATTGGTGTCAGAAATGTGTTGAACAGTACAGCGGAAAACTTGAAGAATGGGGTACTGGTAAACGCTATCTACACGACAGTGCTTCAATCAAAATTAGCCCCTAATTTTGACTAAAATTGAAGAAGGAATTTTTTTTTCTTCACAAACAGTTTGGCTAGTTTGACGATCGCTAAAACAAACTCACCAAACTGAATGTTAATAAAAACTTTGTTTTTCAAATGTTCAATTGTAAGTAAATCAGAGTTAAGGACAAATGTAATATGAAACAGGCCACAGCATTTCTTGTACAGTGCAAAAGACAGACAGACAAGACAGACACACACACACATACACACACAGATATACAAAGCTCTGCATCTTGGATTTATATCAATTATTTATTCTTCAAGTTGAATGAATCATGCTCAGTAACCAATGCTAATTTTAGCTAAAGTGGAGGAAATACAACCGGGAAACAAGCACGACATTGGCACATATTGGCACACTCAGTCACAATATTTATTTATTTACAGAGAAAAAAAAACAAAATTTGATTCACATTGAGATGGTGCTGAATATTCACGTGGTGTTAACTTTGGTGGCAACTGTATGAGCTACAGTCTAAAGATTTGAGGAGCTAAAACGGCTTTATCTGTAAGCAGCATGATCAGCATGATCTGATCTGTTTAGCTACTGTGGAAGTATGGGTTTTCTTCATTCTTTTAATGTTTTTACATTTCTTCTTATTAAAGATTGTACTGATCAAGAATATATTTAAATGTATGTGATTATGGGATGATCTCTGAAGAACAATAGGTATTCTGTGTTATGTCTATTTGTAACTAAGGAAAGACAGTGGTCTCCTTGTACACTGATGTATACTACCTAGAGAATCTTTGAACCCCAGTTGCAGGAGGGAAAATTGTAAACATTTACTTAGTGGAATTTTGTAAGTAACTTCTGTTGGGAAACAGTCTTGTGGAGAAGACCTTTGAGTTGTAAGAGAAGAGAAAGGATACTGACCTAGAAAGAACTGATTTGCTATATCTAGTAAATGTATAGATTATATTCTATTAAAATGAATGAATGAAAATCAAAGTAATCACGGCAACGGTAATGATATAAACATAATTTGTTAGAACATGGTGGTGTGTATATGAGTCAATATTTCAGTTTGATTACAGCATGTAGTGAATGCATGTAAAGTGCGTGTACTTTGGAACTGGAAGATGGAACAATTGTTAACCATGAGGACAAATACTTGTTATTCAAGTCATGCATATATAGTCCTCTGTAAGTGTGTGCAGTGAAATATTTGTTATTGATTAAAATGGAAGATTATATAATAGTTATTGTTAAACTAACTGATGAAACATAAGTTTGACCTAGGCTGGGATTGGTTATTTTAAAGGGAAGATACATCAGGGTAGGAGGAGATCTGGTTGTATAAAAAGGATGTAAAACATAATGCGAGGAAGCTCTCTATGTATCTTTATGATACTGGAGACCTCCCGTAGGCCTACGTACATGAAAAGGATTATTGATTGAAGAGAATAAAAAGGTTATTAGAAGAAATCATAATTTCTAGTCTTTATTCTTGCATCATCGACTCACCCACCGAACCTAAGAAGGGGTTTTCCTCCACACTACACATCAAGTATGAGCAGTTGCAGTGGCAAACATGAAGAGGACAGTTGATTTAACCAATTATTTATTGAAACAGATACACAGTATTATTGTGGACAACTGACATCATTTCTGCCATTTCAGGACATAATCTATTGGCAGCTTTTGCCTGAAAACAAAGTGCTATATTTGGCATAAACCAAACAATCCCTACCATCAAACAGTGGTAGCATTATGTTATGGGACTGCTTTTTAGAAAGAGGGACTGGACAGCCTGCTATCATCAAGAACAAGATGGGTGGAGCTAAATACAGACAAATCCTAGAAGAGAACTTGTTTCATTCCATAAAAGATCTACACTTAGTGCAAATATTTATGGTCCAACAGGATGATGACTCAAAGCACAAATCCAAAACTACAACGGAAGAGTTTAAAAACAAGAAGGTCATATTCTGGAATGGCCCAGCCTAAACCCATACTATGCAAATATAGATCTGTGGTATGTCCGGAAAATTGCTGTCAACTGATCCTCTCTGTCTAACTTGGTAGAGCTGTAGGAAACTTGCATGGACGAATGAACTAAAATAGCCTAATCAAAGAGCCATATTTACTAAGCATGCTGCTAATGACTGTCAGCACTGAAAAATTCTGCATTTCCTCACGTTTTCAATTTAGCAGGGGTATTTACTAAGACTGGTTACTGTAAGAAACCCCATCAGATACACTAAATGGTGCGTCAAGGTCACCAACAGTAAGAAATCAAAACTTGTCATATCAAGGTCACCAACTGTAACCCCTCCGCAAACCAAACAGTGGAATTATCCTAGTAGCGATGGACCGTGTATAGTCTTACCTGGTGCTACTGGAATGGGATAGTGTGGGTAGTAGGGCTGTCAAAAAATATTTGAAGTTCGAAAACTATTCAAAAATCTTTTTTTTTTTTTTAGTTTGAACCTAAATTTCAGCATTCGAATATTAGTTTTGGATCGCGTTTTTGATTCCGCGTTTTGTAATTAACATAAACATACAGGCTTTAATTTCATGCGGCAAATCATGTTCATGCACACAAAGTTCATTTCCAGTGCTAAGGTTACTGGTCAGCTAACAATTTAGGCTAAATAATGTTCTTTTTGATTTTGAGAAAAATTGGATGATGAAAGAAGTTAAACAAACTAAACCGAGTAAGTAATTTATGTTGTTTTAGGCTACAGGTATTAGCCGTTTGAATAGATTTTGTGTTAAGAAATAAACAGGGATTTCCTATAAACAATCATTTCCCTATTATTGTGATTAATAAATGCCGAGTTGTGGCAAATGACATCCACAAGAAAGTGCTTTATTCATTTGCGCATTAGGCTATAGAAACTGCAGGGGGCTCACTTATAAAATGAACTTGCGTGCATACATCAAGTGAAGACCTGACGTAGAGCCACAGCCGTTTCCACGGTCAAATAGAGTCATGTTGACATTTTATAAATCACTACTTTGATGTGATTTTCTACGTACGCGCCACACAGTTGATCTAAAGTACGTTTTATAAATGAGTCCCCAGATGTAGTAACCTAGTATGAAAGTTCACCGATGTCCTCTATTCTACTGCCCGCTTGTGGAAAATAATGCGCAGGCCAGTTTGGAGGGAGCGTCACGTGCATATTGCGCCCGACAATAAGCAGTTTATTTTTGTTAATTATAGGCAAATGATATTCGAATATATTTGAACGCTGACTAATTACAAAAGCAAATATTCAAACTCAATTTCATGGCACTTGTGACAGCCTTAGTGGGTAGTGGGTAGTGTGGCTAAACATGGATCACTATCTAATTAGGTAGATGCGGACATGTCTCTGGCTTGTGTAGCCTGCAAAAATACAATAGTTAATCCTGCTACGACACTAGTTTATAACCGAGTGACTATGGGGTGTAGATATCCAGAGTTCTATGTGTATGTTAGGACCTTACGCCATAGGCGCCGTGGGTGCTTCTGGGCCCGAACACCCACGGAGAAGGCTGAGCACCCACGGGAAAAATGCACTTGCCGGCATACAGTCAGGGCCAAATTTACATTGATTTGATGGCAAACTCCACCCAGCATATGCTTCGCGGCATAGCCCACGTTGCAAAACAAGTTGATAGCCACCCACTCAAAAGTCATAGCTTTAACCCCTTAGCGCACAAGAAATTACGAAATATCGTTGACCACGTTTCGTTAGGTGCAGCGTATTTTTATGCTAACAGAGTGAATGCGTAAGTGAATGCGATGCTAAGAATATTTTCTGTTACGCTGGCCTATAAAACTCCATTCCAAAAGCAACATCACACATGTTATACATCGTTAGAAAGCTTATACTCTCACCTACTGAATAAATGAATTGTCAATCAAGCCAGACTGTACTAAAAAGGGCGGCGACGCCGTAAACAACAGGTGTGGTATTACGCACAGCTATTTTGGAAGATACCCAGGCGTCACAGATGCGCGTATATTTCCCAAACGGATTGTCCAAGACAATATATGACCACGCAGTCTCAAAAGGGACATCTCTACACGTAAAACCAACAGTAAGGGTGTATATTTATTCAATATTTAGTCCCAGATATTGACTGTAGAATGACATGGTATCATTTTTAAAAACTTTTTCTTGTTTATTTCGTTATTCAGTGAGCAGTGTTTTCACTGCTGTATAGGGCTATTGTCGGGTTTTCTTGTTGCTATGATGGAATATGATTTTTTAGTGGTGAAAGAATATTTTTATGAATGCCAAGATAGACAATATTGTCCATTATGTCAAGGGTGGGGGGTGTTTTTTAGATGAGACTGCAGGGAGGGGGTGCGTGTTAAATGAACGACCAGAGCGACAATGGTGGCGCGGCGAAATTCCTTATTCGGCATAGTTGTCATGTATCGTCTACTAATGAAACTAAAACAAAGCGTTTCTGTTTTTAACTCATACTTTGTTTGCAGAAGCACTGAATGTCTGAGTTCAGTAATCTCAGCACGCCGGCGTGCCGACCGCTAGGGGTTTTGCTAAGACGTTAACATACAAATTTCCGGTTATGCCACGCCCACTTCCGGTTTAAGCCCCGCCCACTCCGAGCACAGATACGGATACAGATAATTTTGTTGGTTGAACAGATACAGATACAGATAATGGTGTACTCGCTCATCCCTAGTGTAGACTACTTGGTGATTAAAACGGATTTTTAATGGATAAATTGAATGTATGATTTAATCCCCCTAACGCGGTATGAAGACGCTGTGTGTTAGGCCACTTGCCATTTGATTAGTCCGATCGTTGGCATGCTTGATAATAAAGGAAAATTACTAATGAAAACAGATTGAGATCAATGATTAGTTTAAAGGAAAGTTTTGCGCCCCACCAATTTTCAGCTCACCAGTTGCCGTTGAATAAAATGTAATGTATGTGGGAAATATTCAATTCTACCTCTCTGCTGATCAGCAACCTGCTGATTTTGCTCAAGCAATCAAAGTTGCCGTTAATAATAGCCGGCGTTCATGGGGGCTGTTTATTAATCTCTCTTTAAAATGTTGCATAGATGAAATTACATGTTAATGAAATTACCTACCGCGTCCGCTTCCAAACAATCAAGACAATCAATGATATTTTTCTTTCTGTGCCTGTCTATATAAACAACTGTTCCTCCTGAGTTTTATTTCTTCAGATTTTTGATTGGTTGCGCGAGTAACAGGCTAGAGGAAACACATGGACTGGAGCATACGAAAAATGGACTGGATTGTCATAGTTATTTGTAAAACTGCCAGTCAAAATTATTTACCAAAGGTGGGTGGACGCTGTTCACCCGCGTCCACCCCCAATTTAACCCCTAGTAATATGGAAAGAACAATTCAACTTAGCAAAGAGAAATGACAACATCAACTGTTCAGAGGAACTGTGTGAATCAGGCCTTCATGGTAGAATTGTTGCAAAGAAACCACTACTGATGGAGACAAATAAGAAGAGACTTTCTGGGGCCAAGGAACACAGGCAGTGGACATCAGACCAGTGGAAATCTGTCCTTTGCTCTGATGAGTCCAAATTTGAGGTTTCTGGTTCTGGTTGTCTTAGTGAAACGCAGAGAAGGTGAGCGGATGTATGGATGTGTGGTTCTCATCGTGAAGCATGGGGGAGGAGGGGTGATGGTGTGGGGGTGCTTTGCTGGTGACACTGTTGGTGATTTATTTAGAATTGGAGGTACACTTAACCAGCATGACTACCACAGCATTCTGCAGCGACACACCATTCCATCTGGTTTGTGTCATTTGTTTTTCAACAGGACAATGACCCAAAACACACCTCCAGGCTGTGTAAGAGCTATTTGACAAAGAAGGAGAGTGATGGAGTGCTGCATCAGATGACCTGGCCTCCACAGTCACCTGACCTAAACCCAATAGAGATGGTTTGGATGAGTTGGACCGGAGAGTGAAGGAAAAGCAGCCAAAAAGTGCTCAGCATATATGGGAACTCCTTCAAGACTTTTGGAAAAGCACCACTGGTGGCTACCTCATGAAGTTGGTTGAGAGAATGCCAAGAGTGTGCCAAGCTGATATCAAGCAAAGGGTGGCTACTTTGAAGAATGTAAAATATAAGACAGTTTTGATTTGTTTTACCTTTTTTTGGTCACTGCATAATTCCAATTGTGTTATTTCACAGTTTTCATGACTTAACTATTATTCTAATATGTGGAAATGAGTAAAAAGTCTCCCTGAACCATTGCACCCCAAGTCATCAAATAAAGACACAATCATGACAAAACAGTACAATAATGGATTCTGCTTGCGCCATTGATGTAAGTATATCACACACTGGGTTAACCTTTGTAGCTGAGATAACTTGTTCCCCATGACATCAGCTTTCCAACAATAAAAAACATGATTACACTATTATGGAGCAAAAAATTTAGTTTTGCATGATGCAGATCCAATCGGATGTTTTGAAACTGAGCACTAAGTCTCTTTATCATACTTGCTGACTTCCTGTCATCATAGTAAAGAGTGTTTTCTTTTTAACATCTGATAAGGAGTGCACTTCTGTAAACCGCCTTACATTATGTAAATGAACACAGCTACAGAAAGTTAATTTAAATGCACAGCCAGTATTTAAGATATATTTTGCACATGGCAACACAACATTGTTGTACCGCTCCAACCCTGGTGAAGTCAGGTTTTGGAAAGGTGACAGGATCCATACATGCAATGGATAGGCACTGCCACCTTAAAATGTTAACTTCTCTCATTAGTGAAAAAAAACTTCATATACATTAAGCCAAATATGCAAGCTTTAAGGATGCCACATTTTTCTCATTTTACCAGCACAAACCTCCGACATGGCACTTAAGTAAATATGGAAAAATCCTAATTGCCTCTTTAGCGTATACAGAAGCCCTACAAATCCTTAGTGAATATGGCCCTAAAAGTACCAGAATGCCAGCATACCCGACATACTCAGCTGTAATTGTTGCAAAAGCCTACAAAGTGTTGACTCTGGGGGTTAAATACTTTTGAAAATTATTCAAATTATGTATTGTGTTGTGAAGGGGGAAACTAATATCTCAATTCATTTAAAGTTTTAACATGTAAAAGGACAAAATACTGGAGGTACTGTATTAGTTTTTACACTTGCCTTCTTGCGCTTCATAGTTCTATTGACTGTGCTGTTCACAGTTATCTGAACATACAAATAATGTGCAACGCAGACCTGGTCATGACACATTTGTGTGCAGAGGCCTATGGGTCAAGACTTAATCCATGCATTCTGCTCAGTTTCGTCTGTAGATGTTAGATCAGCACTACTCAGCTCCAGGTTCTATGGGCCAAAGTGTCTGTAGATATCTGCTCCAACCATGCACTGCATGACCTGATTTCACTGCATGGATAGAGGAAATACTTGCAAATATTGCGGCCTGCAGGACCTGGAGTTGAGTAGCCCTGCGTTAGACTGAGGGTTCGAACTTTGGACTTGACATTTTAAATAAAAAAAACATTTGACATTATAAAACACAACTTGATCAATGCTTGGTAACAGTGAAAACCAGTACACTTTGTAGCTTTTCAATACCAGTGTTGATATGTTGTAATAAATAAGCAGCAAGAAAATATGTATTAATGAGCAAAATGTCAGATAACTAGCTTGAGTTTTACAGTTGAGGCCAAAAGTTTAAATACACCTAGGCTAAAGACATTAAAACTCTATTTTTCACAACTCCACAGATTTCATGTTACCATACATTTCCTGTGTTAAGTCAATTATCTACTTTATTTCTGTAAGAGGTCATTTCAAAATAATAGCCAAGAGACAGATTTATTTCAGCTTTTGTGTACTATATCAGATTTTCAGTGGGTCAAAAGTTTACATACACTTTGTTAGTATTTGGTGGCATTGCCTTTTAATTGCTTAACTTGAATAAAACGCTTGGGGTAGCCTTCCACAAACTTCTCACAATACTTTGCCAGAATATTTTGCCCATTCCTCCTGACAGAACTGGTGTAATTCAGTCAGGTTTGTGGGCCTCCTTGTTCAGACACGCTTTTTCAGTTCAGTCCACAAATGGAATTCTGACCCACTGAAATTCTGATATAGTGAATTAAAGCTGAAATAAGCCTCTCAAATCGATTGTTTTAAAATTTACTTTCCAAAAGAAATGTATGATAACATGAAATGTGCAGTTGTGAAACGTTTGAATATCTTTAGCCTAGGTGTATGTAAACTTTTGGCCTCAACTGTAGCTTTTTAAATCACAGGTAATGAGGAATAAACTGATTAATGTATTTATACATATGATACATGATACATATTCAGAGTTGTAACCCAAGTCACAGGACGCAAAATAGCCGTTAGGAAAGCAGTTTGAAATTATGAAGCAACGTCTGTGCCATTGGGTTTAGTGGGTCGCGATGAGATAATTCAGAGTGTGTTGCTTGTCGTAAGGTTGATATAGTAAATAAGGCTGTATTAATATAACTAAATGTGTATGTATGAAGTTGGTTTTTCACATTTAGACAGTTTATTATGTGTATTTTTACAAGACTTACATTTTAATAGGTAACAATGTCCAGTTCTCTCTAATAAATTATGAAGTAAATACACTAGCGGTTCAGGTGGTCGATACACGTCCTGCCCCTCGGGTGGTCGATAATGTGCTCTCGCTCTAACGTTACTTTCACTAGAGAGGGGCTCAAGGTTCTTAGCTATGCCTCGAAGTTTTGAAGGGAAAGAAATGCCTTCTAGTTCTAAAATATGTAACGTTAGTGGTGGCTACTACAATATTTTAATGTTCTTACTGGTTGCGTGATCAACTATTTGTGATGTGAGAGAATTATCTAACGTTACTCATTCTCAAATGTAAACTTATTAGACAAGTACACAGGCAGGAGTAGTGGAGGCGAGTGGAGCAGGAGAGCAGAGTGAAGCAGGAGAGAGGGCAGAAAGAGATGATTGAAGAGGAGAGTGGAGGAGGACAGGAGAGAGGAAGGAAAATTAAGACTAAGCACAGGCTATCTGGCTGGGACCCTAAATGGGTAGACAAGACAAGGGTCCACCCATGGCTGTCAGCCAGGCTGCAAACTTTGCCACTGAGGCTAATATACAGTGCCCTCTGTAAGTTGTGGGTCATATGCCTCTTTTCCACCAATGTGAACCTAGTGCTGCTTCTGGGCTGGTGCTAGTGCCGGTTCGCAGTTAGTTCAACTTGTGAACCTTCTAAGAACCGCTTTGCTTTTCCACGGGTTTGAGAGCCACGTCATTACGTCACTGTATACGTCTGTATACGTCTCCGCTTTCCCATTGTTACCTATTAAAATGTATGTCCTATAAAAATACACATAATAAACTGTCTAAATGTAAAAAAAACAACTTCATACATATACATTTAGTTATATTATTACAGCCTTATTTAGTCGCTCCAGTTTTTCGCGATTCGGAATTTTCGGAATTCAACACAACATCAAAATGCAGCATTTTCCCCAACGCTGCATAATTCGTAAAAATAATTCACCGTTTTAGGAATTATGCAGCGTCGGGAAAAATGCGGAATTTTGTTTAAGTAGTGTTGAATTCCGAAAATTCTGCATCGCGAAAAACTGGAGGAACCTCTTATTTACTATATCAACTTTAAGACAAGCAATACACTCAGAATTATCTCATCACGACCCATTAAATCCAATGGCACAGACATTGCGTTGCATAATTTTGAACCGCTTTCCTAACGCCTATTTTGCATCCTGCGAAACAGTGAATATCAGATTCCTAGACGTACTGATAGCGACCACGTCGCAAGACAGGACACTTAAACTGTATGCTAGCAAATTTATGTAAAGTTCCATTCATTTATATGGGGAGGTCGATACACGTCCCCTTAGCAACCAAAAGCTATAGCGCTGGACCACCTCTGACTTATTTGCCGGCACAGAAAAAAATCGCTGAAAAAAAGTACTGAAAAAATAATCACTGGAGGATAACAAGGACATTTTTTCCTACATAACTAGGTACAGGCTGTTACCAATATATGAATATAAAAATATAAAAAGATATAAAAATATGGACGAAGTGCTTCATGACATCACCCACTGATTTGCTATGGTTAGTGCTCACTGGCGCATGAAGCCCAAACTAGGGCGCAGCCACACTGCCTGTTGCAACCAACGCAAGCGCAGTGGAGCGAAAGAGTGGAGTCCACGACTATAGGAAAATCCACCCCGACTACTTTACAAGTTAATTAGACACGCCCACGTCTGGACAACAAGCGTGGCCTTGCAACCACAGAACCGTACTGTCATAACATTTCAAAAAAGTGAATTGTGCAAGATATGTTTAGTGTTAAGATATTTGCATAGGTAATGATCTATTTTATCAATTTTTCTAACTACCTAGCTAGTTATATAGACAGATAGATAACAGAACTCTAGATAGCTAGACAGATATATCACGAGGTAGCAAGTTAGCTAGATAAACAGATAGATCCATAGCAAGACAGTAAGCTTTCTCCCCCTAGCTAAGTAAATCCCGCTAGCTTGTCTTCTTAAAGAAGCTTCAAAACTGCTTACAAATCTGATTTCCCCAACAACATAGACAAATTTTAAAAGACGAGACTTTATGAGAATCAACTGAAACCCCAAACTGGTCAGAAATCGCGTTTTGACATAGAACCTTGTTTCGGAAAATGTCTCAAATATATTAACCGAAAGAACTGGAGAGAAGAATCCTTAGAATAGCGGTTAGTACAGTTGAATGCAGCACACAACATTTTTGGACCTTGGACTTTTAAATGATGAGATCGTATGTAGCTAGCTAATCGGAATAAAACGACACAGCATCACACCTTCCGCTGAAGCACTCTGCCTGGTTGCGAGGATGGGGAAATCCTTATATGGTCATACGGTGGTAGGACAAGCCACATTGCACGCACTGAAATTAACCCAGATCTGAGAATTTTGGCTGAATTATTTTAAAAAATCAGGCCCAGGGGAGACATTACAAGGGATGGGATTAATTAGTTAAACCATCATTTCTTGTGTAAAAAATGTATTGACTTTATATGTCCTCAGAGATAATGAGCCTCTTTTCAGGCTTTCCCCATTGTTCTTTATGAAACCAGGCGTTGCAGTTCACGCAGTAGCCACTGGGGGTAAAAGGCTTCACTCATAGAGGCGAGTTGTTGCCACTTGGTCTCACTCTACCCGGTGGTCACAAAGTTTTAGTTGGTCTTGGTTGGTCACGATAATCCCGCCCCCAGCCTCTGATGAAAGCGGTTCTTGGTTCTAGACCAGCTAAGAGTAGGTGCTGCTTTGGAACCAGTTTTCCTGGCCGAGAGTCGGTTCTTTTGCTGTTGAAAATGGAAGAACTGGTTCGCGATTAGGCACCGGCTCCGAACCAGCCCTCGAAATGCTTTGGTGGAAAAAGGGCAAAAGAGGCATTATGTATGAATAAACAGATGTCAATAAATATGTTCTAATGTTTTTTTTGCAGTCAAGTGTCATTTTATTTCATATTTTAAAATGACCTACTGATGTTCACTCCAACGCCAGCGGCATGTGTGCACCACCTAGGTACAACAGAACCCTTTTCCCCCCTGCTGAAAAAAATCCTAGAGGAAACACTGTTAGGTCCCAGCCATATACTAGGTTTTAACCTGGTCTTGTTTAATCTTACCATTTCACAATGTTGTCATTTACACTTTGTCTCACATTAAAGTATAAAATAACTACAATTGCATCATTCAAGACATTAAAATGAATGCACAAAACTGCTGGTGAATACCTACAGAAAGCATATTCCTCCAGAAAATATATGTTTATTAGTTGTCAAGTTAATTTCACTAAATGTACAACTTCTTGTAAATTTACTACTTACAATAAATACTGAATGCAAAATAAATATTGTACATACATACATACAATACTTCATTATCCCCATGGGGACTCTTGCAGCATGTAACATTCACATTTACAAACAGACATTTATACCAAGAAACATACAATCATTCATGCAACAGAAAGTCTGGGCAGCTAAATACATACATACAGATAAAAATGGGAAATTCTGACGCATATTCAATCAATCTTGACTCTTACAAACCTATCCACACATATGTTTGGCCTGTTCATATACTGTATGCTTGTGCACACAGGGCCAAGTGGCTTCAAACAATTTAGGAGACGTTGGGTATCATTGCTTTGGAATAAAGCTTCTTTAATTTCTGTCAGGCAAAATGACCTATATTGTTTGTCGTACAGTAACATGGCATCATTTTGATATCAATACTTTTAATGGCAGGCCTAGATTTAGCCTGTTTGAATGACAGTGCTTTGTAAGTAACTAAGTAACTTGGCATTTTTGTAAATTTAAAACATGTTTTTTAATGAGATCCTGCCAAGTTATGACTTGGTGGGGTGGGGTGCCCCATACATCACGAGAGTTTGTCACTTTTCAGGGTTCTCCACAGAAATAGCCACAATGACCACAGACTCTCAGTCCTTAAAAACATTAATTTCTGCACTTTCTGACCCCATTTCAACAGAATTCACAAACAACTTCACACATCCATACAATAAAGCCCCAAAATTTTAAAAACGTGGGAGACCACAGACATAACGACATTTAACCGATTTTTTATATTTTAATTGTAAGAACACACACCAGACGATTCAGTCCAGACGCAGGACCACACACTTTGCGTTTATACTAAACGATTTCAGAGTGGCGATTCCTGGGACTTATTTTATTTCCGCAAGCTGATTCCCCGTCTCCATGGAGACCACAACGTTACAATAATTACATATATACATAGTACAATAACATTGATACTTTTCTTGCTACGTGCAGTTGCCTAACCGCATCGAGTATAAAACAATATCATCAGCAGAGAACTTCGGTTTCGGCAAGCCGATATATATTTGGTTGGTGACGCTTCCCGGTCAGCTTCCTCTCATTGGCTGTTGCGGGTTTCTGCTCAATATTCCATCAATGTTCCTTTCACACTACAGGATTTCAAATCGTAAATATCAAACATGTTTGATATTTACGATTCGAGATCAGGAAGACTCCGATCCAGTCGGTAACATGTCTGTAAACCCCTCACACTACAGGATCATTTGGTCAGATAATCGGTTCAGATTAACCTCGGATCGGGAACGCCCCCGCGATTGTCGGGAAGAGCGAATCGGGCACAAAATCGGCCCAATTATCCTCTAGTGTGGGGCCAGCATTAGGGGATTTTGCGCTTTTTCCTTCTACTATTTCCTGCCTGAAATGCTCCTAGCCCACAAAGAATATGGCTGTGTCCCAAACCGCATACTTCCATGCTCCGAGTGCGCATAGCGAGCATGCCTCCATCTTGGAGTGCGAGTCCAAACCGAAGTTCGGTAGTGTGGAGCACGGATAAAGTACCCGGATGCGCACTCCATTTGATCAAAATTTGAAGTGTGCATCCGTGCATGCCCCGACTGGGAAAAATACCATAATTCCTTTCGCGAAAACGGTCAAAAACAACGGTAATGGCGGATGACAGTCTAGTGTAGGCTACTCTCTCGGATTGGAAACTGAAATCATGTCATAGGAAAATGGTACACAGGAGTTGGTATATAAATAAAGTGGTACAGTGTTAATGAATAACGCAATATGTAAAGTATCAGTTGTTTTTTTTATTTTAAAGATATGTACTTTTAAGTGTAACGAGCTATATTGAATACATCGGTGCTAATCGTCAGTTCCCGTTTTGAATTATAAACTGCCGTTTTATCCTCGCCACTGCCCATCTTTTCATTTAATTTGAAATACACCCCTATGGAGTAGCCACCACAAACATGACCGGCTCCATAAATGTTGCCTGAGTACCCAGCGCGAAAGTATACAGCGCGAAAATAATGAAAAAACAGACACGACTGTTTACAATGAAATGGCAACTTTATTATGGGGTTGACAGTACACTGAAAGCTATCCAAACTGCAATTAATATTTTCCAAGCTATCGTTGCCTTCCACTGCTCTTCTGACAGCAAAAAGGAGAATTCAATTGAAGTGGCTAGCTCGCAAAAAGTTGCTGATATTAGCCTGCTGGTTAGTCTAGATCATAATATTTCAGTAGCCTACTACTACTTTAGTGTGAACATCTATCGACCGGGTTCGTTCGGTAGACAGAAAAACATAAGATTTTCAACTGTAGTCTATATAAAATAGGCGAAATATAAGTAACAACCTGTACCTAGTTATGTAGAAAAAAACGTCCTTGTTATCCTCCGGAGGTAATTTTTTCAGTACTTTCGCACTTTTTTCAGGCACTTTCTGTGCCGGGAAATATGTCAGAGGTCGCCCAGTGCTAGCTTTAGTTGCTACGGGGACGTGTATCTGCCACTGCATAGAGATTAATGGAACTTGTCTTTACTTGAGATCATATTGTAGAAGTGTCCCGTCTTGTGTATTTCAGGTTAATATGAAAAAGGCTGGTCCCTACTAGCATTTCTAGCAATCCGTTACATATTCACAGTTGTAACCCAAGTAGCAGGAAGCAAAATAGCCATTAAGAAGAAGCGACATTTGCACTACTTAATGTTAGCGATTATGCAATTAATTAGTATATCAATATAACTAAAATGTATATGTATTAAGTTGGATTTTTTCCCATTTAGACAGTTATGTGTAATTTTTACAAGACTTGCATTTAAATAGGTAACGGAGTCCAGTCCGCTTGATTAAATATGAAATAAATGCGGTAGCATTTCAGATGGTCGATATGTCCTCTCACTCTCACGTTATTCCCCTCAGGTTTCTTACCGGAATTTTACCGATAGTTATGGCAAAGGTTAAAGGTTATGGGTCAGATGTCGTCACGAAGTGCATCCCACTCATTTAACTGTTTCTCCGTGCTACTGCACTTCCATGGTTCGGAGTGCGTAGTCCCAAGCATTGCCTGGAGTGCGTATTCCGGAGCACGGTAGTGTGGAGCATGGAAGTTTGCGGTTTGGGACACAGCCTATGTCTCCTCATTAGGGGTCCAAGCAGCGAAGCTGGTGGAACCCTATTGCATCTGTTAGGATCATTATTATTAGGGGTCCAAGCAGCGACGCTAGTGGAACCCTATTGTATCTGTTAGGATTATTAGGTGTCCAAGCAGCAAAGCTGGTGGAACCCTACTGTATCTGTTAGGATTATTATTAGGGGTCCAAGCAGCGAAGCTTGTGGAACCCTATTGTATCTGTTAGGATTATTATTATTAGAGGTCCAAGCAGCGAAGCTGGTGGAACCCTATTGTATCTGTTAGGATAATTAGGGGTCCAAGCAGCGACGCTAGTGGAACCCTATTGTATCTGTTAGGATTATTAGGTGTCCAAGCAGCAAAGCTGGTGGAACCCTACTGTATCTGTTAGGATTATTATTAGGGGTCCAAGCAGCGAAGCTTGTGGAACCCTATTGTATCTGTTAGGATTATTATTATTAGAGGTCCAAGCAGCGAAGCTGGTGGAACCCTATTGTATCTGTTAGGATAATTAGGGGTCCAAGCAGCGACGCTAGTGGAACCCTATTGTATCTGTTAGGATTATTAGGTGTCCAAGCAGCAAAGCTGGTGGAACCCTACTGTATCTGTTAGGATTATTATTAGGGGTCCAAGCAGCGAAGCTTGTGGAACCCTATTGTATCTGTTAGGATTATTATTATTAGAGGTCCAAGCAGCGAAGCTGGTGGAACCCTATTGTATCTGTTAGGATAATTAGGGGTCCAAGCAGCGAAGCTGGTGGAACCCTATTGTATCTGTTAGGATTATTATTAGGGGTCCAAGCAGCGAAGCTGGTGGAACCCTATTGTATTTGTTAGGATTATTATTATTATTATTATTATTATTATTATTTTTCTCAGCTAAAAGTGTCTGAGGCTCAGCAACCATAAGTCCTAGAGCAACCAAATTTTGTAGGTGGGTTCCTATGGCCCCACACTACTCAGGCACTACAAATCACCTATGTCGGCCAGATGGTGGCGCTATAACAAAGGATCATGCGAAAAAAGGTCATAACTCCCACACCGTAAGTCAGATCAACACAAAACTTAATTGACCTATGTATCTGAACGTGCTCTACAACATTGCTATTGGGACCACCTATGTCCGCAATATTGTTTGCCCGCCATTTGGACTTTATTAGTTGGGGTGCGGAAGAGCTGTAGCTCCAAATCTAAAGTGTTACGACATCTAGTAAACTTCTTTATGACAAGCGGCTGGAAGACATCCATGGCGACGCAAGTAATCCGACACCATAGGGTCTAGTTTTTATCAGTGAGGGGAGGGTCTGAACGCCGGGGAAGCGATGGAAGACAATGCCAGCCAGAGTGCATGCTAGGCTACTAAAAGTTTGTTAGTAAAAGCTTTTTGAGAGGATGAATAATTACTTTTCTTTGGCATGAAGACAGTATCGGGTGAGTTCGTTTAGTCTTTGAATCTGTCATTATGCTGAGAAATAGCTAAACCATTTTCTTGATAGGTTTTGAGTTTCTGTGCAAACGTGTGAAAACACGGTGGTATAATAAAACAATGACGGTAATGCATTGGCACTATCGCGCCCCCTATGGAGCGATTTTAAAATGGCTTTGTCCTCATGATCATATACCTTCACCCAACATATCTACTGAATATCATGATGAGCAATGGATTGGAATATGTGTCTGACGTAGTAAAATGTTGATGACTTATGGCCAAATTTGTGCTAAGACTGATGACTTAGTTGCGTCACCATGGATGTGTCCTGGCCGTTTCCCGTAAAGGCCTTTACTATGTCGAAATACTTAGATGGCATGTCGTAACACTTAGATGGCCCGGCGTGTATGTACAGCTGCAGTGTTTCTGCGCCGCAACTAAAAAAGGCGTCACACTAGTGTTGTCACGATACCAAAATTTTTATTTTGATACTGATACCAGGTTTAGTATCACGATACTCAATACTGAAATGATACTTGAAACTTAAACGATGCTGATTAGATACTTGGTACCTAACGATACTGAAATTACCTTAATAGATCAGAAACGTAATGTCCACAAGGGTTGACCTCATTTTTGAATTCATGGATTATTAACAACCTGGTTTATTAACAACCTTTAAGTTGAAGCCTCTTCAACATATTAATAAGCATAGGCCTATAGTGTTACAACACTAAACAATAGAAAAATATATTAAATATATTTCAAAAATGAAACAGTTGTAAACCAAATAATCTTTAAAAAAGGTCTTTCACCTTTAAATAGATTTAAAAACAGCATATTTTACTAACAATACAGCATCTATCTATAATAAAATATTTCCAAATTGGAACACCTATTGCTACTGAAGTGAACTGAGTCGAAGCTTGCGCTGTATCAACGAGCTGAGTGCACAAGCGCAAGTCACCTCACTTGGCAACCTTAGTTGCTACTGCCATCTAGCAAAGATTCTGACAAATTACACTTTTCATCCTCTAAAGCAGTAATGCGGGAGACACATTTCCCTGGCTTTTACATTTGACACAAAACTACCGAATGTCAGAAAATTCTTGTACCGAACAGTTTCATTTTTTTTAAGTACCGAAAAAGTGCTGAAGTTTCTGTATACCGTGCAACTCTACGTCAGACACATATTCCAACCCATTTCTCAGGTTAGCAGAGAATGCACATTTCAGAGCGCCTCAGAGACAGATAGAATAATAATACACATTTCAAATAATAGATAGGACATTGAGAAAAAAATGAAACAAAAGACGAAATATCAACTCGCGACCTGCGTGCTGCTCGCAGAGTAGCCTACCACATTATTTATTTAGACACTGGCATATAAGAAAATTTTTGGTTACGCTGACCGATAAAACGCTATTCCAAAAGCAAAATCAGACATGTTATACATGGTTAGAAAGCTTATACTCTCACCTACTGAATAAATGAACTGTCAATCAAGGCAAATTGTACTAAAGAGGGCGACAACGCCGTAAGCAACAGGTGTGGTATTACGCACAGCTATTTTTGAAGGTAGCCGACCCAGGCGTCACAAATGCGCGTATATTTCACAAACGGATTGTCCAAGACAATATATGACCACTCAGTCGCAAAAGGGACATCTCTACGCGTAAAACCAATGGTCAGATTGTATATTAATTCAATGTTTAGTCCCAGATATTGACTGTAGAATGACATGGTATAATTTAAAAAACTTTGTCTCGTTTATTTTGTTATTCAGTGAGCAGCGTTTTCACTGCTGTATTGGCATATTTTAGGGCTAATGTCGGGTTTATCTTGTTGCTACGGAATATTACATTACATTACAGGCATTTGGCAGACGCTCTTATCCAGAGTGATGTACAACAAAGTGTATAATCATAATCAGGAACAAGTGTGTCGAAAACCCTAGAGAGAAGTACCGTTCCAAGTGCAGGGAACAACCGCATAGTTCAACTTGGACCCTGTAGGTTAAACTGATTAACACTAACACAAACAAGAACAGCAACAACGCAGTCTATGCAAAAATACAAGCAATAGTTAAGATGAGTTAAGACTAAGTCACCTACGAAACAACTACCTAGTTACAACCCTAAGCTAACAGTCAATTTAGATATTAAATTGAGAATACGATTTCTCTCAGCATAATGACAGATTTAAAGACTAAACAAACTAACCCGATATTGTCTTCAAATGGATCCATGCCAAAGAAAAGTAATGATTCATCCTCTCAAAGCTTTTACTAACAAACTTTTAGTAGCAAAAAACGAAATATAAACTCGCCACCCCTGCTACCTGCGCTCGGAGTACCGTATTATTTATTTAGACAGTGGCAGACTACAGCATAAATTGCGTCTTTTGTTTCTATTCAATATTAGAAATTGCAGCGAGAAACTGCAGCTGTAGACACAAGATAGTTTATGTTATGGTAGCAACGGAACGAAGCGGACTATACATGTATTGCCATCATTGTTTTATTATACTAGCGTGTTTTCGCGCGTGTGCACAGAAACTCAAAACCTACCAATAAAATGGATTAGCTATTTCTCAGCATAATGACAGATTTAAAGACTAAACAAACTCACCCGATACTGTCTTCAAATGGATCCATGCCAAAGAAAAGTATTCATCCTCTCAAAAAGCTTTTACTAACAAACCTTTAATAGCCTAGCATGCACCCTGGCTGGCACTGTCTTCCATTGCTTCCCCGACTTTCAGACCCTCCCCTCACTGATAAAAACTAGACCCTACGGTGTCGGATTACTTGCGTCGCCATGGATGTCGCTTGCCGTAAAGAAGTTTACTAGATGTCGTAACACTTAGATTTGGAGCTCCAGCTCTTCCCCACTCCAACTAATAAAGAAGTCCAAATGGCGGGCAAACAATATGGCGGACATAGGTGCTCCCAATGGCAAAGTTGTAGAGCACATTCAGATGCATCAGTCGATTAAGTTTTGTGTTGATCTGACTTACGGTGTGGGAGTTGTGACCTTTTAAACATGACCCTTTTGTTATAGCGCCACCATCTGGCCGACATAGGTGATTTGTAGTGCCTGAGTAGTGGGGGGCCATAGGAACCCACCCACCAAATTTGGTTGGTGTACAACTTATGGTTGCTGAGTCTCAGAAAAATAAGAATAATAATCCTAACAAATACAATAGGGTTCCACCAGCTTCACTGCTTGGACTCCTAATAATAATCCTAACAAATACAATAGGGTTCCACCAGCTCGCTGCTTGGACCCCTAATAATAATCCTAACAAATACAATAGGGTTCCACCAGCTTCGCTGCTTGGACCCCTAATAATAATCCTAACAAATACAATAGGGTTCCACCAGCTTCGCTGCTTGGACCCCTAATAATAATCCTAACAGATACAATAGGGTTCCACAAGCTTCGCTGCTTGGACCCTAATAATCCTAACAGATACAATAGGGTTCCACCAGCTTCACTGCTTGGGCCCCTAATTAAAGCCGCAAGCGGCGTTCGGAGGGGTCCAAGCATTGGCACGAATTCATCTAATCACATGGCCTGCGCAACCTGTGCAATATGCCGCACATGTATAAATGATCTGGCCCTCCGCGAGTGCCGCACACAACGGAAACTATGCAGACTACGCGAAAGTATAAAACAGCATTTAGATGGTCCGGCGTGTATGCAGCTTCCGTGCTGCAGCTAAAATAGGCGTCAGACACATATTCCAATCCATTGCTCATCTTAGCAGAGAATGCACATTTCAGAGCGCCTCAGAGACAGATAGAATAATAACACATAAATACACATTTCAAATATTTTATTTTTATTTTTTTATTTTACTTTTAATTGAAGGCTAATTTTTGGCAGTTTGAATAAATGGCGTATAGACAGTGCTTTGTATGTGTGAGTAACTTGGAAATTTTGTATGTTGAAAACGTGTTTTTCATCAGATGTGGTAGCCTATACACTGACTTGACTAAACCGTGGCATGAACGCTGCACAGCGCCAACATGACTGCATTGGCTAGTGAATCTCATTCTGTGTCAGTTAGCAGCTAAAAGTCACTGATTGTAGCTGTAGTTAGCCAGAGACTTCGAAATGGCAGAAGCGGAGATGGCTATTGAGAGCCACGATGAGCCCACTTCCGGTGCCAGTGCACTGACAACCATCCATAGCCTTATTTAAAAGAAAGGCTTACCTTTTTTGGCATACAAAACAACTCAAACAAGATGAGGTGTCTACGTTGTTTGCCACAACCCAGGGAAATAAGTGCCATCAAATTTGAGAAAGCACATTGAGGCAAGCTAAATAACGTTGGCTATGGCAACTGCTTATTCAACCCAAGATGAACTAAGCTAGCTAGTTAACGTTAGATAGCTGTTATTAGCCAAACAGGAAAGTGTTTGCTGCTGCTATCTGTAACCATGAAAATATTTTTGAATGGAGATTCCCATGTGATTTGCCACAAAACATTAAGCTAATTAGAATTAAAGTTAGTCTAGTGATTGCCGTTAACATACAGCACATCCATTTATGACCATACGTTTTTTTTTTTTTACTGAAAGTAGCGCAAACATTAACTAGCTAAAGGTTGTGACAACACCAGTCAATCTCAAATATCATTAGCTGGCTAACATGAGGTTAACATTACATTTGCGTGGACTCAGTAATGGAATGAAACATAATGTTGCCACAACCTGCCTTACCTTGTTGGAGGGCACATGAAGAGTGAATGTGCAGACAGTGGCTTGGGTCAGACATGCATGAGTCATTCCAATGCATTTAGCTATGATGTTTGTTAAACTATTTATCATTGAGTTTTGATAATTTCCTTTTTGAAATATGACTCCCCTTACAAAAAAACTAGGAGACTAAGTTTACTTTTATTAGGTAGGGTGGATTCAGCAAACGTGCAACATCAGCAGAAGTGGGACCAGAGGCGTCACTAGGAGGGTGTAGACCACACCGGATGACACCATCAAAGGGGGGTGACACTGAAATGACTGGCAATTCGCTTTATGTGCAGTGCTTTGTGTAGCGACGGTTTGAAACGGCTAATTTCTCCGATGCTGTTTACTGCCAGTTGATTCAATTAGGGCTATTAATTTTATAAGCGGTTTGTCCTTTGAATGTATAACACGCAATTCCTTGCGCCCACACACGCCAGCCAGCCAACCCCCCCCTCCTTGTCGACAACACCCGCCAGCAACACCCCCCCCCCCCCCTTTGACAACATCAGGTGACACCAATGATCAACCGCACCAGGTGTCACCAACCCTAGTGACGCCACTGGGACACTTAAGCTTTGCACTACTCTGCTGGGGGGGGGGGTGGGGGGGCGCGCAACCAAGATGGCGTCGCAGTAACATATCTATGTAGTAGCTCTGCAAAAAATATGCATTACACTGCAACAATGTCCTAGGTCAAGTTTAAATACTTTTAGTTTAAAACAACCAACGTTAACTACATTTGATTGATTTTTTTCAAAAGAAAAATAACGCAAAACATTTCAATTTTCCTTTTTCTTTAAGATTTGAAAATTATCGTATGGCTAGCGATAACCGGCAAAAGTGCGAACATTGTGTTTGAAACGGAGGTGGACGAAGATATTCGTTCTACAATGCATGACTATGCTAAGAAAAGTTTGGAACCATAATTTGTAGAAGCAGGAATAACTCCTTTACCTCCAACGCCTGACCAGCTCCCTGCTAAGAAGTCCAAGCCAAACTCCGACTGTACCAGTGAGTCTAACTCCGCCATGCTGACAAGGATGGAAAGATTAGAGAAAATGCAAGAAACTCTACGAAAACTACGCTCTGTTGATGAAACCGTCAAGTAAAACACAGAAGATGTCACTGATAAAGTTGATACTCTCCAGAGCAAGGTTGAGAAGCTGGAGAAATATAACAGTGTGCTTCATGACAGATGCAACAAACTAGATGCATACAAGGGGAGATGGAATTTGAGAGTCGCTGGGATCCAGGAACAGTCCGGGGAGAATGTGAAGCGGATAATCATCGACCTGTTCAGCAAAGTGTCACCGGATATTGCAGATCAGCTTGCCGCTTCGGTGGACATCGCTCACAGGCTTGGCCCTCATTCTGGAGACACACGATCCTCCAGACGCATAATTGTGCAATTTACATTTCGCACCCATAGGGACAAGATCTGGAGAGATGCCAAAACATCTGCTATGCTGAAACAACTGAAGAGAAGGCCCTCGAAGATCTCCCTTAAGGTACCAAAGATGCCAGGAATAAACTGTGGTCTTTAGTAGACAAAGCAAGGAAGGAGGGGAAAAAGGCAGGATTTCGAGACTTCTTTGCTATTATTGAAGGTAAAATCACTGTGAAAGACGTTTAGTCAAGCCAGCTTATGTTTCAGGGATCTCAGTTTGTGTAACAAGTATAACCTCTGGCCTGGATTTTCTTTTTCTTTTTAAGAAAGAATTGAGATGCTCTTTAAGATGGGAAATGTTATGTTACTAATACTGCTGCATTAGTTGTTTGTTACACAGCTTTAAAGGTGCAGTGTATAGAATTTAGCAGAACGGAATTGGCAGAAATGGAATATCATATTCATAAGTATGTTTTAATTAGTGTATAATCCCATGAAAATAAGAATCGTTGTGTTTTCGTTACCTTAGAATGGGCCATTTTATCTACATAGGGAGCGGGTCCTCTTCCACGGAGGCCGCCATGTTGCACCGCCATGACTTTCTACATTAGCCCAGAATGGACAAACGGGTCTAGAGAGGGCGCATTTGTGATGCCTGGGTACCTTCCAGTAGCTGTGTGTAATACCACACGTGTTGTTTATGGAGTTGTCGCCCTTTTTAGTACAGTCTGGCGTGAATGACAATCCATTTATTCAATAGGTCAGAGTATAAACTTTCTAATGATGTATAACATGTCTAATTTTGCTTTTGGAATAGTGTTTCATTTGTCAGCGTAATCGAAAGTTTTGTTATCATCGCATTCACTTACGCATTCACATCTGGTAGCAGTAAAATACGCTGCACATAACGAAATGTTAACAATTTTTCGTAATTTCTTGGAAAATACTATTATTATTGAGGACTTCTGGACATAGCTAGCCATATGTTTGCTGATAGACCTAGCTTACATCATGTGTAAGACAGAAGCAGATAGAGACAGTAAATCAATGACATATTTCTATCTCTATCTATTGAAAACAGATAGTATTTCATCATTGTAAGTATTACTGCTCAAAATATTTCAGTTATATACGTTATTTTTTAAATTGAGTGTCTTTAAATAGGTTAGTGGTATTTTATAATAAGGATATTTCACACTGTAATGTTAGCGTTAGTTAGTAGTGTATTCGTTTTTGTGACACATGTCTTTCTATGATTTACCATGCAAAGCAGCTAACGTTAGCAATAAAACGCTACCACAATGCGGAACAATTAACAATCATAATCGCTATCTTACTTGTAAGCTATGACCTATAGTTTTACAGACTAAATAACTAAATACAATTTATAAATCTATCAAGTAACCTCATTGCTTGACACTTGGCTTCTCGCTGCTGTTGTAGATGATGACATCATTTTTGGAACTTACAGGCTACCGTAGCTTCTCCTACGTCGTTGGAAAGGGAGGGGTGAGGGGAGGGGGGGTATTCAGCTGGTTGCAATCTGCAACCTCACGGCTAGATGCCAATTCTACACACTGCACCTTTAAAACTATTCAGTGGGTGTACAAGTGCTGATACAACGTTCCTCCACTAGATGGGGTGAGTTACGCTTCTGTAACTTATTTTTTATTATTTCGTTCTTTTGGATTTGCCATATTGTATACTTGACACCTTTCGTTAGTCTTAAGGAATATTGATCCTTTTCAAAGTCTAAAGTATAGTTAACATTATAAGATAAGAAGGGAAACAGATTTGAAGTTACTTAAATGGATGTTTAAATATCTGTTAGAAATATATTTGAACCTAGTAGACTATTTTTGCACTTGCAATCTTGTTGCTGAGTTATGCACCTTATTTACGTTTTTATTCTGATTAAGAGAATAACTAGTCTTCTATTTTGTCTAGTATAGGATTGTGTTCTATGTTTAGCTTTCATAGTTTTATACGTCCTTGTCTCTAATATCTAATATCTCTAATGCCAGGGGTCTTAAAAATAATGTCAAACGTAAAGCTTTGTTCCTGTTTGAAAAAATACACAAATCTGATTTTTGCTTTTTTCAAGAGTGCCACTCAACTATTGAAGATACTAACTTTTGGAGATTGCAATGGGGAAATGATGTATGGTTAGCGCATGGATCAGAGCATTCAGCTGGGGTAACGATATTAAAGAATAGATTTGCTGGGGATATCTTAGGTTGTGAAACAGACACTTTGGGTCACTTTTGCTTAATGGTAGTTTCTCTTAACCAGATAACAGTCTTCTAACAGTCTAACTCATATAGAGAAAATAACATATTTTTTGAAAACCTATAAGAGAAAATCAATCTTTGGTTAAAAAGTACCCTAGGGCATTACTTATATTAGGTGGGATTTTAATGTAACTACGGACAATACTATGGACAAATGGCCACCGAGGACATCTGGATCTTCTAACTCTTTTTGATATAGTAGATATTTGGAGAGAAAAATTTCCTCATGACCATCAATACACCTGGTGTAATAAAGACCTCTCGCGGCAGTCAATCAAATCAATCAATCAAATTTTATTTGTATAGCGTATTTTACAGCAGTTATCACAATACGCTTTACAGACAAGCCTGGCCTAAACACGCAAGCCTAAGGCAACAGTGGAAAGGAAAAACTCCCTGTGGCAGATGGGAAGAACCCTTGGAAGGAACCAGGCTCAAGGGGGAAACCCATCCTCCTCTGGTCGGCTCAGGGTGCCGACTGGTGACCAACATGTCAGTCAGTTTTATAGGGTTCATGATGTGGCTCAGATGATGGTCACGAATAGATCACGGATCAATTTTTGGCTAATATCTAGATGCCTGATGATGATGACTTGTCTGTTACTATTAACTCAACTCCGTTAACTGATCACAAAGCTATATATATTATTGTTTCCCTTATTTCTAACTCCTTTTCAACTCTGTGAAAGCCTCGCTATGGAAACTCAACAACTCTATTCTCTTGTTTGATAAGGTTCAGGGTAAAATAAAGGAACTTATTAGCTCTTATTGGAATGAAGCTAGTAGTGAAAAATCCTATGGCTATTATTGGGAACTGCTTAAATTTGAGATGGGGAAATTTCTTAGGAAATTTGGAAGTGATCTGGCTAGGAACAGAAAGACTGCTGAAGAGAATGTTATTTACCAGTTGACATGTTTTTCTCAACAAGAGAATTTATCTGATGATGAAATTACAGAATATTTACAACTGCAAAATAAATTAGATGATATATATAAAGTTAAAGCAGAAGGAAAATTTATTTGATCTAGGAAAAGATGGATGGAGGAGGGGGAGCAAAATTCCTCTTCTTTAGACTTGAAAAAATAAATTATAATAATTCCACTATAGATCAGTTACTAATAGATAATAACATAGTTAATGACCCTAGAGAAGTTGCTACTTTCTGTGCTAATTTTTACAGCAATCTCTATAAGCCACCTCATTTCTTGGCTTAATCACTCAATGTAAAGTCTTATCTACAGACGATAGGAATTCATGTGATTATATAATTACTGTTAAGGAAGTCTTAAAAGTGATAGGAGATCTGAAAAATAACAAATTACCTGGTAATGATGGTTTTACTGCCGAATTCTATAAAATGTTTCTTGAACAATTACCCCCTTTTTGGTTAATGTTTTTTTAGAAAGTATACAAAAAGGAACTCTCCCACCCACCATGACTCAGGGGATCATTACTTTAATTCCGAAACCTAACAAAGACCTATTATTGTTGGATAATTTGCACCCCATCACGTTTCTCAATAATGATTAGAAAATATTAGCCTTATTGTTTGCTCAAATATTAAAAGGTGTTTTAGACTCTATTATAGATAAGGCACAATCAGGATTCATGAGAAATCGACACATCACAAATAACATTAGATTGGTTTTAGATTTGTTAGATTATAATGACCTTGTTGATAGAGATGGCCTCATTCGCTTTCTTGACTTTTACAAAGACTTTGATTCTGTGGAGCATGACTTCATTTTGAAAGCCCTATCAAAGTTTGGTTTCGGGGACTTCTATTGTAAAACTGTCAAAACTCTTTATAATAACGGTAGTAGCTCAATTCAATTAAAATATGGTTGTAGGAGCCGCAGATATGTAAGCAGCAAGGACAATCCTGCTGGTGATGCCTCAAGAGGACTAAGTGTAGTCAAATTCATGCAGCAAAGGAGATGGATGCATGCCCCTGATTTCCTGTGGAAGCCTGAGGAAAGTTGACCTGTGGAGGAAGCATTGGGCTCCAAGTCAGTGTTACAAGATGATCCAGAGGTCAGGAGAAATGCTGCTGTATTCACAACAGTGGTGAAAAACATTGAAACTCCCACAGACCAGCTTATTTCATTCTTCTCAGACTGGATGAGGCTACTTAAAACAGTGGCATGGTATCTTAAACTAAAGAATGCTTTCATGCTGATCATCAAAAGGCGAAAGAAGCTTTCCTTAGGTTACATCGCTACCTGCTCATGCAGCCAAAATGTGAGCACTGAACTCGACACTTTTAGGGCCACACTTGGAGGACAGTTCCTTACAGTGGAAGATATCTCACAGACAGAAAGGTCAGTCATCACCTATGTTCAGAGACAATCATTCCCAGTTGAAATGGCAGCACTGGGAACAACCCCATCTAGAGTACAAAAGAGCAGTAAGATCTGTAGGCTCGATCCTATGCTAGATGAGGGCATCATAAGAGTAGGTGGCCGTCTGCATAGATCTGCAATGCCTGATGAGACCAAGCACCCTTGTATTTTGCCCAAAGATGCTCACATTTCAGTTCTCATACTAAGACACATCCACGAACGCTCAGGACACAGTGGTAGAAACCACATGCTTTCAGAGCTCCGTAAGAAATATTGGGTTATAAAAGGAAACTCAGCAGCAAGGAAGGTTATCTCAAAATGTGTTGTGCGTCGACGTGTGAGAGGCAAGACAGGTGAGCAGAAGATGGAAGATTTGCCACAGGAAAGAATCCTACCTGACCTCCCTCCCTTTATTAATGTCAGATTGGACTATTTTGGCCCGATTGAAGTAAGACGAGGAAGAAGCCGGATCAAAAGGTATGGAGTTCTGTTTACCTGTATGTCTAGCAGAGCTCTACACCTGGAAGTAGCCTATTCATTGGATACCGACTCATGCATTCATGCTTTGAGAAGGTTTATTTGCAGGAGAGGTCAGGTTAAGCATGTCAGATCTGACAATGGTACAAACCTGGTGGGTGCTCAGGCCGAGCTCAAGAAGGCCCTAAGTTCCCTGAATGAAGGGAAAATCCAAGGTGCTCTGCTTTCTGATGGATCCCAGTGGAGTTTCAATCCACCAGCAGCATCTCACCACGGCGGAGTCTGGGAAAGACTCATAAGATCTGTCCGTCAGTTGCTGAACTCCACTCTCCATCAACAAACCATCGACGATGAGGGCCTCTTCTGTGAGGTAGAGGCAATCCTCAATAATCGTCCTCTCTCCACAGTGTCCTCTGATCCACATGACCTAGAGCTGCTGACACCAAATCACATCCTCCTGCTAAAAACACAACCTATCCTACCCCCTGGAACCTTTCTGGAATCTGACCTTTATGCCAGACGCCGCTGGAAACAGGTCCAGTATCTGGCCGACCTTTTCTGGCATAGATAGACAAAGGAATACCTTTTGCTGCTCCAAGAAAGGCAGAAATGGACTAAAGTGAAAAAGAACTTGAACACTGGAGACATTGTCCTGGTGGTTGACCCCACTGCTCCTCGGGGTTCATGACCATTAGGCAGAGTGCTGGAGACCAAGCCTGATGGAAAAGGTCTGGTCCACTCAGTGAAGCTCCAGACTAAGACTTCAGTCATTGAAAGGCCCATTACCAAGCTGTGCCGCATCCTAGAGTCTGAAGAATGACTGGTCTTCCTTCTAAAGATCAAAGATATCAATAAGGGATGTAATGTATATACTTCATTTTTTCTAAATGCATTGACAGGTTATTGTTTATTCCATGGCTCCTTTTTATAATTAATTTCAGTAATTGATTCTATAGAGAACAATTAGGGGCCGGTGTGTAGGAGCCGCATTTAAGTTTATTTCTATTTACAAAATTTATTCTATATTTGTGTTTGTGAGTGTGCACCCTCTACAGGTGGGGAGGGCGCTATAGCATATATTGGTTTGTATTGCATATGGCGGGGAGAAGACGGGTTACAGCAGAGACCGTCATGGACCTCAGGCTCATCCTTCTGCTCATCTTTGTCCCTGTGATCGTGTTTGCTGATAAGTGGCATCTGCAACGCTACTGTTGAAATTTAAGGACACTGAAACAACTCCATTTTATTTTCTGTTTATTTTGCGATAAATTATAAGCAACAGTGAATGGCAAACTCTTCTTGGACTTATTTTGGAAGGAAGGCTGCGAGTCTGACAAACTGCTCCCGCACTCTCCAGGTGGTGAAAACAAAAGGACATTGGAATAAGGGTTAATGGAAAAAACCTAATTTAAGTTTTTTGCCACTTCAATGGTACTTCTTCAAAATTCAGCCTTAGCGGAGTTAGACAAGGTTGTCCGATCTCCCCTTATCTCTTCTTGATCGCTGCCAAACTTTTAGCTACTTATATTTCCAATAGTGATTTGCAGGGTGTAATGTTTGCGGACAGACGGGTCATCATCAGCCAACTGGCAGACGATGCGACCCACTCCCTAAAAGACGCTGCTCAAATCCCTCGTACCTTGGAGCTCATTAAGAATTTTTCCAAAGTTTCCGGTTTGTCTTTAAATATGAACAAGTGTGATTTAATGGCTATCAAGAAATGTCATCTATATGTGGTATCCCAATTAAGAATCAAGTTATATTTGGGTGTAATTATTACAAAAGATGATTCTGCAAGACGTTCTTTGAATTTTGAGCCTCATTCGAAAAGACAAGGAAACAATTTAATATATGGTTACAGAGAGATTTGTCATTAAGATGGAGGTGTCTTCTCTCCAAAGCTGAAGGCATCTGAAGACTAACCTATGTTGCTATCTCTTTACCTGTTGAGAACACAACTGCAAAAAAGATTTTTTAAATTTTTTATGGAAGAACAAGACACACTTCAAAAAATATGTTATAATGAATAGTACTGATTTTAGAGGATTAAACTTTTTGGATTTTACAACATTAAACAACACATTTAAGATTAATTGGATAAGACAGTTCATGAATAACTCAAATTCCTTATGGAATTTCATCCCCAATCATATTTGTTTCTAAAATAGGTGGCCTGAAATTTGTTTTACAATGCAACTATGGTATTCTCAAAATTCCCATCACGTTATCAAACTTCCATAAGCAATCTCTATTGGCTTGGTCTCTCCTATATAAACACAACTTCTCTCCTCATAAATACTTTATATGGAACAACAGGGATATAGTTTATAAAAATTGCTCAAGAACCAAGGACCAAACCAAGATAAAATAAAAATAAAGATGAAATAAAGTACTGAGCTGCTGGTCCTAGATATCTGCACTGGATCTCTGAATGAGTGAGCAAAACTCTAAAAACTTGTATTACCTAGAGACATACTGTATAAATGTGACGCCCACTAAATGTGTGGTCACATTTTTGTGATATAGTGAATTAATATACTTTTATTTCCTCAAATATTGTTGTGTTTGATTTTAATCTGCCAACACTTTCAAATGAATGCTATTCTAGTGTAGGTCTGAATGACTGTCCCACTTTACCTGAATACTCCAACTGAGTGAAAGACGGTGCCATGCTATGTTTAAGGGTGTTTATTTTTTATGCAAACACACATTTCAATAAAATTTCCACACATAGATGTTAGGAAGGGCGACATAGCTCAGGAGGTAAGACCGATTGTCTGGCAGTCGGAGGGTTGCCGGTTCAAACCCCGCCCTGGGCATGTCGAAGTGTCCTTGAGCAAGGCACCTAACCCCTAACTGCTCTGGCGAATGAGAGGCATCAATTGTAAAGCGCTTTGGATAAAAGCGCTATATATAATGCAGTCCATTTACCATTTAGGAAGACTTATAACAATTCATAGAAACATCACTGGTGCAAGTAAAAAAGTTTTTGATAGTCCCCTACTGAATCTACCAAAAAGTGTCCTACATTTGCTGAATCCATTACTTACCGTTGAGGCCAAAAGTTTACATACACCTAGACCAATGGTTCTCAAACAGTGGTCCACGGACCAATGGTAGTCCGTGAAGGATTCGAAGTGGTCTGCGAGTTGATTTACTAAAAAATAGTAATTAAAAAGAAAAATACTTAAAAAAAAAAAATATATATATATATATATATATATATCAACTTGTATATGAATTAAAACATTATGATTTGAACTGAAGCAGGCAATTTTAAGTCGTTTATGTTAACAAACATTCATTTGTGAAAGTGTTTCTGTTGTCTGACTTCAACAATGTAGCCAACAGTTTTGCGACAGCGTATGTAGGCTAGTCTACGTACGGCAGTTACATCCAATAGCCTACTTCCTGCCTTTCCATTGAAACGTAACATTATATGTCACCTGTTAACTTCATTACTGTTGCAGTCTTTTGAATTTCAATCAGTTAAGAATAAGGTAGCAGTCTGCCAAGATTATGGATCGGTGGCTTAAGACAGGGTCAATAAAAAAAATCGAATGAAACCCCCGACACCACAGGCAAGGTGCAACGACCTGAAAGTGATCTTGAGAATGCAAGTGGTACCATTGCGCATGAGTCCACGGACAATGATTTGCCTCCTGCAAATGAGAACACTCAAAATATTGAAACTCACTGTGAACGTGGAAAATCCAGTGCTAAAGTAAAACGAAAGTACCACAGTGACTACCTAAAAATGGGATTTCTTTGGACTGGGGATGAGGAAGATCCCAACCCACATCGTGTTTTGTGCTATGAAAGTTTGGCTAATGAGGCTATGAAACCTGCCAAGCTCAGGCGGAATTTTGAATCCAAACACAAAGAACATGGGGAAACCTACTGAGTTTTTTGAAAGAAAAAGTTAAGAACTTAAGAAACACATGTCGAAGGGGCCTTCACAGTTTTTTGCACCTGGGGAAAATGCGAAGGCTACTGAGGCTTCATACAGGGTATCACTGTTGATCGCAAACTGGAAAATCTCATTCCATAGGCCAGAATTTAGTCAAACCAGCTGTGAAGATTATGCCCAACATATTGCTTGGGGAAAAAGAAAGTGATGAAATGACACCGTCCAGCGGCGAATAATATGCATGGCTGAAAATGTTGAAAGTCAGCTGCTTACGTCAGAGCCAATATTTTTCACTATGATTAGACGAGTCCACCGATGTTGACAACAGCGCAAATCTCCTGTGTTTCGTAAGGTACATTTATTCTGGGGAAGTACTTGACGATTTTCTTTTCTGTCACTCTCTGCCTACAAACACAACAGGAGAAGCTATATTTGACTTACGTAACATTATGCAGAATAATTTCAATTGGACGCAATATGTTGGTGTTTGCACAGACGGTGCAATTGCAACTGCAATGACTGGAAAACAGAGGGGGCTATCGGTGCGTATACTTGCAGTTGCCACATCCGTGACAGCAACCACACTGTTGCATTCACAGAGAACAACTTGCTGTGAATAAAATGCCCCAGTGCCTCAAAACAGTGCTGGACGAGGCTGTGAGAATTGTTAATTTCATTAAAAGTAGAGCACTGAACACACGTCTTTTTAACCAAATGCGTGATTTCCAATGACTTGCAAAATTGGCATACCTGGCTGATGTTTTCAGCACTCTGAACGGGTGGAATTTAGCGCTGCAAGGAAGAGCTGTCACTGTCTTTAATGTCCAGGACAAAATAAAGGCTGCGTGCCTCAAGAAGGAATTATGGTGTGCCCGTCTCAATCGCTCTCGACGCTCGCAGATTTTCTCCTCACTGCCGAAGAGGAGCTAGATGGCGACACAGTTGCAGACTTCAAAGCACATCTGCAAGGCCTTCACTCGCAATTGTGGAAATATTTCCCAGAATTAGATGCAGGCTTTGAGTGGATCAGAAATCCATTTGGGGACAAGACACATCAAAAATGTCAGTGTCAAGTTTCCACCAACAGAGGTTGACAACCTTGTGGATTTCGCATCAGATGGGACACTGAAGATGACTTTCAGAGAGAAATGTTTGACAGACTTTTGAGTCCACATCCAGCCTGAGTATCCTGGGCTGCCTGACACTGCTCTAAAGCATCTGATGCCGTTTCCAACAACATACAACTGTGAAGTTGGATTTTCCACACTTGTTGATATGAAAACAAAAAAACGGATCCGGCTCAATGTGGAACCCGATATGAGACTAAAATTCAACAGTTTGGAGCCAGACATTCCTTCGCTGATGTCTCAAAAGCAGCACCATTCTTCCCATTAAGATGGCAACAGAGACAATGATGGGTGAGTACAGATATGCTATGCTAAAACTATTATTTAATAATTAAATATTTAGGCTATTTCAAGTATAGGCTAATTTGTAGCCTACTGTTGAGGTATTGTTTTGAGGGAGTAACAATGGTTCCCCCCAGATTTGGGGAGTTAGGTGGTCCGCACATTTTTTTTTACTTGCCAATTGGTCCACCACCTGAAAAAGTTTGGGAACCACTGACCTAGACTAAAGATATTCAAACTATTCAGACAAAAGTTTTTCATAACACATTTCATGTTACCATTCATTTTACATTTCTTTTGGCAAGTTAATTAGGGCATCTACTTTGTTCACATCAGAGGTCATTTTAAAACAATCGATTAGAGACAGATTTATTTCAGCTTTAATTCACTATATCAGAATTCCAGTGGGTCAAAAGTTTACATACACCAAATTGACTGTCTCTTTAAACTGTCTGGAAGATTACAAAAATTGATGTAATAACTTTTTAGAAGCTTCTGATTGGCCAATTGTCATAATTAGGAGTTAATTGGGAGTGAATTGGAACCTGTGGCTGTATTTAAGGGCCTACCTTTAGACCCACTGCCTTTTTGCCCGTGATACCATGGGAAAACTCAGCCAAGACCTCAGAAAAAAAAATTGTGGACCTCCACAAGTCCAGTTCCTCCTTAGGAGCAATTTCCAAACAACTGAATAAAAATCTTGGGACGTACGTTTACAATATTGGTGTATTTGTTACTTATAGAGAGCAGAGCCTGGGGCATTACCTACTTGAGTAAGTATTTAATGGTTGTATCTTTAACTCAAGTATGATATTTGAGTACTTTTGCCACCACTGTTGGATCAGATTTCAATGTTTGTTGCTAGTTACTCTCAGATGGTAAGAAGCCTACATTCAGCAAAGCTAAAAGACAAGCCAACAAGGCTAGTTCAAAAACAACTTTGCTTTTGCTCTGTGGCGTCACCAAGGGGATGAAAAGTGACATGGAGACTGGGTTCTGTTGGGCCTGTAAGTAATGTTACTTTTAGCTAGTTAGTTAGTTGTTTGCTAGTTTTGCACTGCCGTATTTCTATTACCACATACACACACACACAAAATTCCTACCCAACCTACCATAATTTGCTAATTATTGTGTTCAAATCCATCATTACCTTCTTTATGTCTTAATGGCAATTGCATTGCCCATATGTTTGTAGAGAATAAAATGTATCACTCCTCGGGAGCCAGATTCTCTAACCGGAGTCATTCTCATCCATATTAGCCTCCTCAACCAGTAAAATCCAAGTAGAGGTGTACAGTACACCCTCCACTACAATAAGAGTGGCACATATTTAATGAATGGCCACTTTGCCATCGCATAAAGTCCTACAGTAAAAATGCACGGAATCCATTACATTACATGAACACATGGGAATGTCATCTTAAAGAATATATTGGACTTTCTGGATTCTGGAAATATCATTGTATTCCAGTGAAGAAAAATCTACTTGAGTTTTTTGAAAACAATATGTAATTTTATTTTATGGAATTAGAAAAACAGCGTGTATTTACCTTAATTGCCATTTTGCCAGGAGTTTTTATAACATGGTGTAAAATTTAAAATGGAATTTGTAGGTAGATGCATCGAGCTTGAATTAAATATTTCTGGTTAAACACTCAGAATTACCATCTCCTTGTCTCCAATGAACAGCGGGAGAGTTCAATAAATATTTTTGGGAGATATTGCCAAAAGTCTGTTTTGGCTGTATGAAAGTTCTTCTTTTTTTTCTTTTTTCTTTTACCAGTTTTCGGCTACTGAATTGTGTGTATTTCCAGGAATCTAAATGTATGCAATCGTAAACAGAGACTAACAGATCGCATAGTTTTGATATAGCATGCTAGCTTTCTGGGATTGCTAGCCAGGCGAAAGTGCAGTCGCACCCTTGTGGGGGTTGTCCGTTGACTATTAATTGACTGATTGGATTTGTTCAACTCAGACCAGGTCTTCGTAAATATATTTAACTCAACTTTAACTTTGGGCTACATGGTGATATGTGACATTGACTGACACAGCTGTTTGGATCAAACAGATATTAGATGGGAACCAGGGGATAATGTACAGTCTTGTGATAGATTTTCCCCGATATAGGTAGGCCAAGAAAAACATATAAATGTAATAAAAAAAATAAATACTGTGTAAGAAATCTGTCTCTGATGCCAATATGTCTGCTGGCCACACATTCCCTTGATCTTATCATTATTACAATACAGTTGGTACAATGGTAGAATAGCGACCGGGAGTGAGAGATTGGGAACCACCCGAGTCAACAGACCTGCTAATTCACAGCAGGACGGCCAATACACTACGGCCTAATTTATAGGTGTCACAAAACTGACTACATCCTTTCTAGTACGTGTATTCAACACTCCTGATCAAAGCTTGGAAAATGAATAAGAAGCAGCCACTGGAAAGGTTCGTAGTTCAGTCGGACTCCTAAGTGTCATTCGTGCGCTTTGTCACTGCCGGTATTGAAAATAAACTTTGTATATTTTCATCACGCTCGAGAGACGTCCTGTTTTTTCCTTACAACTGTTTGTATCATAATATGGAATGGTGCTGGATTTCCTTACTTTGTTAACTTTCAAAGCTACTAAGACTGTGAGGTGTAGTTTTTACCCCAACCTCAGGGTTAAATATAACATTTCACTCCTGGTACTTTTGGTCAGATTGCTAGTGAATGGAATGTCTCAAAAAATCATTGTGGTGTGTAATCATAGCCAAGGGATGTAGGTTGTTTGTATAAAAAAATTATTAATCTATCTTTAGTAATATTTTCACAATTGAGCCAAATACAAAACCTGTTATTTCCCCGCTCTCTCCCACTGTAATTTTCGAATTGTCTGTGATTTTAGCGTACAGCCATCTGATTGGAAGGCAGTGGATTTCATGAACCTGTTACATTCTTTGATTGTTGTCAAAATGTTACAAAGCTGACACATAGCCGTGGCCACATCCTTGATCAAATTATATCGAAGGGGTTTGATGTTGATGTTACTTTGATACATGATGTTACTGTCTCTGATCATTACTGTTTTCTTTGATAGCACTGGGCATGCAGCTAGTAATAACATGTAATGTAACATTAAGAGAATAATTCAGTTATTTCAATGCCATGTTAAGAACTGCTGTTGGCATAGTTGCTCTGGAAAAAAAAATGAAAAATAAATTTACAAATGTGACTTTACCCTGGAAAACAGATGCAGTCCGTCTCTTTAAAAAGGAATGTTGCAGAGCCAAACAAAATTACAGTATGATGTGCAAACCATATTGTAACATACACCAGGAATTTGCGTATTGTGATGCAATTACACTTTTGTAAAATTATCAATGATAGTGGTGGTAACCCTACAGTCCTGTTTTCTACCATTGACTGCCTGTTAAATCCTACACCGTCAGTGGAGTTATCATGAGATAACTAGCTAGCAAGTTAGCTAGATAGACAGATAGATCGATAGCAAGACAGTAAGCTTGTTCCCCCTAGCTAAGTAAATCCCCCTAGCTTGTCTTCTTAAAGAAGCTTCAAAACTGCTTACAAATCTGATTTCACCAACAAAATATACAAATTATAAAAGACGAGACTCTATGAGAATCAACTGAAACCCTGAAATGGTCAGAAATCGCGTTTTGACATAGAAACTGTTTATCTGAAAATGTCTCAAATGTATGAACCGGAAGAACTGGAGAGAAGAATCCTTTGAATAGCGGTTAGTATAGTTGAACGCAGCACACAACATTTTTGGACCTTGGACTTTTAAATGGTGAGATCGTATGTAGCTATCTAATCGGAATAAAATGACACAGCATCACACCTGCGCAAAAGCACTCTGCCTGCCTGTGAGGATGGGGGAATCCTTATATGGTCTGAACACATCACTCCTGTTCTGCCCTCCTTACACTGGCTCCTGGTATCTTTTAGGATTGATTGATTAAAGTAGATTTACTAGTTTACAAAGGTCTAAATGGTTAAGCACCATCATACCTTCTGATTGGCTGTCAACATACTGTATGTTCCAAGCCAAACACTTTAGTTCACAGATCATCAGCTGCTGGTTTACTCAACATTCCAAAAATTTAACTTAAGAAATCTGATAAACCAGCATTATGTTTTTATGCCCAAAAGTCTTGGAATGCATTAGCATCCGTCAGGCAACTACTGTACACAATTTTAAGCAACAGCTTGTGACTCATTTTTTGTAATCTTGTGTTCAACTAGTTCTGTTTTACTGTTTTAATGATATACTGTATGCTTTTATTAAATGCTTTTTCACATTTTCTATGTTTTTTATATTTTATTTTGTCATTCAATGCTTACTATGATTTTTTATCATGTTTTATTTAATTTCATTGAATTATGCGTGAAACACACTTTGAACTACATTTTAATGTTTGAAAGGTTTTATATAAATAATTTTTATTTAACCTTTATTTACCCAGGGTTGGTTCACTGTGCACTGATGCTCTTTTGCAGGAACGCCCTGCTTCACACTCACACACATTCACACCTGGGAGCTGCCCAGTACAACCACAATCCTCTATTGTTGGCCACTGAGCAGCTCCACTGGAGGGAGATAACATTTTTTAGCCAATTAAATCAGGGGATGATTAGGTGGCAAGTTTTTGCGAGACCAGATTTGGGATTTTAGCCAGGACACCGGGGAACCCCTTACTCTTTTGCAAATAGTGTCAAGGGATCTTTGATGATCACAGTGAATCAGGACTTTGGTTTAACGTCTCATCCGAAAGATGGCATTTCCTACAGCACAGTGTCCCCGTCACTGCACTGGGGCATTGGGGTTTATTTGACCAGAGGGAAGATTGCCCTCTGCTGGCCCACCAACACCACTTCCAGCAGCAACTCAGTATTCCCTGGTGGTCTCCCATCCAAGTACTAACCAAGCCCATACCTGCTTAGCTTCAGCTTTCCTAAAGAGATCAATATTTTATTATTGGTTGCTATGAGTCAGTCACTAGAAGCACCTGGCAGTTTCACTCATGGTTTCAGGAGTCCTCACTGTCCCCTTTTGTCCATAAAATACAATGTCAAACCATGTGAAGTGCACTGATGCAATAATTTAGAGTTAGTTAATAAAAGGGATATATCACTTGTTCACATGACAGATTAAGGCTCAATGAGGTGTGCAATAATATTGCAGGTCTGCGTTCAGTCCATTGTGTGAAGGACAGTTTCACACCACCAGCTACATCTGTAACAATTGTGTGGTCGAAGCAACAACAAAAAAAAACCCCACAAACAAACAGATGCATACAGTACACGGTCTAAACTTGCTGTAGCTACTAACTAATAAAAAGGATCATTCTAGCAAATTGGAAAGCTCATAAATCTAAGAAAGTGTTCCTGTATATTGCATAAAATTGCAATGTTTTACTGGTTTTGCAGACATGATACATACTAAAGCTACATCACTCTGCATTTGATTACACGGCAACATTTTGTTTTCATATTTCAATATGTAACATTCATATTTAACAAATATGCAATACTTCTATTCATATAACCTAAAATGCATGTTTAAAATGCTTGGTACAAATGTATGCTTGAATACTTTAGCACTTTCAATATTTTTTTGACCATTGTGGAGTAGTTTTCCAGATGTCTGTCTGAGTATATTACACTCTTGTTCAGCTTCTCTGACTGAGGATGCTGTCTGTGATATTTTCTGGTGATAATCAAACAAGCACATAAAGAAAACTGAAATAAAAAACTGAACAATTGTAAAAAATATAAAGAAAAAAATAGAAATTAACTCCTAGTGGTCAGCCTGCTAATTTTTGCTGCATTTTCACCCATAAGCACTGCCTGCTATGACTCCAGTGCTTAAACACAGTCCATGTTCTTGAAACTCTAATATTAATTAAAGTAATTTTAATGGCAGGCACAAAAATATTTGTGTACCAAGGCATTTGTTTTTTTTCTTCACAAACATAGGGTGCTGAGATTGGTGAGCCAAAAATGAATTGATCAAACTGACAATGAAAAAGACAAACTGCTTTGTCTCCATTTACACATCCAAGTTGTGGACAAATGTTGAATGAATCCAGGCCTAAGATTTATTTACAATAATTTTATTTAAAATACCTTGACAAATTTCAGACATCGTTGAAAAAAATGGTTGCAAATTACATTGGTATGACTCAATAACTTAAAAATAACAGAGGAGGTTATTACAACATTAGACACTTTAAACATGTGTCCTAGTGCCCTCCTGTGGCAGACTGATTTGATAGATCTGTGGTTCCCAAACTCAGTCCTGGCCCACCCCTTGTGTGTTGGTTTTTGTTCCAACCACAATTGCAATGCCAGAATTTTAACAAGCTGTTCATTTTTCTTAATTAGGTGCTTTTCTTCTTTATAAGAATTGTTACCCTCTTAAACCACATTGTATCAGAAACAGCTATGCATGCCATTAAGAATGAAATGCCTATGTCCATAGAGGTCAGTTATTTTTAACTGATCAAATTAAAGATTGGGATGAATCAATAGACTCCTAACTGGTGAAAGTGTTGACAGCTGGCCAGTAAAACTAACTATCTGGTAGATAATGAAGAAGTCAAAGACAGAGCAAATGATAATTATGCAAACCTGCATTGTGTTCATTATTAATTAAATAAAATGCTTGTTTAACAACCGAAATAGGAGCCTATTGATGGAATGGTCATTTTTTTGGAAACATGCCTAGACATACCGTAGTTCAGAAAAAAATTTGCCGAATGCTCATTTTTGGAGGTATTGTCATCAAATTTGAACCAGGATTTTTCTAGCATTGTGGTTGTGGCTCCATTGTGTTTCTAAGCCTACCAGAAACAGCCACAAGCACCTCTATCCACTCAAAAAAATGTTTTAGGAGAGAAAAAACTTCCACTTCGACTGTGAGTTTCTGTTACTTTGTTTCAGTAATATTTAGAGTAATTCTGGAAACTAAATCTCCTGCAAACGAAACTCCCAAGGGTTTGAGAAGAGAGCAGGATTATACCTTTCGTCAAAAGTGCTCAGTAATAGTAGCCATTTTATTTTGGGTATGTAGTTTTCAGGCTTGTTTTTTTCCAGACAAAATGGAATTGTGCTGAACTCAAAATATATTCAAGAGGCTCTGACTTTAAGATGTGTTGTGTTACTCCAATCCTTAAGAAACCTAGCTGAGACCCCTCTGATGTCATCTACCTGTATTGCTTCTGCCTATTCTGTCCAAAATCCTTGAACGACCAGTGCTTGGACAAATATCCTTTTTTCTCCATCAGAACAACCTACTTGACCCTCACCAGTCCGGCTTTCGATATGGGCACTCAAGAGAGACTGCCCTCCTGGCTGTGATGGAGGCACTCACCACTGAAAGAGCCTCATCCCTCTCCTCTGTCCTGATCCTGTCCAAGACTGAGATGCTGTTCATCCCCTGCAAGACCTCCCTACTACAGAAGCTCTCAATTACTGTTGATGGCACTGCAGTGACTGCCTCTCACTTTGCAAAGAGCCTGGGGGTGTGTTACGTATCAAGACTACCGAGTTACAATAACCGGCAGCCAGCACCAAGGCCAAACACTTTTGAAACACCACAGTGTCCTTTTGCAAAAATATATGTAAATTTATTAAGAGATGGTACAAACTGGAAAGACACAAACAGGGCGGAGCCAGTAGAACAGACAAAAGAACAAAACCATTAGTTGCGTTGTGTTGTGGTGCGTGCCTGCAGGATCAGAGGGAGAGAAAGGCTGCCTCAAATTGCCATCTTATATAGTGCGTGCCAGGCTCGCACCAGCAACCGAACAGCAGTGCACACGCATCTCCTGTGCACACACCTGGGAGAAGCCAGCCAGCTAACGCAGCAGCCTGTTACGAAAAAGGAAAGTACACGCGACAAAACACACTCACATGACAGAGAGAAAATTACAACAAAATTAAATTATATTAAAGAAATAACTAGGACCACATAACAGGGTGGTCCTGGATGACCAGCTGGACCTCAAGGAGCACATTAAGGGAACATCATGGTCCTGTAGATTCCTCCTGCATAACATCAGGAGGATTCTACCATACCTGACCATGCACTACACTCAGCTATTTGTCCAGGCTATGGTGACCTCTCGTTTTGATTTCTGCAACTCCCTCCTTGCATGTCTGCCAGTTTGTGCCATACAACCACTACAGATGATTTGGAATGCTGCTGCTTGTCTTGTCTTTAACCTTCCTAAGTTCTCATGTCACTCCCCTGCTGAGGTCACTCCACTGGCTACCGGCCGCTGCCAGGATCAAGTTCAAAGTCCTGACCCTCGCCAACACTGCAGCCAACAGGACAGCCCTCGCCTACTTACAAGACCTGTCAGTCCTACACACCAACTCAACCACTCTGCTCTGCTGCAGCAGTGCAACTTGCATCTCATGCCATCCGGGTGAATGGTTCTCGCTCGTCCCTACCACAGAGCTTCTCCACCCTAGCTCCCCAGTGATGAAACAAACTCCCTGTTCCTCGACGAACCACTCAGTCATTGCCCATCTTCCACCATGATCTGAAGACGCATCTCTTCAGACCCGAATAAACTATCACCACTCTGCTGGGCGCTCCCAATCCAAGATCACTATCATCACTTATATCCTTCTACTTTGTTCCTGTGCCACTTTCATGTTACATGTACCTCCATCTAGCACTTATATTGCATTTGTATCATTGGATACAATTTCAATATGATATATCACTGGACTTAATATGTTCATGACTATGAATAACTGTTACATAATGAGTATTGTACCTTATTGGACCTGTTTTGTAGTTGTTCCAATGACCTTTGGTATGCACTTATTGTATGTCGTTTTGGATAAAGGCGTCTGCCAAATAAATGTAATGCAATGTGTAAAATATTATCATGATAACGGCAAAAGTCTAGAAAGAAGAAAAAAATTCAAAATGACAAGCACATTAGAACACAGTAGACAAGATAAAAAATAATAAAATAAATGCACAAAATGATAAAATAACGGATAATAAGTAACAAAGCATGTGCAAAATAAAGCAGCACAACTACAGAAAAAACTGTTTAAAAAGAACATGAAGTTGTCATAAAGACAAGATTAAAAATAATTAAATGAAATAGTATGTCCCTAATCAAAGTTGTTCTAATTAAAAGCTAAGGTAAAAAGGTAGGTATTTAGCTCTTTTTTTAACTGTTCGCAGAGCTTGCCTGTCTGATTTCTAATGACAGTGTTCTGTCTCATCCTGTGTGTTCAGTCTCTCCATGACATTCAGAGAGAGAGAGAGAGAAAGAGAGAGAATTACTCAATTACCCAAATCAGGGGCTCAGGGGTATTAATGAATGAAACACAATTCTGTAGAACCATTAAAAGTAGACAGGCTAAAATGCCATAAATGCATAAAACCCTGTTTGCAAAAACATCTTCCTATGTGCTGAATATTTCCCTTTCAGTATTCCCATATTTCCACATGAATATATTTATTTACATACGAAAGGGATTAGCCATGATCTGAACGTCAGAATCTAAAAGAAGAACTGAGCCGAACTATGGCACAACTATGAAAATTAATTTCAGAAAGTGATCTAGATCAGTAAGGACAAATGACAAAATGGTCAACAATATAAAAAATGTCCACATTATTACACAAGATCAAGAATATCGGGCTACGCCATGTGCAGAAAAAACTGCTTCTTTAAATTTCATTACAAATTTTGCTTACAATATTTGAATATGAAATTTAACCACTTGCTTCATATGACAGTGAGGGGTGAGGTCTGTGTACACACCAACATTTAAATGGGTAAAGCAGCCAATAGAATCTCTACTTGCAGACAGGAAGTCTTGATATACAAATGAGCACACTAAACAATGCAAGCAGGGTAGTTAGCACTCACAGCATTAACACATACTGCCACCAATCAACTTCAGGATAACACTGAACAAACATGAACAAAGGCTGCACAACATACAGTTATATCTATTGAGACATACCGTGAACAGTGAACTTTCTCATAGCAAAAAATATTTAAAAATGTGTAAAAAATGACAGAATTTAGAGCATATTTACTAAGGATATGCTGTGCTTTTATAAACGCGAACAAAACACATATCGGTTTTCCATATTTGCTAAGGTGCCGCAGTGGAGATTTGCTCTGGTAAAACGAGAAAAATGTGACATCCATAAAATTTGCACATTTGGGATA